>NW_024040152.1:11116973-11446973 GCF_014851395.1 Micropterus salmoides | reverse complement strand
GGACCAGCTCCATACTCTTATGTCCACAGTTCAGTGGAGTCTAACTACTGTTGGTCTTTTGGCAAGGGATCAGATGTAGGGGAAAGTGGGGTGAGTTGTGCCAGTTTTTACTCAAAGTGACTTTAAAGTGAGGCCATGACAGTAATGCCTTCAACTTAAGGATGTACATATATTTCAGGATGTGGGGCATCCCTGAGAACAATAACTTTGGATCTGAAACAAATTGTTTCAGAAATATAGCTTTTGGGGAAAAAAGTGGTCTCGTGGCACAACTTGCCCCTGGTGCGGAGTAAATTGTGCCTTTGGGGGAATACGTTGGGGTAAATTGTGCCAGTGATTTCTGGAGTAAAACAGAACATTTTAATATTGTGAACTGTAATGCTATATGAAAGCAAGACAAATTCAATACAAAATTACTCATTTAAGGTTTATTTAGATATTGTCACCCTATTAAACTGTTGGAATAAGTCATTTAGTAGTTTTTGGGAAAACACAAAACTTAAATACACAATATGATATTTGTGAATCATTTCAGACAAAAAGGCTTTGGCAATAGATGCCTGTTGACATACACAGAATGCTGTCTGTCAATTATGTAACATAAGAATAAAGTGACTAGGCTAATTTCTAAACATCCTATTGGGATTTAGGCCACTTAAATACTTAATAAAACTTCTCTTTAATAACTTGCTAAACTCAAACTGAAATCAGTGTTAGCTAAATTAAACAAATGGCAGGTAGGCCTAAATCAAACACTGATGAGGCATGCCCATCTCCTCACTTCTCCAGATTATCCCCTGTGGGTATGTAGGTCTAGGTGGTCTGGATCTGGCCTACTACTTAACATCCCACTTGTCAATGCTGCAGGGGAATATAAACTTCTGCTCCCTTCTGGCTGTACCACCAAGTTTTTGGGGTGTGGGTAATCTCTTGAGCACATCACCTCTAGGGATGACTCCTTCATCATTCTCTTTAAATGTAAAGACGTTTTTTCCATCCACATACTTCTTACAACTTGTATGTAACAATGTACAATTACAAATTAATAATATGTTGAAAATAATCATAAGTGGGGGTGAGTTGTACCACTGGCACAATCACCCCAGACCCACAAGTTTGAAATACTAGCATGATCCAGCAGTTGAGAGCTAACATCATGCTAACTCTATAGACTCATTGTTTAGCCTGCTAAAGTACTAAAACATGTGTGAAATGTTTGCCAAACGTGTCTATAATTGTTCAGACACTATAATCAAAAAACTTAATCATAGAAATTTTACTTTGAAAGGGAAAAAACAGTTTTTTGAGCTAAAATGTGCTTACCTCTCATGCCATGTGTCTCTTTTCTTTGGAGGACGAGTAAAATGGATGGCTTTTCAAAATTATGTGGTGACATGACCAATTTCTTCTATGGTTTTCCAGAAACAAGGGGTGGATCTACTTCCCCCCTGGCACAAATCACCCCAACTGCTGCGGATCATTCAGTCAGTCATCAGTGACAGCATCAAGCATAAACCAGTTGCAAAGGTATTGTATTCCTTTGGTACAAGACGCCTCTTTGACCAGCCAACTAACAGAAACACTGTCAGCTGGGATTGGCTCCAGCGCCACCCCGCGACCCTGTACGCAGGATAAGCGGTTGACGATGGATGGATGGATTTCAGTACCCCCAAACTAATCAATTACTTTGTATCAGGTTGATTTTAAACTGTGAAACGTGATTCGAGACTTAGAAGCTGGAAAAGTTTGATTAAAAGACCACAATATATTTCGAAACCGATATGAATCTCATCTTCTTTGTCCTATCGATGTGTTCTGGGATTGTTATGCTGCGTTCCAGGAAACTCGGAATTGGAACCTCCAACTAGAAAAAGTACTGTGGAAAGCATCTTTAAGTGGAATTTCCTACTTGTGAACTCCGAGAAAAAAACATGTACCGCGACTTCACGAGTAGCAGCTGAATTACGTCACAAAACAATGTCAGCGCCCATGGAAGCACACACTGTAAATGGTAAACCATAAAATAAAAGGCAACAAAACGTATATTTGCATGTATTTAAATTACAATAATACATACGTATGTCATATAGTAAAACCTGTTCTGCATGTACATTGATGTAGAAATATGTTATTAGGTAGCTGGCTACAGTAAAGAATCTCATAAAGTCATCTTCTCTGCATAAAAATTATTATTTAAAATGCCAAAAGATTAGGAAGTGTAACCTACAACACTGTCTTGAGGATTACCAACTGATGTAGCTATCGGAGTCCACAGTTAACTAGTAACTTATGCATTAAAACTGCCATCCTTTTAATTAACATCTAAAGTACTGCTGATGGTGCAAGTGTGTGTACACTGTGTCACGGTCAGCCATGGCTTTCGTTCACTTTCGGCATCATGCACCACCATGCACCTGGAATGCTTTTAGGTTGGGAGTCGGATATTTCAACTCGGAAATTTCCCAGTTCCGAGCAGTCTGGAACGCGGCATTAGCACAGTTTCCCTTTCCTCTCAGCTAGTTAGGTCTAACGTTAGTCAAAATGGCGAGCCTCATGTAGGGGTCGAGTGTGATTATCTGTGACATTTTCATCACTTTTAGGGAGTTAATTTTGTTCCTGTGCAGCTTTCCTAACAAACATGTTCGCAAACATAGCTCTGCGAACTGTTTTGAAATCGTCGGCTGGTGTTTTGCGAGAAGGCGGCGCTCTGTGCTCTGCTTTGTCCGCGAAACCCTCGACATGCAGCTCGGCTTCATTGTCAGGACTGAGAGTCAGCTGTGGTAAGTGTAAGTGACAGAACCCGAGGAAGCCTATAAAATAGAATTAGAAATAGAATTTCATTATTCCTGGCTGTTTGTAACGTCTGTCCACATCTAGCTAGTTAGCTAACACCAACAGCAGTAGGCACCGTTGACAGAGAGCTGCAGAGACAGAAACGAGAGTCACAGTATGCCAGACAACATAATAGCTAACAGTTTTATGGAGATAAATAATGTCTGAATTTCATTTAAGCACATTAATTAAGTGTGGACAATGTGGGCTTTCCCCCACAGAATGCCAATGTTAAGTATTTAACTTAGCCTAGTTAACTTACATAGCTTGCACTTGTAAAGTTAGTAAACTGAAAATGTACGTTAACGTTAACACCCAGCACAGCCAACGATTTTACAGAACTCATAACGTTACGTAACTGTTAAAAAGTGAAACATCAGCACAGTAATTTATCTTGTAAACATACACACATAGACCACAAGAGTAAAAGGATAAAGAATAAAATATATGTCAGTTAGTCCAACAGTAAATTAAGTTTGCCTCAGACAGCAAGAATGATGGCTAGCATGTCAATAATTACAAAGCAGGTATAAGCCTTTTAACTATTGCTCCAATAAGGGCATTTGGGGAGTAGGGTAGAGAATAGATTGTCTGTCTGTATTTGCTTGGTCACAGATTTACCAGTCAAATTAAAAGATAAATCAGCAGAAGTTTAGTTTGTTTCTTTGTTTTTAACTTTGTTATGTGTAGGCTAGTAGACACAAGTGCAGGGCTAAGGTGGGAGGAGACTGGAGTAGAGAGAAGTGGAATATTTACTGCAGAGTTGAAGGGATCAGATATTGAGCCAGGGAAGAGCGAGGTAGAGCTGAAGACTATATGTGCGCAGAACCGGGTTGCAGGCTTCTTTGCAGAGCTGGTGGAAACCATAGATGAGAGTCCAGAGTGTGGGAAGCAGAGCTGAGCAGGTCCAGAGCAGAATCTGGGGATAGTTGAGCCGGAGGGGGTCCAGGGAGAGCAGATGGGATGAGCCCACTTTCTAATAATGTAACTAAATCAACAAGTTATTATGCAGTATTTACTTTTAACTTTTGTTATAGCCTACTATTTGACATTCTGCAATGGGCCAATCGTTTAACTGTCTTCATTATCTTGTTTGTTGTAGTCTGCTGTTGACTGATTCATTTTAAAATGTAGGCTGTTTGAATATTCAAGTCCTAAAGTTGAAAATCGAATACCTACCCAACGAATGAGTATGTGAAGATCCCAGTCTAGCCCTAAACCCAATATGACCCATATGTGCAACATCCTGCAGATTTGTTATTGCAAACTTCACAATGTGTTTATGTGTGTGCATCTTTGTCTGCTAAATCTGATGCACCATCTTGCTTCATCACAATCATATCAAGAGCCTCTACTTTCATTTCCCACCTCAAGTCTACTAGAATGTGATGACTTGTTTTCACACAGTTGCATACTATTTTCAGCTCACTGGTAGTCACAGATGTACAAAATCTTCTTTTACAGGCCCGCCTATGTGCAAGTTGGCCGCTTCTTGCAGACCACTTCCCTCCTCAAATTGATGACAAATGCAGTGAAATCACAAATCCCATGTCAATCAATAAATGAATAATTTCTTAACCCAAAGTCAATAATAATAATTCATTTGGTTGGGTTTATAGTTGATAGACTGAGGAGAGTAAAACACATAAACAGCATGCTCTATCAGACTACCAATATAATAAAATGAAAAATAGATTGCCTTGCAAATGAGTTTTCTATTTTACATAATGTTAACCAACAAGAAGAGTTAACACTTTGTGAAAATAGTTCTAATGGACGGAGAGCACTGAGACACCATAACAGCTACAGTGGACAATGATGTTAGTTTTGTATATACACTATATTGCCAAAAGTTTTAGGACACCCCTCTGAATCATTGAATTCAAGTGTTCCATTCACTTCCATGGCCACAGGTTTATAAAATCGAGCATCTAGGCATGCAGACTGTTTTTACAAACATTTATGAAAGAATGGGTCACTCTCAGGAGCTCTGTGAATTCAAGAGTGGTACTATGAAAGGTTGCCACCTGTGCAATTAGTCCATTTGTGAAATTTCCTCACTACTAAATATTCAACAGCCAACTGTTAGGGGTATTATAACAAACTGGAACTGGGAACAACAGAAACTCAGCCACGAAGTGGTGGGCTACATAAAATCACAGAGCGGGATCGGCGCACAGTGTGCAGAAGTCGCCAACTTTCTGCAGAGTCAATAGCTACAGACCTCCAATCAACGTGTGGCCTTCAGATTAGCTCAAGAACAGTGTGTAGAGAGCTTCATGGAATCGGTTTCCATGGCCGAGCAGCTGCATCCAAGCCTTACATCGCCAAGTGCAATGCAAAGCGTCGGATGCAGTTGTGTAAAACTTGCTAGAGCAGTGGAGACGGGCTCTCGAGTGACGAATCACGCTTCTCTGTCAGGCAATCTGATGGACGAGTCTGGGTTTGGTGGTTGCCAGGAGAACGGTACTTGCCTGACTGGGCCAAGTGTAAAGTTTGTTGGAGGGGAGATTATGGTGTGGGTTTGTTTTTTCAGGGGTTAGGTTTGGCCCCTTAGTTCCAGTGAACGGAACTCTTGTGCTTCAGCATACCAAGACATTTTGGACAATTTCATACTCCCAACCTTGTGGAAACAGTTTGGGGATGGCCTGTTCCTGTTCCAACACGACTGTGCACCAGTGCACAAATCAAGGTCCATAAAGACATGGATGAGCGAGTTTGGTGTGGACAACTTGACTGACCTGCACAGAGTCCTGACCCCAACCCGAGAGAACACCTTGATCAATTAGAGCGGAGACTGCAAACCAGACTTTCTCGTCCCACATCTGTGCCTGACCTCATAAATGCACTTCTAGAAGAATGGTCAAAAATTCCCAAAACCTTGTGGACAGCCCTGAAGAGTTGAAGCTGTTATAGCTGCAAAGGGTGGGCCAACTCCATGTTAAACCCTACAGATTAAGAATGGGATGTCATTAAATGTGCATGTAAAGGCAGGCGACCCAAAACCTTTGATAATATAATGTAAGTCTGGATTTTCGATGGAGGAATTAAGCACCAGTGTTTTGAGGAAATTGCATCATTTAGTGTTTTGATTATATTGATATTGAAAACCGCTGTTATCACACCACAAGATAAATGCGTAGTTGTGTTTTATCAGGGCTGTGTGGCAGCCATGTTATCCAGATTATCTTGGGTTGTGCTCTTCGTGTCACGCACTTTAAACATGTTGTATCATCATCCTGTTAATTTCTTCTGATAGGATAGAAGAGAAATGTTAAACATGCAGCAATGGAGACAGGATCTCATTCATGCTAAGTGGCAAATAATAATTTCTGGTTTTGGGTTTGGTCACTAGCAGAAAGTTTTTTCCACATGCAGGATGTAAGTGAAAATCACTTAGACCGTACTTCTGCTCAGATCAAAATTAAGTGAGGATTCGATCGAAAGAAAGTTGGCCTCATCATCATCAGACTTTTGTCTACCTTGTCCCCTTGGTGTCTGCTATTTAGTAGCCTCTTCCCCAAACTGAAGGACTAATACAGATGTATGTTGTACAGATTATGTTAGAAATCTTGCTGCCATTTATTTTTGGGCTGCCAGTCAGTGAAATCTTTTAGAACAGGGTCTAGTCCTACTTACAATGATGTCAAATGGGGGCAGGCACTCTACACTCAAAGGGCAGTATCATCTTGGAATATAGGCGTCTGTGGTCCTGGTCCTGTAAGTGTCAATACTAACTTTAAGTCCTATTTATCTTCCTTGCTATTATGTTTAATTAACCCATTGGAATTAATAAGAAGATGGCAGCATTATTACAGATTGACATGTTGAGTGGTGAAGCTATCTTAGATTTCTTTGAATATGACTCAGTATTGTTTAAACAGGCCAGGGCCTAGCATCACAACATACTGTTGCTACACTTTACTATTGTCTAGATTTAGATTTCCTGTGCACATCTTGATATACAAACCTGCATTTTGATTGAAAGTGTGTCACAGAGAAAAAAAAAAAAAAAGAAAGTGTGCCACAGATGTGCTGATTCAGTTCTATAGTAACTTCGACTGGCAACCACTGATCCTTTGCTGAGCCCATTTGTTGTGTGTCTGACAACATTAGATCCCATTCCATCACCTATTTTTCAGGCTTCAACTGCTCAAATTAACTATGATCTCTTAGTTTTATTGTGGTGTTTCCATCATTTTGCCCACTCACTACACATTTATTTTATTTATTTTTTCTCTGTTCCTCTCTCAGTTGCAGGAGGCTTTGCTCTTCCACCACCAGTTAGACATTATGCTCGGGCTGCAAAGAAAAAGAAGACGGGTATGTTATGAGGCTGCGTTGTCCACTTTGTGACATTTTTGAAGTGCTCACTTTTCATCCAAACCTGTTTCTTCCAGGCCCCGAGAGCCAGCTCAGTGATCTTCCACCAACAATGCTGAAGATGGATTATGCAGCTGTACCCCTCGCTCAAATGTAAACAAACATGCATACACTTACATGAAATGAGTAAATATTTTATTTAGGTTAAGTATTCACTGTGCAGTCCCCTCCAAAAGTGTTGGAATGGTAAGGCAAACTGGGTAAGGGGACTGTATATCCATTGTAAGTATGTTCACTAGATTGATAATCTTCTAACACTATTTTTTAACAGGAGTGATGATCTCGTCAAAAGACTTCTTTCGCTGGAGTTAGCGAGTCATGTGAGTTCACGTGTCCCCACAGATCGCCTCGTCATGTTTTTTCTCTACCTCTTGAAACATGCACTGATTTGCCACTTAAAGAAGTCATAAACATGTAGTTTATTACTCTGTGTGTGTTCACATCTTCAGAGTGAAAAGCTACAGCTGAAAAAGGAACAGCTCATTGCAAAAGTCCAGAAGGATGAGAATGACCGCAGCTCAGTGGAAGTTCAGGGTGAGTTGCTTTACGTGTCGCATATAATGCTTTCACTGAAATTAAAAGATAGGATAAAGTGTAGTTTAACTGTATGTTGATTCAGTCCCCCTTTAAATGTCTTTTCCTTCAGTGGCAATTTTGACTGCAAGAATCCGAAACTATCAGGAGCACTTGCAGAAACATCACAAGGTGAGTTCCCTTGCAAGCTAAACGGGAAGATAAGATGTTCCTTTATTGATCCACTGTAGGGGAAATTCAACTTCATTTTAAACAATGAAAGTAGAACCAATAATCAAATCAGAGTGAAATATGTAAAATATACATACACATTATATACAATGAAAACAGAATATGCTATCCTTGTGTACATCTGTACATCTGCAAAGGAAGGCTGTGGACAGATTTAATCAAAATTCTTAGATGACGTAGAATGCCACAGGGCAGACAGTTGACTTGCACCACTAGAACATTCATGTATGAAAGATGTATGTCTCCCCACATTTCCTCTCTGCCTTCCTCTGTTGTAAGGCATGCGTGTTCTACAGGATATCCTGTGTACTCCCCCACATTAAATAAGGACATGAGTAACACGGTCATGGTTGGAAATTTCCAAGTTACATCAAACATTTTTGTTGAAATTAACACAGGTAATTAGGTGTTTCCTCATAAGCCCAACGCCAGACTTTTATGTTTTATTTCATTCCAGGACAAAGCTAACAAGAGGCGGATGCTCATGGCCATTGACCGAAGGAAAAAGCTTTTGAAACACCTTAGGTTGGTTCGCTATGATGCCTTTGAGAAAGTGTGTGAGCAGCTGGGCATCACTTACACCTTCCCTCCAGAGTACTACAGACGGGCCACTCGCCGCTGGCTAGCCAAGAAGGCCTTCTGCATTAAGGTAGCAAACAAATTACACCATTAGTCTTTGTATGTGTGAATATGTATAATGTTTTTCTTTGGTTGTATATAATAATGGTATCAATTGGAGATTATATATCTATAAGATCTAATATCTATATCTTTCATTGCACACTAGTGAAGCAATAATGTGTATTGTGTCTGACAGCATTTCTCTGGCTTTGTGTAGGTTAACGTGTACACTCTTCTAACTTGCCAACATGTACAAGGTGTTATTTTGGGCCACCACTGACACTTGGTCATGTGCGTCTCTTCTCAGGTCTTCAACGAAGTGCAAAAGCAGAAAGCAGAGCAGAGGCTGAAGATGAAGCAAAGTTTAGCCTCCGCAAACACAGAGGCAGCCAAGACAAAAGCTGTTGACACCCAATGAAAGACAATAATAATGTATATTACAACATGGCATGTGCATAAACAACATGTATTGCCATCATACAATATTTGCTTTTGCTTTCAAGTTGATGTCAGAATTTAATGGAAATAAAATGCACCAGAAAGTTGTACCCAAATGTACTTTGGAAATCTTTTTGTACTGAAATATATGACTCTCAAGTAGATATGTTTAATATTTATCTGTACAGAACAAGTGAGGCAGGCCATTGATCTCACTTGTGCGAGGTATTAACTGAAATAAGGAACTCAAATTGCCAGATAATAAAGAGAAATTTGGCAGTCTGGCTACACATAATGGCTAAACTGCTGAATGTTCCACTGTAGGCTGCATCTTAAAGGACTCAACACTGAAACCTGTGACAGGAAACTACTGCTGCACTGCTCTGAATGTCCATTCTGTTGCACCCCTGGTCGTGATGTCAGCTGATATTTTTCAATCAGCTGTCTGAGGCAAAACTATGAAACTAATAGAATATTTAGTTTAGATAGATTTCTGCAAGCCTTATGCAGAATTTGTGAGTTACCATTATGCCAACACTTGTCAGTATAACATCTGGTGACATGACAAAATTTTATGGAGCACTGATTGGCTTGTGGTCAAGTGTTTGTGGAAACGGGAGATAGAAACAATAACACCTGCACAATAAGATGACTTCACCACAAAAGTGCAGGAAATAAGACATATGAGAAGCTTATAATGTTCCATTGTTGTTGGCAGCCTAAGAGGTGTTGGTGAAATCAGTCCTGTTTGAGGATGTACTGATAGGGTTGCTGCGTTATAGTGCAATGGGTCTCTTATTTTGTGCAAATATCAAAAGGATCTTACAGTAATGTGATTTGGTACATCACCTCAAACTGTTGCCATATGGTCACGATTCAATTTCATATCCAATATGCTGGATAACAACAACAATAAATTTCAGAGATATAAGCATTACTAGTTTCGGATTGCACTGTATGTATAGGCTCCATCATCTTGGAAATGTCCAATCATCTTCCAAGTTATTTCATACTTAAGACTTGGAACACTGACAAAAGCAGCCCTGTACTCGCATGTAGTTTTGTACTGGTTCAAATCTAAATAAATGCATCCATTCTTTGAGAAACTGCAGTAGTGACATGACTTTGGTTGGTTAAAACCTCAAGCTGTATGACAAAAGGGACGTGATGCATTTGTGGTTGGTTTATGAACGCATGGTCTAAACCGTGAATTCTCTGAACGGCGCTAATCATATGTCAGATTGGAAAACCATTTAAATTGAAGCCATCACTTTTTAACAGATACATGTGCCAGTGATCTGTATCTGTTTGTGATTAAACCCTCTATCATCCTCAAACCAAAGTAGCAGTTCTCGTTAATGGCCTTTTTTGTCAGCGAATCACTATAGATGTTTGTCATCCTCAGAAATAGCAGTTTGTTGGCAAACCAGCATTTCGCAGCTAAAGCTCGTCACAGCTTCCTGTGTGGTGCGCAGCTTGTCAGTTTGATCAGGAGGAGTGCACACTGACAGACTCTTCTGGTAAGTGACACCTTTTTTTCTTCTCGCAGTAGATTAACTTAAGAATTCTCCGTTAATTTAGTTAAACTGATACTGCTCATAAACCTATTTGCAAAGCATTTATATTTTGTACTTTTTAAAAGTTGCACATTCACAAGAAATTATTTTTGACAGCATTGATACAAGATAACATAGGCTGTCACATGTTCTTTTGTACTTCAGGTTAAGTTATACCATCATATTCATTTTTAAGCCCTTTGTATGTAATAGTTTACATACATGGCTCATAGTATGATCATTCATACTTATCTATGGTGACATTTATCAGTCTGTGTCACAATAACATACTTTTAAATACCAGTATTATGATCTAGAACGGTCCTGATTAACTATAGACTATATAGTGATAAAATCCTAAAGGGAAAGAAGCAATCTATCTGAAATCTGCAATATTTACAATGTTTCAAGTCAAGTCTTATATTATTTATACATATACTGACATATATACATATTTTCTGAGCAATGTTAGTTGATGGGAAGCTAAGGTGTTATAAACGGGTTGTGTTCAGAAGGATTATCTTGAAACACGTTATATTTCAGGTTAAGATGCCAGAAATGCAAAACAATGATCAATAAATTAGTGTGTAAATCACAAAAGCTCAAAGCCACAAACTAGTTTCTTGTTCTGTGTTACAGAAGACGTCCATGAAATGTTTGTTGATACATTACATGCTTTGCAGGAAGATTTATGAAAGCTGATTGAGCTGTATAAATTACACATTATTTCTCTTTTAGACTAATTCTCCAATGGAGAGCACTAGCATATATTTATTATACATCTGAATCATTCTATGAAAAGTCAAAGTCAGGAAATTAATAGCATCACATAAAAGTACTCATGACAAAATGTGAAAGCAATTGTGGCACACGGAAAGACTGTTTTAGTCATATCTCCTACAGCTTTTCCACCTGACACAAACTGCGTTGTTTCTTTATTCCAATGCTAACAACTGAAGGTGTTCCTATAGGCAGCTAAATCAAAAACTACAAGAAATCCAGTAATCAAAAATGTCGAACCCAGTGGTCACTCATCAACCAGGTGCAGGCGGCTATGGGACAAATGTCCAAACAGGAGAGTGGAGCACCGGCCTGTGCTCCTGCTGCAGTGACATGTTAGTCTGTGAGTATCCTATCATTTAAGATGCTTAAATTTAACATTATTATTTTCCAAACACCAAGCACACACTCGGGCATTTACATGATTTTTCTCTTTCAAAAATTCACAATGAAATACACTTCTATTGTGTGCAGGTGCTCTTGGTTGCATCTGTCCAATTGCATTGAGCTGCTACACAGCAAACAAGTATGGGGAAAACTGCTGCTTGGGTTGTTTGCCAGGAGGCTTAACTGCCATGAGGACTCATATGAGACTGACCTATGGTATTCAGGTAAGTTACTAATTAATTACTGTACATTCAAAACTCTTTAGAAGACCCTTGCTCATGTTTTGGGTGGTGCTGTAAGTGTCCTACAGGAAGCCAGACCTGTTTTCAGTAACGTGGCACTTGCGACAGCCAGAGATTTCATGAACATGTGAAATGTTGGGTGTTCCCTGAAATTGAGAAACCTGAACTGCAGCTCATTTCCTCATAAAGGGTTGGTGTTCCATGTTGTGATTTTTTTACAATATTTTAACCACAGGGAACAATAATCAATGATGCCTTGATGACCTTTTGCTGCGGAATCTGTGAGACATGCAGGATGGCACGAGAAATCCGCATCAGGAATGGAGACATTTCGCCGTAACAAGGCATAAAGGATTCTGGCCCATACAGTATTTTCTCTTTGTTGACATCCAGCCATTGTGGAAGTAATTTGTTTATGCCTGTAGCAGGCCTAGCTTTGATAGAAACAACAAAGAAGGCACAGTTAATGAATTATGCAATTCCTGCCATTCCATAATTTTTCCTATAGTCTTAAAATATACCTGTGTAACAGTGTCACAAAGTGCTGTTAAAGTGCATTACTGTAAAGAAATTGCAATGTTCAATCACTCACAACATCAAAAATTTCGTTTAAACATGATCCATTGTGTATAACATTTTCAATAAAAAATATTGTTTAATGTTATTTCATTTCCTTTTAATGTAGGAAATTATATAGCAACTTAAGATATGATGATCTACATGGCGCTCAGACAAGAAAATGTGTCCTATGTGGATTATTTTGGTTATAATTAACCCTTTCTTAAACCATTTAATCACACTCTTTTTGGCTTAGTGAACCTGAACACTTAAAATAATGTGTGTACTTATGATACTTTATCACAAGGACATCAGGTGAGAGCATTTCAACAAAAGAGTAATTTCCTTCTCCAATTTTTTCATTAGAAGGATTTTGTAGAGGCTTGTAGAGGTAAAAGTATTCAGTATTTCACAAGAACAGACGCAAAATCAGAAACAAGAGAAGGATCTGGTGCCCTGTATGTTGGAACCACTGCTGTCACTCACTGTGGTGCAAGGTTTGTTCAGATATGATGAAAACACCATGCATAAATTCATTGAGTTTGTATGTTTTCTTTTTATTTTCAAGTCTCCTTTGGAGCATTTGCGATTTAATTGCATGTACAATCTACTGAACAAAGTCATACACAGTCGATACACACTGCGATACACACTGCGGTTATATTGAAAAATTCACACTGCCTAACCCCTTCCCTTCCATGTACGTCAGAATGCACAACGCTGATTGGTGTTTTTGCCTGTAGCAGGCCTAGCTTTCATGCAAACAATAAAGAAGGAGCAGCTAATGAATTATGCAATTCAATGTATTAAGTGTGATTTTACCTGTTGCCTTATAATATACCTATGTAACAGTGTGACGAAGTGCTACTGATTTGCATTACTGTAAATAAATTGCATTGTTAAATCAATCACAACATCATTAATTACATTTAAACATGATCCACTTTGTACAACATTTGCAATAAAAATGGGATTGTTTAATGTTATTTAATTTCCTTTTAATGTAGGAAATTATATAGCAACCTAAGATGTGATAATCCACATGGTGCTATGACAAGAAAATGTGTCCTTTGTGGATTATTTTGGTGAATATTAACCATTTCTTAAACCAGTTAATCCCAATGTTTTTGGCTTAGTGACCTGACCACTGAAAATAATGTGTGAACTTGTGACACTTTATCACAAGGACATCAGATGAGAGCATTTCAAACAAAGTAATTTCCTCTTCAATTTTTTCATGAGGAGGATTTATAGAGGCTTGCAGTGGTTAAAGTATTCACTATTTCACAAGAACAGAAGCGTAATTAGAAACAAGAGAAGGATCTGTTGCTTTGTAGGTTGGAACCACTGCTGTCACTCACTGTGGTGCAAGGTTTGTTCAAATCTGATGAAAACACAATGCATAAATTCATTGAGTTTGTATATATTTTTTATTGTCAAGTCTCATTTTCAACATTTGCGATTTAATTGCATGTGCAATCTTCTGCACAAATCAGAAACAAGAGAAGGATCTTTGTGCCCTGTAGGTTGGATCCACTGCTGTCACTCACTATGGTGCAAGGTTTGTTCAGACACATATTGCGATTTAATTGCATGTGCAATATGCGGCACAAAGTCAGGCCAATATCATTCACACCGCCTGACCTCTTCTTTTCCTCGTACGTCAGAACGCATATCGCTCTGATTGGCTGTTTGCTTCGTGGCCTGGCAACCAGAAGAGGCTTTACCCAACAGACAGACCCCCTATCGGCAAGCTTTCCTGCTATCTACAATCGCTAGCCAGCTTACGCTTTCAGGAGAGATTCAACCACCCAAATACCATCATGTCCTCAAGAACACTGCCTCTGCTATTCATCAACCTCGGCGGAGAAATGTTGTACATCCTGGACCAGCGGCTTCGAGCTCAGAATATCCCTGCTGACAAAGCTAAGAAAGGTAGCTTGGCTAGCTTAGCAGCTATCCAGATAACAACACAGATGTCACCCTGCAGAAAAACGTCGGCGTTAACTTACGCTGCGATAATGTTTATTCAGTCGGTTTGTCCTTTTATTGGTTAGTGAATTGATAACAAGTTTCTGTGATTCAGAAAAAGTCCATACAAATGCAAGGCGAGAGTTAGTTAACATAAATGAGCCATGTGGTTATTTTGTAAAGCCACATAGTTTGATAAAATCATAACTTACACAGACATTAATTAATGTCATGTCAATTAATGTCCCATTAATTTGGAGCCCGGGACAGATATCAATTCGTAATGCTCTATTGTCAGTGCATGGGAAACTGTTCTGTTCTGCCATAGGCTGTATATACGATCTAAGTTATGTCATTTTAATATGCAGCAACATTGGTCAAGTCTTGAGATGTCATTCATCAACCTGGTTTTCAGAACATCATTTCTCCTCATCTATCTCCTTTGAATTCATAACGTTTCCACAATAGCTGGCTGGATAGAGGAGGACAGAAGGAGAGGTATTATTACAGAGCTTTAGTATGATCGTGCACCGATGCATTAGTAGCTCTGCGCTCTGCTTTGTCCTAGACTGAAGCAACACGCTGAATAAATAATAGGACTTATAGACCTCATGTGCACAGATCAACTCACAACTACTGCGGTTGTCTCTGCACGTACTCTAGGTACATCATGTGAGTGGCTGGGTCACTCAAATGCTCAGGTCCTGGCCACAAACTTTATTGGTTATCGGGGGCCTTCATTGTATGGTAAGGTTTACAATGATGGGAGATGTTTTTAAAAGAGTGATCAATATTTACATTATTTATTCATCACATTGAAAAGTATTTCAATCTACCAAGTAGGCCAAAATACCACATGTGACGAAACACACACTATATTCCATAATATAAACACTACATAAAATTGTCCCTTACCTCAAAAAACTGCACGTATCAAGAAGCTCATCTGAGGTGCTCTGAGAGCAGTGTTTCATTTTTCACAGCTCCTTTTTTAGTAGTAGAGCTTCCTTATGGGTAAGTAGCCGAAAACACTACTGAGCTTTGCTGTGTTAAGCAAGTTTATTTTCCTCACCCTTGAGCCAAAAACAAAAAAATCCAGAATCTAGTTAATTTTTGGAAAAGGTGATCGGTTTGAGCTCTGACTGACATAACAATGATGGTGATCACTTCTGCCAAATGCTACAGTGACTGATAGAAGTAATCATAGCTCAAACACAAAAGTTTTCCTACCTAGCTATTCTGTTGCCCTGCTAAGTAGGACATATGCTGATGGCTTTCCATGCTGCTGCTTTATTAGGGTTGTTGGGATAGGCTTTGGATGAAATGGTTCTGGACTTGTAGAATAGATGCTCATCTGCCTGCTTCTGAATCTGAAGGTGTAGAAAGTACATTTGTCTAACCTCAGTTAACTTTTTGTGTACTTTTCTGTTGTACTGTTTGCCTGACTAGTTATGAATGACATCATCACCACCATGTTCAACAAAAAGTTCCTAGAAGAGCTTTTCAAGCCACAGGAGCTTTACTCCAAAAAAGCTCTGCGGACTGTGTTCGACAGGTTGGCCCATGCCTCCATAATGAGACTCAATCAAGCTAGCATGGATAAGGTCAGTCATTATGTGTATACACATGTAACCCCCCCTGTACAGCTATACACTGCATGGTATCCTGTGTGTGATGAATTGTTCAGTTCCTTTTTTCACTAATTTGATTTTTCACTTCAGTTCACAATGTTTATCCACACATTAATCACATTCTCTCATCAACTGCACAGTGATGTTAGTTTGTCTTACAGCCTCTTCAATATACACACTGGATTTGTACCGTATTAAAAAAAAAAAAAAACATTACTTTCGATCTGCACATCAGTCATTGTTTTATATTCACATAGAAGTGTGTAGATCTTGGATCATCATTTTGTTGCATTGAAACATGTACAACACTAATTCTGAAGTATAAAGCTATTCATATATTATATATTGTATGCTGCTGTGTATGGCTCCCTCTGCTGTTTATTATACAACAATATTCATTTTATTTTGATGGATGAGTCAGTGAAGTCATGCATGTATGTCCCTCTTCACAGCTCTATGACTTGATGACCATGGCTTTCAAGTACCAGGTGCTTCTCTGTCCCCGACCTAAGGACATCCTCCTCGTCTCCTTCAACCACATGGATGCAATCAGAGACTTTGTGAAAGACTCTCCCAGCATTCTCAGCCAGGTTGACGAGACGTACCAACTGCTCATTGAGGTATAACATGTGATTTCACTCTCTTCACGTTTGTTATGGACAGGAGTGGGTAGCAAAATAACATGTTGTTGGGGTTTCCTGCTGTGTTTGATCTTTGATTTTTTTGGTGGTATGTGAACTAGGTCTAATTTTAAAAAAAGCAGGATGCATAAGGCACCCAAACTTAGCTTAGTATACCGACGATCAAAGGAGAAAGAGAAACAACTTCAAATGTAAAACATAGTACAATCTTTTTTTTTTTTCAAACCAGTTATAATCATAGTCAGCTGTGGAGTACAAAACTGTCATTGCGAGTCATTACTTTTCCTCAAACAGGATTTTAAAAACTATAACTGTAGTACAACTTCTATGGCCAAGAAGAGGAAAGACATGCCAATGTTTGTGTCGTGGTTACCAAAAGTAGGATGAATGTCTTCATATCATATATATACTGACTCCAATAGAAGCATTTAATAGAAGGAATTTAGGTGGCAGTGAGATATCTGTAACACTAGGATAAACAGTGTTTCGAGTCAATATACAGCTGTTAATCATCTACTTTTCTGATTCAATATGATCAGCGATGTAGGTAATATATTATGCTGTCATAGTTTCAAACCATTTGGATTATAGTCACATACATTGATCTACAGTGTGACTGCACTTTATGTCAAGTGGCGTAGCAACAGTTATTTTTGGACATTTTTTGTTGTTGATCATACTAGGTTTAGGGTTAGGGTTAACCAACAAAGGAATATACTGTATACACACACACATATGCTAGATGTATATGTATATAAATGTTTATGTTTTTATATTAAAACCTTATTTCCATTTTATTATTTGTTATGTAGTTTATATTTTAACATTGCTGTTTTTTTAGATGTATACACCCTTGTCTAGTGGGGACTTCCAGCTGATCAGACAAACTCTCCTTATCTTCTTCCAAGACATGCATATAAGAGTAAGTCTATTATTTGGGCAAATTTGAACCATGGGGAGAAAATTAACTGGATAATATGAAGTTCTCAGTTGCTTTGTGTTTTATTTTCCTCAGAAGCCTGTCTCTCATGTTTTCTTCTACACCAGGTGTCTATTTTCCTCAAGGACAAAGTGCAGAACTCCAATGGCCGCTTTGTACTTCCCACCAGTGGTCCAGTGCCTCATGGAACACAAGTCCCTGGCTTGATAAGGTAACACAATATATGGCAGTTTTCACTCTGACCCAAATCTCCATTATAAAGAATGATGGAGATAAATAAGACTGAGATTAAATAAGTGGCTTGGATAGTAAAATGTACCTTTTGGCCCTTCCGATCATCTTTAATGTTAACCTGTTTGTCTTTCATATGTTTTCTGATCTTTCCCAGCCACTGTAATCTTACGTTAAGTAGGCCTATCTGCAGCTAATTGCATTACAGAGGTTTTATTGAACCAGCAATTACATTCTAATTTTAGATACGTTGTATGTTTAGCTTACTTAATGATTGTATGTGCACAGTGAAACATTTAATACATCAAGGAAACAAGAGCTCACATGTAGAACATTTAAATACATTTAAATATTCAATGTAAAATAGGTCTTCTGGGTTCCACTTCAGAGTACTACTTTCATCACAGGAAGAATCACAAGAAACTGGTCTGCATAGAAAAGGTACTGAAAGCATGCTTGTCCATAGTATTTTGTGTTTTTTTTTTATCTGGTAATTTCAGGATGTTTAGCTGTACTGGTGAAGAGGTGACCAGGCTGCAGTTCAGTAGTGGAGGAAACTATACCGCTGCTCTCCGGGAGGGATCTTTTGAGATATTTGGAGACCGGGTCACCAAACTAGGCACAAACATGTAAGACACTGAAAAGTACAGAAGATGTACATAAACACGACTTCGGCTGTATTTATGCAATGGCACTGCTTTGATAATGATTTTCTGTTAGGTAATATAGGATAGGATATTTAGAAGTACTAAGTCAAAGGCAGCTAAACTTTATGATGTAGTCTTGATAATGCTTTATCACTTATCTAAGAGGTCTGATCAGTTCTGCTGGCTATTGGGGAGTTCTAGGTGTTTAAACTTAAGTGATTTGATGTCACACAAACAAGCTATAGAGGATTAAATGCCTGGGACTTTCTACCATTTAGTAAAAGGTATAAAGTCTATTAGATGAGTAGACATTTCTACTACACTAAACCAGAAAGCCCATTAGCTTTTGATTCAGTAATCTTAATCTATGCCATGATAGTGGGTCAGTATGTCTGATATATTGCAAAAAAGCATATACTTTAAATTAAGCATTTGCAATGTCTTATGCAGGTCATCTTTTTTTCGCACGGTCATGGTTTCTTTCTCTCTTTCATTCAGGTACAGTGTAAGCCGCCCAGTGGAGACCCTCATGTCAGGAACATCTAAAAATTCTGCTCAGCACACTAAGGTAAAACAACTTCACTGACAGCACTGTAAACATTAATTAATTCATGTATACACAAAACATTTATGAACCTTAAGACTGGTTCTGACATGTTTGAACTCTTTGTGGTGTCCACTACATAACATGCAAAGGAATTTGGTAAAGTAACCCGGGTTCCCGAACCATATTCTACTTCCCGGTGCTTGTAAACAACAGGTACAGCACGTATAATATTGACGTAAACAAGCCATTGTGTGTCAACAGGTCAACACTGCTCCCAACCCTCTGGCCAAAGAGGAGCTGAATCTGTTGGCCAAGTTAATGGGAGGATTAGAAGTTCAGAAACCAGGGAATGCAGACAGCGGCTTCAGAGTCAACCTCTTTACCACTGACGAGGAAGAAGAGTGAGTCCTTGTATTTGTATTGTGTGCATTCGTGTTGTATGGCACTTAATCACATGCTACTGCTACTTTTCCCTGTGTGAAAAAATCTTTATTTGTGACCCTCTTTTATCACAGAGAGGCATTAATATCAAGACCAGATGAACTTTCATATGGAGTCATAAACATTCAAGCAACAAAGGTAAAGCTGAGATGTCTGTCCTCACAAAGTGTTTCTTTGAGTAGGAAAAATTAATGTTCAGTATTACTACATGAGTCTGAAAATCTGAGTTGCTGTGCTCCTCAAAGCAGTACACGTTTTCTGTCCCTGAATCTTGTCATGTAGACATTAGGGTGCACTAACTAAACAACTGATCTCAGACAAGGTGTATTGATTACAACATTACTCTAGTTAGAGAGATCTGGGACAGCAGTGATTGTGATAGTCAACAGAACCCTCTGGACATTATGTTTGTTTATGTCTGGCTAGTGATGGAGCTTGACTGGGGCCGGAGTTCATTGAGCCTTCCCTCCATCTGTTCATGCGTAATGCTAGTCCCTATCTTTGCCCCCTTTGCAGCCATGATGTCTCTTTTGTTTGGACTATCCAGTTTTCAGAGGCCTTAGTTTCCTCTTGCACTCTGATTAGATACTGCTCTCTTCCCATCTCAGACTCATCTCCGAGGTTCCTCAACTACAAGCGCATCTCGTTATTGGCTCTGATTAAATCAAACAAGTTTAAAAAATGGCACAACTTCTGAGAGAGCTCTGTGGTCAGGACCTGTCTCAGAGTCATTCGAACTATAGGGACCTGTTGTGATGGGCATGAGCACATACGGTGGCCCTGAAGTGCAAACCACAACAGGAATTCGCCACATCACGATAGCATTTCGCCACAGATCACGCATTTCAGCATTTCACGACAGCATCACGACAGAAAATCTCCACATCACGACAGCTGGTAGGTAATCTACTGCAGTACCTACCCTTTCCCTTTCAGTCTCACCAGTGCTGTCGTGTTGTGGCGATTTGTGGCGATTGGCTGTCGTGTTGTGGCGATTTGCTGTCTTGATGTGGCGATTTGTAGTAGTGTTGTGGTGAATTGCAATCGAATTGTGGTGAAATGCTGTCGTGTTGTAGCGATTTGCTGTTGTGTTGTGACGATTTTATGTTGTGCGAATTGCTTTTGTGGTTTTCACTTCAGGGCCACTGTAAGCACAGATTTCACGCCAGCTTCAGGGTTTATGTCTCAGATCTAAGAAATGTGTATTGGATAGGCAAAATGTGGCAAAATTATTTTAGGCTTCATTGGCCGAACCTGAAACAACTGGTCTTTTACTCATGATAATGATCTTGCCCAATTTAACTTATCTCAATGAAAAGCTTACGGTTATATGTCAATAATCAGAGATGTGAGGCTTTGCCAGTCTGACAAGATTTACTGTAATGAGGTATAAGTCCCTGTAATGGCCACTCTGGCTCTTTCATTGGTGGATTACATTCTCTTTTAGAACCAGCAAGCCAATGCAGAGCTGGCCAAGATCATGGGAGAGTTCACAGAGTCTGGCGATCAGTCTCCCAGTGCCAGCAGCAAAGGAGATGACCTTCTGGCCATGATGGACGGCCTGTAACGTGGTCACCCTGACAGAAATGCCCAGGGGGTGCAGCACAATGCATCGTCAACAGTCTGTTCTACCGAGGACCAGTCTGCTGTCTGTGCCTGCAAATACACAGCAGCAACCTCACGTGCAGCCAGAAAACCTTCTTTGGGTGCTTTTCAAAATGCAGATGTGATCAGTTTCCATTGGTTCTCAAATGACCAACTACAAACTGCAAATTTGAATAGCTAACAATTAAGAATGTGGCGAGCCAAGCTTTAAGCTGCAATACACTGTAATGGTATGTTTTCTGTAAACTGAAAAGAGGTTCAGTACATCAAACATACAGTAGGCCTATATCAGTGTTTTCAACATGTGTATGTGGTAATTGCAAAACATCTCTTTGTAAAAAGTCAAGATTTTGCATTTTTCTGGGTCCGACTGTGCTGCTGCACGCAAAATACACATTCCTTTACATAATTTATTTTTAATGTTAATAATACATCACAGTTTTAGATGATTTTCATGCTTTTAGTCCCTAATTTCATGTTTGTTTGTTACACAGTATTAATTTAGAATTTGTTAGGTTCTGTATTCTTCTGTATTGTTATAAAAACATTGTTAAATGATATTGTGGGGAAATTGGATGAAACCCAAGTGCTCTTTATAATTCACATTCCCTCAAATCTTTATTTTGGTAAGAATTATGTTTATTTTGCATCACGCTGTACTACCTTAAGACACTATGAGGAGCAACTTGAAAGACATTTTTCACTACAGATGTCTCTGAATGTTGAGCTATGGTCCAGAAATTTGTTAGTATAATATAGAGTAATGCAATATAAGTTATTGTCTAATATGTAAATATGTTTATTGCATAATTTATTTATTTGAATGTAACATTGTCTGTGTATAGGGAAGTGCATATTGCTGCAGTTGTTAAATTGTTGAATACAATGTAAGATTTTTAATAAATAGCTTCAATAAAAAAGGTTCGTAAATGCATATTATTGTATAAACTGCATCATTGGCTTCGGGTACTGATGCAATCCAAATGGCATGAACCTTGTAACAGCATGTTGTAGTTGAAATAAATTAACAGTAGAGGGAGCTGACTAACCTTTCTAAACATCACTTACTGTCATGTACTGTCCAAACTGAGGACAACACCTTGCTACAGTGCTGTTTATTATGCACTCATGTCTTTTTTTTTTTTAAATGCACCAAAAGGTGATGCATACTTATTTCGCAAATTCACTTGCCTTAGGAAGGTAGGATTCACTGAAATGTAAAACAACAAATTTGTGATTGATTGTATATCTATTTATACTTACATATTTAACAACCAAACCAGAACATTAAATGCAATATGCTTCACAGAACTACAATGAGAATTGCTATAGCAACAGCATTCTGCACCCAAGATATCTGTGTGCAGTCTGCTTGCAAACGGGTTAAAGTGAGATTGTTTGCACTCCCCCAGTCAACCATACTCAGACAGACACACACACAAACATGATGCATACCATGCAGGCTAAACATGTTGGGACATTACTCTGAATTGATCTGGGGGAGGAGGATTCCAGTGAGGTCTTCCCAATAATGTTGGCAAAGGAGACATCAAGTGCCCTGAGGATACAACCTACGTGCAAAACAAACAGAAACCAGAGCTCACACCAGCCACCCTGCAAGACTGTTCGCTGGAATCAACCAACTTCACAAGAAAACAATATTTCACCATAAAGATATGCCGAATTCCCTATGTATATTGCATAACCAAGATAATTCTATTTCAGTGGCATATTCAAAAGCAACGCAGATGTGAATTCTAAGATAGTAAATAATAGTCACTTATTTCAAATAGATGTTTCCCTTACAAAGTGTAAAAAGTGCTGTATGGGGAAGATGTGCAGTGCTTGGTCCATTAAGCCCACAAGTAATGTTACAAAAATATGAATTTACAAACAAAAAAGTATTTAAAGTCCATTCAACCTTACTTTCCCTTAACATGCCAAATAAGCCACTAAAACATGTTTCTCTCACAAACGCTGTATTTTGAGTTATGATTCAGTTTCCTTTTTGAAGACTGTGGGCAGGACACTGTAAAGCCACAAGCTGACAAATGTTTCATGTGGCCGGGGGCATATGCTCTGCTGAGTCAAGGCAGGAAGACTAGTGCAACGCAAACAAGTCTCTGCCATTTAGATTGCCCTCTCTGTGTCTATCACACCTGCCCACTGGTTTGAAACTGGTAGCTGTGGGTGTAATTTAAGGTCAGTTGGGGAGTCTAAATTGGGAACATAGGTGGGCTTTACTAAATGTCACTGTCATTAAAACTATGTTTGCTGAGTAAAGGAGAAAGAACTTGACTTTTTAGTGAGCTGAATCAATGGTTGTGTTTAATGGCACTTGTCTAATAGCAATTTCAACACATCTAGCAGCATCTCAAGCATTGTCAAAAACTGAAAATCGAATGCTTTTATCAGATGAGTGCTAGATGAAGTAATTGATCTGAGTCTGAGGTTAAACCGAATAAAATGCAATATGTGTCTTATGTGTTATAAAGCAACTACTTTTTGTAGAGCCTTATATAACACAACATTTTAACCAATAGCCAATGTGCACAGTTACTGTATATTCAGTTTAGCTGTAGGAACAGGTAAGTTTAATGGTTTGCCTGAAGAGAAATGGCTATTTTTTAAATGCGATTTAAGTGGGACTGAAGATTAACTTAATTTTCACGCTATATTGCTCATTATGTTAAAGGGCTTTTTTTTTCTTAATTTCAGATCACTTCTTATCGCTGGATGATTATAATATTTATTTGTGGACCTTTGTGGACGACAAAAGACGTTCTTAGTTTGTAATGTTAATTGTAAGAAGTTATGCTCTGTCTGACAAATGTTTCTGGTTTTGTCTCATTGCCTGGGCAGTTATTTGCAGGACACAAATAAAAAACTAACTGCAATAGCACTTAAACTTTACTTTAATGTTTCAAAACATCCCCATACAGACAACTATGACGTAATGTGTTTCATTTTGCAACTTTTATAGTGCAAAGAATTTCATCATCAGCGCGAAACCATTTACTAGGAAAAAACAGATAGGTGTTGACATTGGTCGAGCGCAGCTGTCAATCAAATAAATGTGTGTGCGTCATTTCCGTTGTCAGGTGGCGCTGTCGCTGTGGAAAGATGCGATCAGCGAAGAGCGGAGGCTTTTCCTTAATTGCTCATTTCGGTAACAGAGCCTCAACAACGCGAAACCAACCCTCTGTGGTCGCTCCTGTTTAAGAGACACTCCGCATACCCACCACAGCGTGTACCCAAGAAATGTCCATGTTATAAGCAGACAACGCAGACATTACCCGGCGGTTTTGGCTCGAGGTAAGCGAGGTGGCGACTACATTGCTATAGCTTTCGGGCAAGGCTAGCCAGCTGTAATGTTACCTACTTTGTTTAAATGGCCTCCCGGCTGTTCTGTAGCGCCCGGCTTGGCGTTAGCTAACGTCGCCCGCCAGCAATCATACTGAAAACTCTCTAGCACATACGAATCCACGCTAATGTAGCAGTAACCTAGCTAGTAACGGCTGCTCTGTTTAGTTTGCACCGAAAGCCCAACTCCTTGTTGTGTTGTGTGCCCCTTTGTGTGCCTGAAGCTTTGGCAGCGTCTTCAGCCGAGGAATTCAGTCAGCTTTGTTGTCGTACTAAGTTTGTGTGTGCACTCAAGCTTTGTTTTATGCTAGCTTGCGTAAATATATGTCGTGTAAAAACAGTTAGTTGCGTTTGTATTTATTTAAACAACCATCTCAGTCAGACGTTGTTACATCAACGCACGCCATGTAACGTTAACGTGGTTTAGCGTGTGTGTTTTTAAACGTCTCAGGGTGGTCAACTTGGAATAGTTGTGGGCAAAACACATTAGCATCTGGCTACACGAGTTATTAGCTGTCTGTGGAGTGGTTTTGCACAAGGTGTAAGGCATAACGTCAGCGTTTTACTCTACGACTCGTCTCGTTTACACTTATCGCTGCCAGAACTGAACGGTGTCCAGACCTTGCGGTCGCAAAATGGCACCAACAATGTGTGACAGTCTGCATGCATTTGTAATTATTTTCGTCTAGCGGTTTATAATGTGACCTTGTGTACACAGACGTGTTGTGGACGTTGTTATTGCAGTAATGTGGTCTGCAGTAAGAGGTCGGCTTGATAGCCGTTGATGTATGAGCTGACATGAATGATTGACGTTTCATCCAAGCAGCAGGATAGAAGCATTTATGACCTTCGAGTTGCTTTCACCTCTTTGTCCTGACTTTTGTGTTTGGTGTAACGTTATATGTGAATCCATTGATTTGGATCATACTATCTCGCTGGGTTTATGTTCGCTCCAGATTTTGTTATCCACTTTGTTTACTACCTACTCAAATATCCCTATGCGTTCATTGTACATCCTGATATTACCTTGATTTTTGCAATCAAGCTGTTCTTGCAGAGCCAGACAAGTGGCATGGAGTCTGGGTGGGTGGATCTTGAGACACCTACATGGCTGTTTTGTTCTGATACTATTTAGGGAGCCCACATTTCCCGTGGGCACCGGCAGCGTGTCTCTCCTCCTTTTTGTGTGATATGATTCAGAGGCTGTATCTGTTCTTGTCCTCCCTGTGGTACAGTCAGAGGCAGAGGCAGTCTTGCTTGCCAGATCACTGGCTGTGCAGAGAGGCACAGCAGTGTCAGAAAAGGATAGCTGTGTGTTGTCATCACACTGATGTCATTTAGGTCAGTGTGCATCAGTTGGTTGCGTTGACCTTTGCTTTTTAGATGTGTCAGGGGTTGGCTCTACAGCACTGCATCTGGTGTTTAGTAGGTAGATGAATAGCCTTGGGTTCATTTGTTGTGTGTCGTGTCGCAGTGTATGTCCATGAGTCACTTTGGTGTTACAGTCCAAGGTGCATGGATTAGATGGGGTGTTTTTTTTTGTTTGTTTGTTTTTTTTCCCTTCTATGTAGCTGTAGAGAAAATAAATGCATAAAAGGTACAATCACAGATTGCACTTTTGTTAGAAAGGCCACATATGAAATGCCTGTCAGTTTTGGCTGTCTGCTTATTTTACTCAATCCAGCAGCATTTGTAGCGCTCAACCAAGAATTAAAAATGTATTTTTCTGGCAGCACTGAAAGCAGTATGTACATTGTCAAATCTGCCAACCACTTTTGCCGCTAGATTATCCATTGCTTTGCCTTGCATGACTCTAGAGTAAGATGCTTTCTTACTATTTGCAGCATGACTTGGTGTCACTCTGGCTTGTGCCATAAATGCTGTCAGAAAACCTCAGCTCATCAGACTCAGTGGGTGATGACTAGTGGAGATGGAGACAGATGGGCGAGAGACACGATGATGACACTGTCTGCTGTCTGGGATCACAAAAAGCCTCATGGAAGTGAGAATTCATACCAGCCCATACTGACTGCCAACTGTCCTGCCTCCTCTCTGCCCAAAAACGCCAACTGGCGAGTGGCGCACGATTAGTTTTGAAACAGGAAGATAGCCCAATTCATTAAAAATATGAATGTTCTGTAGTTTGTCCACTGCTTACATATTCTGAAGTATTTTAGCGTTTGTCAGCTCTCCATGTTAGTTTGCAGAAAATACTTTGTTTTGGATTTTGTTAGTCTGAATCACCTCTCTTGTGTAGTGGGTTAAAATATGCACACCAGTGCAATCATTCACTGACATTTTAACTTCAGATATGTCACTTTGTGTTCCTGTGGACTGAACATCTCTCAGGTGATTTTTTTTTTCTTACTTACTCTTTTGTCCTTTCCCCCCAGTTGATGTGATTCATATATCAGAGTCTTGGGGGCACATTTTATTCACTTATTGGTGTCTTCACCTGGACATTTAAGCTTTTCTGTCCAATGGAAACTCAGGACGACAGCAGAATGAATCATTCCTGTCGGTTCAAGGCACTACTTCCCTGTTACGGGAAACAGATGAAGGTTTCATCACATTGGAGTTCAGTATCAGTAAACAAAGCATACCTCTTGCTCTGAATCCTGTGAGTTAGATCTGCAGTGGCAGTTAAAGTAGTTTATGTAATGATGACGTGTCACACTGTCACTGGTTCTTCTGACATGTAAATCTTGTTTGTTGTTAAAGTGAAAGGGCTTGTCATTTTTTATGTTTCAGCCTTGTTTGAACACACGTTCTTTCAGAGGAAGGTCTGCGCAGATAAGCTGGCTGTACAGATTTTGAGATAAAATGGCAGATTAAAGCGGAAGGATTGTCTAAACCCATGTCCACTGTTACATGAAAAGCTAAAAATGGATATGTGGTTTGGTGCTGAAACACAAAAGAAATTCTTCTTTTTAAAGAATTGTGTGCTGGTGCATTACATTAACATGAGAGTATTTTCCATTTAAATTGCAAATTGTGGTACATTTGCATTGCCTGTTGGGGAGATTGAATCTGAGGTGTCACCATTGACACCAGCAGCCATCATTCTGAATGGAGCTGTAATGGCCTCATATTCACACTTAAGTGTTGGTAAATGTGTGGGAGGGATATTTAAAAAAGGCAGGGAGGAGCTGCCCTGAAGTTTACCTCCTTTTGGCTTCTGTTCACTAATCAGTACGCTCTTGACCAGCCTGTTAGGACCACTAGTTGCTTTCTGCGTATAGTTTGTTTATAAGCAGACTATTTATTTAACCATTGTTTGGTTATGGCTAACGGATGCTGCTATTTTTTTGTCATCAGTTGAGCTTTTGCATTCCACATGTATGCTCTTACTCTTTAACTTCACTATCTTTAACCCGTGTATTAATCTAAAATATTCTCCATATAGATCCCCAGTATGTCCAAGCGGCGCTCGTCTGACAGGGGGGCTGGAGAGGCATCAGGCAGGGCCAGCAAGCTACAATGTCCTGGGATATCTGGCAATAATGCCAAGAGAGCTGGGCCCTTCATACTTGGTAAGGAAGCTACTAGTGTTTGCACTAAGCCCCAAAAATATGGTAATAGTAGTCAATATGTCTGTGTGGCTGAGATTGCATCTAGTGTACAATTGTTTGTGAATTTATGTAACGTGTGTGTGTGTGTGTGGGCAGGAAATCAAGAAAGGTATGTGTGTTTGAGTGAATGTGAGAATCGTGGGGTGCCTCTGTGCGTATGCACGCCTGAGACAAGAATGTGAAGAATTTTGCTGATCCCCATGACATTGGCCAGAAACGTCTGAGTGTAAGACATTAAGGCTAAGGAAAATATATTTCTCTCTCATATTCTTAAACTTGTATGTTTTCTACTACGAAACGCCTCCATTATTTGCAATACAGAGTGCCAAAGAAAACATTACACTAGGGGTGTTAATGGGTACGTGCACATGCAGCTTTTAATGAGTTGCAGCGAGAGCACACACTCCAGCATGTAGCCTGCCTTTTGGTCATGCAGCTGTTCCTTTTTCTTCTACTTGCAGGGCCTCGCCTGGGCAACTCACCAGTGCCCAGCATAGTGCAATGTCTGGCCAGAAAGGACGGCACTGACGACTTCTATCAGCTCAAAGTAAGTCTGTTGGGGTTAACACGTGATGAGTTAAGCACATGATTCATAGACCATATCATTATAAACAAAGTTATGATGTCCTAGTAGACATCTGAACCTTTGACCTTCGTTTGTTGGTGTTTATTTTATAGCCCCCTGTTTCAGTCTGGCACAAACAACAAAACCTCAGCACTCTGTTTATTGGGGCTATCCAATCCTGAATATGTGATTCAAGGGAGGGGGCTATAGAAGGGGGGCAAAGGGAGAGTAAGGTAGCACCCCACCTGGAATGTCGACTTTTAACCCTCACAACCATGTAGTGAGTCAGTGTGTGACCCTTCCCTCATACCCGTGACTACAGCGCCTCAGTGTCTGCTGCACAGCTTGTTTACTGCACATTAGTATATGAGCCACTATTTTAAACGGATAGTAACTTCTTATAGTATGCTAGGCAGATGTAAGTTAATGTCATGTCACTTAAAAAGCTTAGTGTCAGGACCAAAGATTAGCTTCATACTAAATGATTAAACTTCTCTTTCCGTTGTCTGACCCTGTTTAAACTCTTGTCACCTCTGATGTTGACTCTCTTCTTGTGTGTGGTTATGGCAGATCCTGACACTGGAGGAGCGGGTGGACTCTGCAGGGGAGACTCAGGAAGAGAGACAGGGGAAGATGCTGCTGCACACGGAGTACTCCCTGCTTTCTCTCCTGCACAACCAGGATGGGGTGGTCCACCACCACGGCCTATTCCAGGTAGACCGAGACACACATTTGGCAATAAGTTACATTTCTGTTGACAGGTGTATAGTATATCATCAGTAAGATAATGAATATCATGGGCAAAAAATAAGTATTTTCAACGGTTTGTGGTGTATTACTCAGCACTGTGTGGGCGAGTATTCTGAATTATTGAATGCATCAACATTGCCATGGAGAAGTTTCTGTCACATTCTCTTCAGTTCAGAATATGGCATCACCATGTCAGTACAAGTAACGGCATGCTCTTATCAGCTCAGCAATAGCAGAGGTTAGCTTGTCATTAGTCCAACCAGCTGCTAGCATTTTCTCTATCAGGAGTGCTTCAGTAGAAAAGTGGGAGTACCATTAAAGGCCATATTTATCTGCAGTCGTTCTCTATTCACGGCCCCATCCATTCACAATGAGCACCAAGCCCCCCCCACCACCACCACCCCCCACCTGTCTTCCCGTCTGCCTCTAACTTTGTTATTGTTCTCTCCTCTCCCCCCGTCTCAGTTCCACTCTGCCTGTGTTCTCAGAATAGCAGCATTGAGCCATGCACTCTGATTCATTTAGGCCTGCAATATTGATTGAATTATTATAGTGCATCTCCACTGTGAAAGAACCAGTTAATAATGTACGCTTTTAGAGGTGCTGACTGCATCTAAAAAAATAAATAAAAACTGACAACCTGATACAGAAATCAATAAGAACTGGTGACTCTGCTAAGACTGGAGTTGGAAGAAGAGGGATGACCTTTTGTTATTCGTTCTCCGCCACCCTGTGTGGAGGGGTAGATGTGTCTTATTCACATTGGTCAGCCGGTATAGTACAGGAATCCATTCAGTTTGATGCATTAATAGATGCCTCAGCTTATATTGATTTGGATGCTGTTGGAAAGTGCCTCTAATGTACATCCACGTCTCTGTCCACTTACAAAGTAAGCATATTTTGTGAAGATAACCGCTCACACTTTGTTGTTCCCCAGGATCGCGCCTATGAAATAGTGGAGGATATGGAGGCCAACAAGGTGCGCAAGATGAAGAAGCGGATCTGCCTCGTGCTGGACTGCTTGTGTGCTCATGACTTCAGCGACAAGACGGCAGATCTAATAAACCTCCAGCATTATGTCATAAAGGAGAAGCGACTGAGCGAGCGTGAGGCCATCGTAATCTTCTACGATGTGGTGCGTGTGGTGGAGGCCCTACATAAGGTGAGTCTATGATGAGTTTTCTCCTAAAAGCCCAGAGTCCACCCCAAAGGGAGTTCCCATCTCCCACAGAAAACTCTGCTCTGAACTGCCTGAAAACAGCTTGTTTGTAGTCCAGCCTTTACTTCCGCTTTCTTGTGATGTCACAAGAAAATACGTGCGATAATGCTTGCTGAGCGACTAGTCTGACACGCCCTCAAACACTGGTGGAAAAAACACTGAGCTGCAGCACACCTCTCCTCTCCCTTCCAAACACTAGCTACCCTCCAGGCAGTCAATGGACATAAAGTTGTTACTGTGATGTAGAGACAGAGCTCAGTTAAAACTTTATGGATGAAAGATACTTTTGTTTCAGATTAATAACTCACCACTCTGAAACTCTTGCTCCAGTCGAAATTACCAAGCTGGTCGGCAACAAGTAGCCTACAGCTGAATCGAAGCTGTTTACGGTCTTTTCGCTGACTCGCCTTTCTCTGCTTCTGATTGGCTAGTAGTCCTTAACTAGGAACTGCGCATGTGCAACTCCCAACAAAGATCAATTTAGAGACAGGATGCATCACTCCAGAGCTAAAACAAGAGGAGCTACAGCCATGTGCAGTATGACAAAAAATATGGTGTGTGGGTTTTTTTATTTTTTTTTTAAATTAAACTATGTAAATCTGTGCTGGTACAACCTCTAAATAGGATTTTGAATCTGAAAATGACCACACTACCACCTCTTTAATCAATGAAGAAAGCCTGGACTACAATGTTTTCGTCAATTGTAGGAGAAATTTCTTTGTTAGCTAGTTGCAGATCCATTTCAATTACTCATCTCCCATCTTTGTGTGCCTCTCTCAGAAACAAACTGTTTTTATACCTCTGATTTAACTAAGCAAATGTTTTTTCTCCTCTCCACTTTTTTTCCCTGCATGCAGAAAAACATTGTGCACAGAGACCTCAAGCTGGGAAACATGGTGCTGAACAAACGGTAAGATGAAACGCATGCACTCATTCAGCCTCAGTTAGCTGTCCAATAACCCCTCCCCATAATAACAGATCAGTCATTTTAGCCTGGCAGTAAGTCATTCTTTCTCAGCTCACGGTGTGTGAAAGGCCTCAGCATGTATCCAGTGTGCATTTGGCTTTAAACTCACATTTTAAGAGTAAGATCAGTTGTAGGAACCTGAAGCCTTGCTCTTGTGCCTGACTCTGGGACCGTATCTGTGTGTTGAGTAAAAGCTGATGATGCATTCCCTGTGGTTGGATTTTTGGAAGCAGAGGGTGAAATGGACTCGGGTGCAAAACAGAGCAAAGAAAATGCCATTGCTTTGTTCTCAATGGGAGTGTTTTGGGTGGGTGGGTGGGGAGTGAGTGAGTAATGTTAGGATCCTGGTGAGTGCAGACCAGGTCAGAGTGCTGCAGTTCACAATAGGCCCTGTAGAAATCTACTCATCTGGACAGCCCTCTCCACACACTATATATATACAGACTGTATTAGAGAGATGGTTTGTGTTTATTCAGGAGGTGAAAAGTCCCTCTCTTAGCTGCTACTTTCTTTTTAATATGAATTTGTCATAGTTCTGATGATTCAACCAGATTTTGCATTTGAACCCATGGAAGGTTGCCCCTGAACAGCAGAGGTTTGCGCACATATTCTTAGACTCTGATAATCATCCCACAGAGCAAGTTTTTCCATTTGGAAGGACACAGCTCACACACACCTTCCCATCCAACATACCTGCATCATGAACAAGTGTAATCTTAGCATTGTCTCACTCCTCATCCATGATCTGCATGTCTGAATATGTGCATTGAGATGTCACATTCCAGGCATATCCCCCCCCCAACCTGTCCCCACCCAGCAGAGCAGCAGCAGCAGTAGTAGTAGTGGCGGTGATGAAACAGAGTGTTTTGGCCAGGGGAGGAGGGTGGTGAGGAGCAGACGAGCGGAACACTCCGTCCCAGCTGGAGACAAAGGAGAGGCCTGCCAAAGGCCCCATAGCTCAGAGCTGACTCACACTGCAGTGCATGTCTCGCGCACGCACACGCGCACATAGTCATCATTTATTTACCATCTACTCTACTTTTTCTGTTTTATTTTACACCCCATTCCCTCTCCTGCTTTCATTGTCTTTCTGTTTAATCCCATTTGTCACATCCCTCTTTTTCCCTGTCTCCTTTATACATCACATGTTGCTTTGCTTGCATGTTTCCTGTCAATCCACCCCGGATGTGTATGAATGAACAGTCAGTCAGTATGGGAAGGACACGGTCAATTTAGATGCAGACCGATCCCAAAATCCCCTCTCCTCGCCTGCTGCTTGTCGTCACTCTGGGAAATGCACCAAAGCCATCAACAAGCTCAGCAGTTTATGCAAGAATGATGTGATTTCCTTTTGCAGAGCCAGCTGTTATGAAAGCAGGATGTCGTAAATCAATCTGCAGGGTCTCTGTATGTCAGAGCTGTTGACTTTCAAAAATGTTGTATTTATAAGGGGACAGTCGGATATAGACACACCACAGCAAGTTGTTCTGTTTTTTGTCTTGTTTTTATTTATTCTAGAGTTCCTATTAGTTTACATCACCGTACCCCCTGTACTGTTTCAGGGAAGGATTGCCCCTTCTGACTTGAGTGTGGGCATAGTGTTTTTTTTGTTTTTTGTGCTGTTTGGCACTGTTCTGAGAAATGAAATTTGCTGCTCTCTGTAGAAGTTGCCCTGCATTTAACCTCCTTTCTCGTCAGCTGGTGTATTTTCAGCAAAATGTTGTAGGCAGGGAGGGGAAGTCATAGGAGCTGTTTAGGTTTCTGGTTTCCTCTTACCCGTGGTCACATGACCAGGAAGCAGAGATGGTGTGGTCTCTCTTTGGTCCTCAGGGACCCTTGCAAACATGCAATTTCATTTACCCAATCTCCGGTGCAAGAATAGAAGCCTGGGTCGTGATGCACACAGACAAAAGAACAGACTCCTCCATAAAGGAAGCTTTTATGTTAAGGGTCCTTGAAGCATTGAATTCTGTGCCTCTGGACCATCCATGTGCAGATCAAAAGGGCACTGTATGGTTAGAGACTTGGATCACAAAAAGCTGTTGAAGGGGATCACACAAGTAGCTGGAAATTATGTGAACTGAGTGTTCTAAGGGAAGATTGAGATCGGAGCATTTGGTGGAAAATTGAGTGTCTGACATGAATTGGCTCCAGACACTATAACGGGAGCAATGAGTTTCTGTGGAGTAGGGTGTGAAAGTGAGAGAGAATAGGGGAAGCTGTTGACCTCAGGCTTTTTAGAAAGCGGATGTGGGTGAGGAGCGTGATCCAGAGAGGACCCAAGTTCTAGACTGTGGCTGCTTTTGTGTGCGCTCATGTGTTCTTGAGTGTATTTGTGTGTGTGTGTGTTCACGATGATTGTGTGGGTTCCCTTGAAGTTGCGCATTTGTGTACATATTTTAAATCTTCGTGAGCTTTATATATTTGCTTGCCAGCCCATCACCATGCAGTCTTAGTCATCGAGACAATTATCCCAAGCCACAGGTTGACTCATGTGTTTGTCAAAGTGCTGCTTTTTTATTTTCTCTTTCTCTATCAAAAGAATGCAGAGATATAGAACAGTCCATAGTCCCTCTGCTTTAATACTGTTAGGTTTTACTCCACCACAAGCAAAATAAATTTAAACCTTTTTGCAATGCAGAGTTGAGTGTAATAATTCTCACATAGGTGCTTTTCCTTTTTATGATCTCTTCAGTTGTGATTGGTTTAGATTTCATAAAAGAGCACTTCAGACAATAGATGATTGTCTATTAGGTTGGGCAATATGACGGGGGGTGTGTATACTGTGCAGAGGTACAGATGTAGCAATACAGTTTCTGCTATATATTCGGGCAGGCTATGTAGCAAATCAAATCTGTCTGGATTCTCATGATATCCCGATATCTCTCATTGCCTCACGTGTACTCAAATGCACTGCAAAGTGTGTGCGTGTAAAGTTAAAGTGGAGAATGCGGGAGGCAGGGGGGTGTTCATTAGCAGTGGGAATATTTGATTGAAAATGTATTCCTGATTCAAGGGTTAGGGGTAATTAGAAGTATAAAGTACTTTATCAGGTGTGTTTGTGTGTGCTTAAAGGACTCACCGAATCACCATCACCAACTTCTGCCTGGGAAAGCACCTGGTGAGTGAGGACGACCTGCTGAAAGACCAGAGAGGAAGTCCGGCCTACATCAGTCCTGATGTATTAAGTGGTGAGTGAAAAACAGATGTGTTGCATGCATGTTCTCTTTTTTTTTTTTTTTTTTTTTAAAGGACTATATGTACATCCAACAAGGTGGTTGTCAGTCAGAAAAGTGCTGAAAAGCCCCTTTTAGTGAGATGCAGTCATGGGGGGGTCAGCATCACCCAGTTTTTGTCACTTTCAAAAACTGACAATTCAACAGTCACAACTGTTGTGCAGCGACTGATCACGTGTGCACATGTGTTAAAACCTTCCTCATTGCCTTAGATTTGCCACTTTCTACTTATGTGAAATATGGTTGTGAAGTGTTATAACTGCAACTACTGTTGTGGTTAGAGTGACCCATGTTGATCCGGATCCAGATGGGATCCTGGGATTTTTTTTTTTTAAAGAGCATTGCATAACGTTAAGCAGTCAGTCTTGTGTTTGATTTTTCCAGTTATTAAGCAACAAAAAAGAGATTATGTTGCAATCTTGGACTGACAAAAGCTAGGAATAGCTTCTTTTTTTTTTCTTTCCCCATTCTTTGTGTAATCACAGTGATGTTGCATTTTCTCATGGTGTGTTTCTGCAGAGGAAGCTACTTTCCTCTTTGCATGAAACATTTTCTTAATCTGATAAAAGCAGAATCCCATTGTTGTTGTTATTTAGCTTCACTATGCTAATTTGACAGAGTAAAGACCTGAGCACCACATACCAATCAGGTTGATGCTTGACCATGCACTTCCATCCATTTTAAACACTGATTTCCAGAACATCCAGGACAGTGCATAAGATTGAGATGAATCATTTCAAACCGAAATTATTCACCACCACTGTAGATAAAACCCGGGCGTGTATATCAGCATAACGTGACAGGCACACAATTAAACAGAGCTTCAGTGACTCACACACAGATGACTCACTGGAGGGAAGCTACTCCCATCTACCCCCATCCCCTCCCATCCTGTGTGTGTGTGTGTGTGTGTGTGTGTGTGTGTGTGTGTCAGTCGCAAGCTTTAACATAATTGCCTGCTGTTGCTATCGCCTGCCTAGCTATAACAACACTGCCTATGGTTATGCACAGCCATAATGCTCCACCCTCACCAGCTCCAGTTTATTCATCACTGATCCATGGCTGATGTAGTAGCTCAGTTCTCCCATTTTAAAAGTCAGCAGTGGGCTGGAAATTTCTAGGAAATGCAATGGATGTGGACTCATTGCATGTTTTGTTTGCTCATCTTGTTAATCATTAGACCTGGTGACTTGACAGGAATTGAACTTGTGAAAAGGGTTGATCACCCCTGAGTCACAAGGCAAAAACTGTCATTGCACTAAACAAATGTTGATTTCAGCTGCTGTGGCTTATCTGATTTGGGATTATAGCAAAGCACTTTGATATCGGACAACGTGGCACTTGAAATGGTGACCACAAACACTGATCGTGATCCCCTCTCCTGTCTCCAGGTCGGCCGTACCGTGGTAAACCCAGTGACATGTGGGCTCTTGGTGTGGTCCTGTTCACCATGCTGTATGGCCAGTTCCCCTTCTATGACAGCATACCTCAAGAGCTCTTCCGTAAGATCAAGGCTGCAGAATACTCCATCCCAGAGTGAGTACTTGGACTTGAGCACCAGTACTTGTACTGACGATGTGACATTTGGAGATTTATTCAAAGCAATTGAATTGAACTGCTCTGACAACTTATTTGTTTCTAGTCCTTCATAATTTTGAAACACAGAATTACATGAACTGTAACTGGTTATACTGACTGCAATTTTGCCAGAGTGCCCACTCAAACATATTGAATCATTGTTTATATGTTTTTACTAAATGTTTTTGCATACTCCAGTCTGTATTAAGATTTATTTTATTTATTTTTTTACTGCAGAATGTTGGCTGATTAGTTACCATACTATAAGTGTGGGCCTGACTAAATGGCTGTATAATCTTTCAATAGTGGCTCTGTGGACTCATGTGGTCACATTTTGCTAACAAAACTGGCCCTTTCTGTTCTCCACCTCCTCACAGGGACGGCCGTGTGTCTGAGAACACAGTGTGCCTGATCCGAAAGCTGCTGGTGCTGGACCCTCAGCAGAGGCTTACTGCAGGAGAGGTGCTGGAGTCTCTCAGTGCAATCATTGCTTCATGGTAATTGCTCCCCCTGCTGGATGTTTGGAAAAAAAATGCATCAAATGTGTTTGTTCTCAAGTCATTTATTGTTGAAAAGCTGAGAAATAATTGTAATGAATTTGGGTAAAATGAGTTTTCCACTGGTTGGCTTCACACTTGATTGATTTTTGATTTTGTATGCACTTGTCTGTATATAAAGGCATCATTTTACATACAGTGATTCCACATACAGAAATTCCACAAATTGACAATCTTATGTTTTTAATAATCATCCTTGTTGTGTCTTCCTAATTACAGGCAGTCTGTATCATCGTTGAGTGGCCCTCTGCAGGTGGTGCCAGATATTGATGATCAGGTCCATCACCCAGAACATCTGCAAGAGGTACATTATTCTTAAAACATGATAACACAAATCAGAATATGGAGCCTGTCGGATGAATCCAGAGTGGCTAAAATAAGGCTACTTGATAGAATTCACCTTTTTTCCTTTGGTTGGCTTGGTACTTCTCAGACAGAATTTTTATTTGAGTTAGATCCGATGCTGTAGCACATTTAAATGGTACCTTTTCTTTACTCAGGCCAAGGTGATAGAAGAGTCATCACAGTACGAGTTTGAGAACTACATGCGCCAGCAGCTGCTGTTGGCTGAAGAGAAGAACACTATCCATGAGGCCAAGAGCTTTCTCACCAAGCGCCAGTTTGGTAGCATCCCACCTGTAAGGCGTCTGGGCCACGACGCCCAGCCTGTCAGCCCCCTAGATGCTGCCATCCTGGCACAACGTTTCCTCCGGAAGTAGTCCCCAACCAGCCATCTCTGCCTCTCTGACCTCCCCAGGGAGTACAGAGACCTGGGGAATCCAGAGAGGACTGAGAAGAATTAGTCCCCAAACTGAACTCGCAAACAGGAGGCCCAGTCAGAACCAGGGTACAGATGGCCCCATTTGCAGATGGGCTTTGGGCAAGCTAGGTGGAGCAGGCATGAGGAGGGCACCAGAACAGAAGACCAAATTAGACTTCAGTCCTCATGTCTGGATCCTCCAGTGAAACGCAGAAAGCCCTGGAGGAAGATCTGAACCAAAGGTTCCTTGCCCTCAGGTCACCCACAGTCAGATCTCACTGTGCAACCAACCTGAGGCACAGTCACAAGGGTGTGGCTAACACGAGGCTCTGCCTGGAGTGTTGAAGAGACAATTAACCCCATATTCCTCCTCCTTTGAAATCTCCTTACTGTAACACTTTCCCCATCAACTCTGGGTCCCCTGAGCAATACAGGACCAGAATCATGTAGCAACCCCTTCTTTTCCTAGTGGTTAATGGTGTTGCCTCAAGTCAGATCACCTGATCAAAGATGTCACTTCTCGATGCCCCCATTCCACCCTCCTCCTCCTCTGTACTGTTTTTTTCCTGAATCAAAAATGATCCAGACTAGTCCTGTCTATAACGCTGACTTCAAATCAATCTACCTCTCTGTCTCTCTTCTCTGTTGGTAAACCATGCTCACTGTTCTGAGACAAGGGATTGTAACAATGGAGTCTTGATGCCACCAGTGACATAAAGCATTAATGTTTTCTGTCAGTGATAATGCTTTGAAACCTTTTCAGTGGTTTCAAAAAAATCTGAATAAGCTTTTTCTCATTTACCTAAATAAGTAGCATTTTATCCCTACCTTTGAATTGAAGATACTGAATATCAAAGTATGTCTACATGCATCCTTTGATATTTGCAGAATTCATTGTCTCTATCTTTTACTCATCCCTGTGGATATTTTTTTTTTTTTTTTTTTTTGCATCTAGGCAGCTAGTGCGAGGTACCTGGAAGTCACAATGCCAAGACCTGAATGGGGGAAAAACTGTTGGATCCTCCCTGCCAAGGCATATTAATGGTAATGCTTCCTCAGTGCCATGATGGTGAAGATCAGGCACTGTCATGTTTCTATTGCCAAAAATCATGTCTTAAAATTACTCTTAGCCAAGGAAACTGGTACCCACAGCCTCATTCAGAATCAAAGAGCTTCCAGGTATTCCAACTTTCCTGTTTCTTTTTAGATCAGATGACTGATCAGATCACAGGACAAGTGTTTTTCAGTCTGAATGTGAACGGTCATTCTACGCTTTGATACTTCTGCAGTGTCCATGAGAGAGTGTGTGTGTGTTTCAGGCCAGGCAAAATAAGAGCCTGCAGAACTGTCGAGCTGTTAACCTCTGACAGTTGCAGGCTCTTTAAGCTATCCTCCAATCATTGTTCTGTTATCTGGCCTGCCTCAGTGGCAGACACTGTGAAAACCAGAGCAGGCTTTGCTAAGACGGGACTTGACTGAATGGTTTTGTGATTGCCATGAATGCTTTCTTAAGATTGGAAAATATCACACACCTATTGCCATTCTCAAGCCCTCTCTCTAGCTAAACTTATACATGCTTGTAGTATTTCACCATGGAGGCTCTCTATATAGAGGGGATAGCTGGGGTCTAGTAATTGATACTGTAATATTTCATAGATAAATGGAAAATACAGACTCATAGGTTTCAAGTTTCTTTGCTGGGTCTTCTTGGCTAGTGATGCATTCTTCTCTTTAATCAAAGAGTTTCTTTAAACCATGGCAAAGCTACTAACCAGTGACTGTTAGGCATCTGTACACTGCAACTTGCCTTTGCATTGGTACCTGCTTTAGGCTATCTAGGCTTCTTCTTATTTATATTCAAAGTCATTGCATGAACATAGGCTCTGGAATATTTTCAAATATCTTTTTTTCTTTGTAATTTCACGTAGATTTATTTATCCCCCCCCCCCAAAAAAAAAACAACAACAAAACACTGGGGCTTGTATCACAGACTATGATCGTAGTCTGTCAAAAATGTCCTTTGAATGAAAATATCCTCCAAGACATTGCCGCAACTGAAACGGGCCCCAAATCTTTCTGCTCTCACAGCTTTAAGAAATGTTAACTCCAACCGTGGTTCTCATTTTGATCCTTTCTTACCACATTCATTCAAGAGTAGCATCTGTTGTTTTTCCTTTTGGATTTCTAAATCATTTTCTTGCCATTTTGCCACAAAGTCTGTGGTCAACTTAAGCTACACTAATAACGAGACTGACCTTTGCATAGTTCTATTTTTTACAGAAAAATGATACTCGCACATTATCATGATGTAGGGAGTTTTTTAAGTGTTTTTGTTTTTCTGTCCCAAAAAGTCTCCACACATGGCTGCACTCTCTGGTCAGTATGTAAATATGTACTATCATGAATGCGCCAGTCATATTTTATGTAGTTCCACCCAGTGAGATACCGACTCAGTTTCAACACATGCCGATTGACGTGCATTATAGGCCACGTTGGCCATCAACCACCACATCTGGAGGCTAAAATAATATGTAAAGAGAGCTGTTAGCTTTCTCCCACCTCAATGTGAATTCCATGGGTATACAGCAGTATTGTAGAAGTCTAGGTTGTTCATCATAAAAGGGTGTTTCATGAACGCCTTAGCCATTGGTGAATGATGACATTACGTGATCGTCTGTGGAAAGTGTGTTAAGCCATCTTCCATGACGCCCAACAGCAGATTAGTAACTAAATATTCAATACACCGTTGATGTAGATATTATTCTCAGCCCCCCACCCCAAATAAAGTTTTTCACTTTCTAGCTAGTGGATTGTACCACAGTCAATGTTTGTTTTACAGAGTTGTATTTGGTAGATTTCAATGTGGACTAAAAAGCATGGAAATGGTGTGAGGTTAAAATTTGTAAAACGTGACAGTTGCATGATTTTAAACTTGCAAGGTGTGCCAGAGCAACGAATAGAGAATTTGAAGACAACTTACTCCTTCGCGTCCTACAGGAAACTACAAAGCAAAATGGGTATACCCTTAATTGGATGAGTAGTAAAATGTCGTAGTTAATTTTCAAAATACTTTTTTTATTTTTTAGATTTTCACCCTGCTTCTCAAGTTGTAAGTCGTCAGTATATAACCAATATATTGACTGTTTCACCTGGAAACTTGGTGTAAGATGTGAAACGTGGTGTAGTTTAAACCCAATGGGATAATGTGTTGTAAGCTGCTTGGTCGGACATGGGCATCTAGATACAGAAAACTGCGTTATTGTACAGATGAAAAACACGTTTGTATAAAAAAACATATTTTTCTACTTCATCAGATCTCTACATGCATGTCAGCAATAAACTTTGATATGGAAACATTCAACTTTGGCATGTCTTTGTATTTTGACACTTCCTTTTGTTGCCAGTAGGTGGAGGACTTTCTTTAAAAATGGAAAAAAGCCTGCAGTTGGAGTGGTATGTTATAGTATTGGCACTTGTAGGACATTATACTCTATACTCAATGCGCTCTTGTTTTTTTGTTGGCTTACACATTTCTCTGCCAGATGTGTACAAAACAGTCTATAGAAAATGTTCAGTTGTACAGTGCCAGCCATCTGTATGCGCTTTTACATGAGGGTGTCTCATTTCTGAGGGTGAGACCTGTATGAAGCATGAACAGAATATAGAATAATTGAGTCTGTTTGCTTGTATGCCACCTCAGTCTCCTGCAGACTCTGCAAGCACCACGGGACCCGGTGGGCAACTGCTTATTTTTTTTGTATATCCCATTGATATACACCTAGATGTATACTGTGACTCCACATTTTACCAGAAATATTTTGAGCATGAAACTGGCTCCCACTGAATAAAATTAAATCTTTAACCCACAATCACTGTGGCATCGATGGTCAAATAAGGTGATCAGACCTGTGACCTACTCCATAGATCACTTTCGGTTAATAAGTAATTACCAATGGCAAAAATGCTGTGCTGACTGACCCAATAGAAGAATAACAGAGTTTTGAGTAACCTTTCCCACCCTTCGGAGATCCTCACAAGTTTCATATGGGACTTTCCTCTGGATCATTACACCACTCTCCCAACATGTCAAGCTGCGTGGAAAAGTCTCAAGGGTCAAAGTTCCACAGATGCTTTGTCCTTGTAAACTACAACCAGCTGGCTTTGAGGAGGTCCATCCTAGATGTGTGTGTGTGTGTGTGTGTGTCTCTCTCAAACGTTTCATTAAGGATTACGTCAGACATCTGCAATTCTCTTTCTTAATTACCTTAGAGAGCATTACATATTCAGTTTCACCAAAAAAGAGTAGGCTTTCTCCAGCTGGACATGGATGACGAAGGATAAGCAGGGGAACACATTTCCAGATGTGTGTATGTAGCACTATTGTCATAGCTTTGTGTGTGTTTACACTGCTACCTGTAAAGTACATTTAATTGTTAAAAATGTTTTAGAAATAATTGCTTTAAGTGCACAGCTGCATCTGCTTTGTAGTTATTACTCTTTGTTTAGGTCTGTCAGTGTGTGAATGTGTCTCCAGCTGTGTTCAGCATGCTGAGGTTTTATGGTCTCTCCTGACAAGACACACCAACAAACACGCAAAACCCAAATTTATAAACATTTATAACATTGAGTAACAGATTTGTTCTCACGGCTGCCTAAGAACAGTCCACATGAAATAAGATGATCTAAGCAAACATCAGACTTCATATAGTTAAGTGGTTAGTAACTAGTGGAAGTTCAGCCTCTCGACATGTGCCTCTACTGGATAGTGATCATACAGTGTCTAGCCTTGTCCAAACTCCACTGTGTATACTTTTCTTACTGCTTTAATCAAGAAAATAAGCAAAGACGAGAGGGATGACTACTCTCAATGACCAAAGAATGTAATTTAACTTGTAAAGGCCCTTAGGAGTTAGAATGAACATTAAACCCAGGGATCATTCATTTATATATTTTTAGAGCCATACCAAAGGTGCAGGTAAAGTTTCATAATTGTTATAATCAAAAGAGTTTGTCCCCTAGAGAGCATGAATTTGCTCTGCAAGTCTCATGACCAGATGTCTGTTGGATTATAAAATATAGACATTTTGGTATTTCTAGAAGGAAACTGGTCTTCCATAATAAGAAAGTGTTCAACCTCAGAGTAGCATGAAAGTAAACTGCTTTCTATTCTTTAGACTGTGATATTTCCTCTGTAAGATTTACAAATTTTTGTGTCAATCTGGCCAGTGGTTGTCAAGATATCCTGCTCTGAAGCGTTGAACAGATTTGAAGAGGCAGAACACTGAACAAGCATTTGTTTCCAGTTGATACCTCAAGACTCATAAAGCAGAAGAGAAGATGAGATTAGCAGCATTATGATTTGTACTTACAGACATGCTGAACTAAGTTCATTTTTGTTGGCAAGCTTTTGTGGCCACAAAACAGGCCTCAAACTAGACTGTGCATACAGTTCCCATATGAACAGCAAGGAGGGAAAACATCTGCTAAGTCTTTTTTTGCTTATTTTAAGTTACTTTGTCTTAGTCTTGCTCATCCTATTTGAGTGTTGTTAAAAGAGATAGAAGATGTGTAAGGCTACGGTCAGACTGCAGGCCTTAATGCTCAATTCCGATTTTTTTCCCAGATCCTTGTTTGTTTGTTTGTTTGACAGTTGACATTACTGTTTAAATGTGGCCCACATCAGACTCCAGTGTGAACTGTCCGCGGCCTGAAAGTGACCCGCATGCGCAGAAGAATAATACGACGTCACACGCAGCACGCTGTTGCAGACTACAGAAGTAAACAAAGAGCCACAGAGGTTAGCTCCTGATAGCTCACGGGAGACTCCCGTTTTTCATTGTCCTCTCACGGGTCACATTTCTCCCAAATTATGACAAGTGTTCACATCTGGCGCTGTACAACGCAACTGCCCCACATCTCTCTCTGTCTCTCGTTTAATAATGGCTTTTTGTGGAGTTGTTTCGTTCAGCGCGGCCTGTCTACAGCAGTACAGCTACTCAAGTGACGTCAAAGTCGCATAAAAAAGTCGCGACCTGAGTGTCCAGACCTTTTTATATAAAGTCTATGGTCCAGACTCGCATTTAAATAGATCTGATCTGTCGGATTTGGATCACATATGGTAACTCATGTTCCATTATATCAGTGACTCTTAACATGATACCTTCATTTAAGACAATAAAACAAATGAGGTTACAAAACCACTAGTCCTTATATTCTTGCCACATTAAAGAGTACACCCTAATTTAGTAACAGACAGAGACTTTGTGTGGCTGTACAACTGGTGCCAGCAGAAGCAAAGACTTTGTTGTGGCACTATACACATGGCCTGCCCTACAGCAATGATCAGAGAACTACAGCACACTGACTAAATCTAATACAGATAGCCAGTTCGTCACAGGAAAACAGTTATGTCTCTCAGCACTTAAGTATATAAAAATATAAAAGCAAAAACATGCAAATTGTGAATGCCATTTCATAGACCTCAATAACAATTTCAATTTCAACCGCAAAGTTTGTCCTAATTAAATGACATAATTAGTTAAACATTTTGGGAAATATACTTAATCACTTTGTTTCCGATAGATGAGAAAATCTATACCCTTATCGTATCTGTGTGATGGTCAAGTACAGAGCTGTAACCAAGAGGCAATTAGCTTAGCTAGCAAAAAGACTGGAGACAGGGGGAAACAGCTAGCCTAAACAGCTAAACATGAACACTTCTTAAACTCGCTAATTAATTAATATGTAGCTTTCTCATTTGTTTAATACGTACACAAACCACTTTCTAGAAAGAACAAGTTGTGATTTAAGAGGGAGTAGAATTCTGCAGTTATTTCTAGACCAAAAGCATTTTTATCTCTTTTATTAGCTAGTATTTCAGTGCAGTGTGTCTCTATGAGCTATGCCCTGGCAACCTCACGTGACACACTCAGAAAATGTGTCTGTTGTTAAGAAATACAGCATGTAACTACTGCCAAAAACACATTAATTTTTTAATTTCTGTTTGTGTACAGATAAAATAAACAAGATACAATGTGTTAATTAGTGAGCTATAGGTAAAGAGTATTCTTTAATTCTGGACAGAACCAGGCCAGCTGGTTTCTCCAAGTGTCAGTCCTCTGTGCTCATGCATTATTCCCGCGATAATTTCTTGTAGTCACATCAAAATAAGGCAAAATTAGCAACTTTTACTGTGTTATAAATTTGAAGTGGTTTGTTACCAAGCGAAACCAGGTACAAGTACAGCTTTAATAGTTCCACAATTTGGAAAATACAACTTTCTTGCAGAGAGTTAGCAGAGCCAGGCTAGGTGTTTCCCCATTTTGAGATAATCACCTGCTCATGGTATCTTCATATTCATCATAGAGACATGCAAGCAAATAAGTGTACTTCCCAAAATGTCAAATTATTCCTTTAAATTGAATTTGTGTTAATATTGGATTTTATTTAGCGGTGACTTTCAGTAATGGTGGTTTATTTTTTATAGCCATTTTGTCACCAGTTAGTAGTTCTTTTCACCAAATGAGAGTTACAGCTGTCAAAAATTCCCACGATCTTCAACGTAGAATTAGGAGGCTGATGTGAACGGTGGCTGCAAATGATGACCTGAGCGAGCGATATGACGTGAAAGTGGCCTAAGCTAAGTTAATCATCTCCTGGCTCCAGCTCCATACTTAAATCACAGACATGAGAGTGATTTTCCCATCTAATTCTTAAAAAAGAAAGCAAATAAGTGTATTTTCCAAAATTTTATACACTGGTTACTAATGAATTGTTCTGTTCTGAGACTGAAAAGTACTCCCTTTTGTCATCAACAGTGTGATATATAATGTGGGTATGAATTTTACCAGAAAGTAGTATTACTAAAGACTCATGCAGGCCAAGGAATAACCCCTCTTACTCATAATCATCTGAAACCCATCAGTATGTAGCACATGATTGTTTACAGCTGCTCTATGTCTCTGTGTGACCTTGTCCTGTTTCTGTGAAAGAATGAAACACCTCTGTTTCTTGTCTCCTTTAGGATGACATCTTGGGACATTGATGCACTGTGTAATCAGCCTTCAGTGTGTTTGCATTTAATGTGATGCATAAGAGTTCTGATGGTATGTCCAGTCTTGCATATTTTGCCTACACATGGCTTTAAGAAATAACATGTGCTGGCTTAAATCTGAGGAGGAAGACAATGAGAAGATCCAGGCCAGCTGATGTTGGAGTATTAGGGAGTTAGTGTAATTTGCTCAGACACTCTTGTCTTTTTTTATACTATTTCTGAACTTTTTTCTTCCACTACATATTGAGCAAACTTACATCTGACTGAATTCCCTCTTCTTCTTTTGTACCTTTCTTTGCCTTTTCAATTCATCCATCAGGAGCATAGTGGGAAATCCAAAATGGCGCAAGAACGAGTGTGTCATTTTCAAACTGCCCGCTAACTCTGAACATCTGGTCCTAGAGGGAGGAGGGTGACCCTGTCAATGGGAGCCCTTGTCTCCCCTGTCAACAGCATGAGAACAGCCCACCACAAGGTGAACAAGGAGGCGTGTGTGTGTTTTAAATGTGTGTGTATGGGCTGATGCTATTCATACTGGAATGATGTTTAACAGGCATCGTTAAGACTCACAGATTCATGGAAGGAGCTACTGTAATTTGAATGGATTTATAAATAGGTTAAAAAAAAGACGCAGCAAAAGTGCCCTCTTGAATGCCCCTTCTGTAATTAAAACCAGATAATGTGCCCTCTATGGTAACCCAGTGTGCAAGGAATTGTGATGCAGTGCCCTCTAGGGGGTACCCTTGTATGAGGAAGTGATGTAAAGTGCCCTCCAAGGTGCCCCTATATGCAAACAATGTGAAGAAGTGCCCTCTGGGTGTGCTTCTGATGGAAGAAATGTGATAGTGCCCTAATGGACACCCTGGGTACCAATCGAAAAAATGTCATGCAGGGCCCTCTAGGGTGCCCATTTGTGTAAGGAAATGTGGTAAAGTGCCCTCCAAGGTGACCTTATGTGTTGTATGTGTTGGACAGAGAGGACCTAAAAGCAATGCTCTGGTGAAACAGGTTTTAGTGAGGGGGAAAAGGGAAGTGAGGGAGAGGTGGATGCCAGGGAAACACGGGCACGGGGGGCCGAGGCGCAGGCAGGTCCAAGGAGGCTGGGACGAGGGAACTGGGAGGCAACGGGGGCCAAGGGAGAGGAGACACGGGAGGACTGGCTTGGGGGGGGGTGTTGGTGGAGGAGTGTGGTGGCAGGCTGACCATGAGACCCGAGAGGACGCCGTGGAAGAGGTCCGAGGGGAGAGGGAAGGGTGGCGAGCCCAGCTGACACAACGGAGGATGGAGGTGAGTGAACCTGGAGGGAAGACAGACAGACAGACGGGGTTAGACACAGGGAAAACAAAGTACAGGGAAATGGAGATGACGCGGATTACTCAGGAGCTTGAGAGATGAATTGGCACCAGGTTAGGAGCAACGACGATCAAGCAGCAATTGTGTGGAGAACCGGGGTTGAAGTACTGGCAGAGATAAGGCTGATTGCTGACAGGTGTGGCAGGCAGAGGAGGAGGCTGACGAGGTGCAGGTGTGGATCGTCAGCTGGGCTCAGGAGCAGAGAGAGAGGAGGAGACACAGACAGGCAGGCCAAAACACAAGGGGAAAAACAGAATCACAAGAAAAAAAGGAGATATAAACAGGACACTCACCGTCAGCCAGGCTGCCACCACAATACTTATGTGAAAACATTATGATGCGCCCTCTGCAGGGATGGATTGCTGTCGGGGATGTGCCCAGGGACCAATATCCCAAAGGGGCCCATAGAACTTTGTCATTAATTATTGCAGAAGTTATGTTGCACTGAAGTTTCATTTCCAGGGGCGCTTGAGAATACAGACCATCTATGCTAGCTTTTGTCTGTGCCTGAAAGGCATGAATTTCTGATGAATGTGTTGACACATTCAATTTCTGCGCCCTGTTGCCCACCATGTAAAGCTGGTGGCCTTCTTGTTTTTTTCGCCTCTGACAGCCTTAGTCCGCCACTGCAAGACACACAATACCAGAATGATGGAACCTTTCCCCAGCACTGACACAGCACTACAACAAAGTGAGTAAGTCACCCTGGTGTCCCAAATGGTTGTCAAAATTTTGTTTTAAAATTTTTAGAGCTTCATCACCCCAAATCATTAGCAGCATGATTAAAAGGTGAGCATGATTAAAAGGTGACACTGAGGTGTGCGACACACCTCAGTGTCTTCTTTTTCTGACTGTTAGACGTGGAGGTTGTAAAGAAAATATTTTTTTTAATAGTATGCTGCTGTTACAATGGTTTAAAATCTAAGATAAGTCACTCCCTGTGGTGCAAGACTTCCTGCCCGAGAGCAAAATGTCATTATATGATTAGTAAAACCTTGGGTCGCCATTATGTGAAATGGAACACTCCTCCTCCAATCTAGGCTGATGAGATAGTGTACTGAAGCTGTTTGGTTTTATCCAAATTCTAAATGTTGAAATATGAGAAAATCAGGTCCTGGTAGCTGGGAATATTTGCTGGCTTTACTGTACCTGCCATCCAAATGAAAAAGACTGAACAGAAAGTGAATGTGCACAATCCCAAATACACTTGCGCCAATCCCATTGGGTAGAGGGAGTGTTAGCTTGGGAAAGATCTTGTCCATTGATGGTGATTACGATCTCGCAGCTGTCCCCACTCAGCACAGTCAGCAGAGAGAAAACTCCAGGAGGTCTGCTAATGTATGCTGTGGAAGAATGCAGGAAAACTCAGCTGTCTGTCTGCACCTCTCTGTGTCTAATGATTTCTGGGTTCACGCCACATTCTCTTCAGACACAGAGACATAAACAGTAGAGACACATTATTAAATCAGATACTGTACTTACCTGATGGCAGCTGCTGCTGCTGCTGCAAGGGCCGAGAAATTCGAGAATGAACTTTTCTCTTGTCTCTGTTAATTTTTGTCATGGTTCTAGCATTGACAGTCTGTCAGTCTGTCGGTCCGCCACGTTGGTCCATTCTCATCAGCCTCAGCTGTACAATAATTAGCAAATGGATGCTAACATGCTAAACTGAAATGTTTAACATGGCAGACACTATACCTGGTATATATTAGCATGTCATTGTAAGCATGCTGATGTTAGCATTTAGTTTAGTTTTTTAGCAAATACTTGTCCTTGTGTTTTTGTTCATGCGCTGTCTATATTAGGCTATAAGATAAATTGTGAAATGTAATGTCATGTCAGGACCCTCTTGTAAAGACATCTCTGAAAGCCTTTTCTGCACACAGTAAAATTAGTCCAAGAAACATCTGACTGCACTTAATTTTTTTTTATTACAGATATAGACACAGACAGCTGCTGACTGGAACACAGAGGAGCTTTCATTCTTAAAAAAAGAGAAGACCCATTTAGGGTTTGCAGTTTGACTTTTATTCACTGCTTTCATCACCTTAAAAAAGTGAAGAACAACTCTTATCACATTAGCATCACAATGTTCTGTCAGCTGAACATATCCAGGAGGCAATGGGTTTTGGCAGCAGTCCTGTGGGCGTTCATCAGCTGAATCATTTTCAGACATCAAGTCAGTCAAACGATTTGACATATGAGAATGTAGAGGAAAATAAAGCCCCCCAGCACTGTGCTAAGAAACCACAAGGCTTTTACTCATCATTATGCCAGTAAAGATACCAGATTTTCCCAAACGTTGAACAATTTCTGACTCTCACATCCTCCTCCTCTTCTTCTCGGGTGTCTTCCACTCCTTTATTCTGTATCTGTTGGTGTCAAACAGTCCTTGAATTTCCTCTTGCTGCCCCTTCAGATGTGAGCTTTGGTGTGGGTGGTTGAGACACGTCTCTTTCTCTTTGTGTGTGCTGTAAATATTTTCTTCAATCACAGAGTCCAACCTCTGTCTAATCTCTAAGACACACATCAAAGCACAGGATGAAGCAGATGGGTTAAGAGTGAGTGCACGTCTCTTCCATTAAGGATTGTGTTTGTAGTAAGAAGGACTTTATTACTTAATTTCTACAATTCATAGATACAAATAAACAAACAAGGATTACATTATATTGCATAACATTTGTGTAAATGTACACAATACAGGACTGTGACTTTTGAAAGATGAAATAACACAGTTTGTTGCTCGTAGAAATTAAAAAAGCTAAATTCATAAGCTACAAAACACATTTTTCCTAAATTTAATAGAAGGGTTATACCACAACACCATTGCTTTGGCTAGGTCATTAGGTCACCTAATGGCGATGTCTTTAAAGCAACTGAAGGGAAATACAACGTGCCATTATCCTGTAATTACCACTTGGGACCACAGTGGCCTCTGTTCAGCAAAAGTTAACAAAGCCTACACGTGATTTTTCATGTTTCAGCCCATTTACGTCAAGCTACATAAATGTACTGGATTAAACTAAATTGCAGATCTCTGCTGCAGTCAAATTTCGTGTATGTGTATTTGCCCAGTAAAATATTGTATTTCAGGTTTTTTTTTTAAAGGAAACTGTAGTTTATTTTGATTCAGTCCAACATACCCCATCCTAATGCTGTATGATAACACTGTTTACTAAAATACAATGCTGAGATGTAATTACTAGACCTTTTTGGATAAATTCAACTATAGAGTATGTACCTGTTAAAATGTTCAGATTTACACATTTAAAAGAGACATACTAATATGTTGATGTTTTTTGTCTTTTCATGGGGTTTGTTGACAATAAGAAATATAATAAAAACAAATACTGGCAGCTTTATTTTTATTTTCCAATACATGTGGTTACATTACCATTCAATAACATAATATTGTTAACAAAAATATATACACTCTTGAATGAATGATAAATTTCATTTGCTGACTGATTGGCATCTACTTTTTTGTATGATACAGACGTTAATTTGAAAAACAATCAGCAGTAATTGGAAGTATACATGAATTGTTGGTAAGAAGATAAAACATGGTATATTCCTTTAATTCAAAGCCTTCCAAGTGTTTCAGTCTTTGATTTTTTTAATCCGTTGTTTTGTACTTTTATTTTCACCTGTTCACCCAAACTAGTACGTTTAGGCCATGTGCACTGAAAACCACGCCACACATTCTTTGACTTTGTTGCACGAGAGAAAAAAAGAATTGAAACTGAGAACACCAACAACAGTCATAAGAGATCTTTTTTTTAACCTACTGTTTCTGTTTCTCTCTGAGCCACCATTCTTCCCACACAAAGCCAAATAGAGCCGGAGGTAGTCATTATAGGCTTCCCAGGGTAATGCTTGACTGACTGCTCAAGTCTATTCTCGCTCAGTCAGGGTGAAGTGGGTGCACAGTGGTTCTTAGAGTAGACTCTGGGTGACAAACATTCATATAGGGTGTAATTCTTGTGGTTGTGTTTTCAAGCCCAATGAGGCATGGGTGGAGTGCCACTTACTAAAACAAAACCAGGATTTCCCAAGTGGTGCCAGGCACCCATGGAGAAGAAACAAGTCTGGTCCAAATTCTGGCTACACGCTGGCCAAGATGTGAATTCCCTGGGGGTTTGGCTTGGGATCGGTCCCTTTCTTGCTTATAGTTTGCTTTCTGTAACAGTGGTAGGAATCAGGAAACAGGACTGAAGTCTGTCATCAGAAGGTTATTTCCATGTTTGGAGGTACACTGTGTCAGCTACCTGGTTGCTCTTACTCAGCAGACTGTTTGGGTTTTCTGTCATGTGGCTATTGTCTGTCAATTTGGAAATTTGGTTAGTTATGGATCAGTCTGGACTGTAGCATGGCACTGAGTCTCTAAGCATGTGTTTCTAATCAGTGGAAGAAGTTTTCAGATCATTTACTTAAGTAAAAGTACAAGCAGCAGCATTTACTTCTGTAGCTGGTCAAGGTGGAGCTAGTTTGAACTACTTTACACCCAGTAAAGTAGTAAAGTCACTTGGTTTCTAATCTAAAGGTCAGGCCTCCTCCGAAAGGTCACAACATAAATCTGAGGGGTCATGAAATGATTAACAGGATAGGAAATAGGGAAAATAAACTAAGTTCTAGTTATTTCTGTGTGTTTTGTGAAATATTCAATATGTATACCTCTCTGGGCCTCTAACAGTGATTTAAATGAAATCATCTGAGATGGTGAAATATATGTTTGGTAGGACTGCTAATAACTCAGACATTGGAAATATGACAGGGGGGCCTGACCAGACAGTTTTCTTGTAAGAGATCACTAGAAAAAAGTTTGAAAACCACCACTGTAATCTTCAACAACGTGTTGAATCTTAGTAACAAATAACTGAACCTGAAAATAAATGTAGTAGAGTAAGCAGTGCAATATTCCCCTCTGAACTGTAAGGGAGTAGAAGTATAAAGTAGCAGAAAATAGTAAGTAAAGTGTAAGTAGCTCAAAAGTTTACCAGTACCAAAAACAAAAGTACCATTTTTGAGTAAATGTACTTTGCACCACTGGTGTTTATGTTCTGTTTGTGTTCTGCAACTGCTTTATCTGAAGATGTAACAAAATATGTTTCCTGTCAAACTTTGCATCACAGCACAGTTAACAATTCCTTTACATGCATCACGCTTTGTTGCATGTGTCATTCATAAGAAGCACGCACTGTGTAAATATGTAAAAATCATTTAGCATTTTGACAGAAATAGATAACAGCATGAATTGAAGCACACACAGGGTGTGTATACTTTGGCTCTGTTTAGATTCAGAAAATTAAGACCTGCTCTTTTCATGCCTTTTTAAAAAAACGGGCTCTGCCCTTTACACATGTGCGCTTTCTTTTTAAAGGCAGCAGTGGCTGAAATTCCTGACAGGCTATCATTTCCCCTGAGAAAATGAATGTATTTGAAAAATGTGGCAGCAAAGCTATATCATTTTATTTTTCCTCGAAGTGACGCACAGTGTTCTGTGTGAAATACACTGAAACAACATGGATAAAGGTCAGTTTCAGAAGCCTGAATATTACATAGATAACATCTTTTCCCGTTTTAATTGAATTCAGATACCACAAGAACCATTTCAGCTCTAGGAACACTTTAAACTCTGCAGTGTCCTTTTTTGTGTTTGATTTGGATACAAACACTTTTATGTTGTATTATTAATTTGGTATCACCAAGTGACTACAGTCTCATACAATTACAGAGTAAGTGCATAGAACAAATCAGTCATTGGATGTCCACAATTCCCCCTAGTTAAATTAAGACGCAACAGAAATAATTGTTTGTGGAGCCAAATGAGAACGATTACAAGTCAGAGTTCCCCTTTACTTTGCTTCCAGGCTAGAAATCTCAGTGTAGTCATGGAGCCAGGACTAAACTTCAATAAAACAATTACAAAATCTGTCTAAGATCATCTTAAGAGCATAATTCAAGGACTCATGTCTCAGCAGTAGTCTTCAGTACTGTAAATATGTCTTTACAGGCCTCTTTAAAAAGCCAATCAGACAGCTGCTGCTCCTCACTATGAACATGAAAGTGGATCACATCTGTCCAGTTCCAAGATTGTCACACTGGCTTTCTGTGTTTTAATGTATTGCACTTAAACTGCTGTTTCCTAAAGCACTGATTAGTTTATGGCCAAATTACACATCTGATCCGCTCCTACATTATGGACCGTAAAGACCTTTTGCCGAGATAATGCATCCACCTCACAGGTGTGGCATATCATACCTTAGGCTGGCCACATTAAAAGGCCACTTGAAAATGTGCAGTTTCACTGTAAAAATAATAATAATAATAATAATCCTTATTTGTAGAGCACTTTTCAAAAACAAGTTACAAAGTGCTTTAACAAGTGTAAAGAATAATACAAAAAAAGATAAGAGCATGAAAATTTAATATAAAATTAGTAAAATATAATAAAATAAAAGGGATAAAATAAGTCAAATAAGATCGGGAAAAGCTCTCCTATAAAAGTATGTTTTAAGAAGGGACTTAAAAGAGTTCACTGACTCAGCCGACCTGATTTCCTCGGGCAGGCTGTTCCAGAGCCTCGGGGCCCTGACAGCAAACGCTCTGTCCCCTTTAGTTTTCAGTCGAGACTCTGGAACAGACAACAGACCTCTGCCCGAGGATCTCAAGGTACGTGCTGGTGCGTATGGGACTAAAAGGTCAGAAATATAACAAGGCGAGAGGCCATGAAGAGCTTTAAAAGTGATCAATAGAATTTTAAAGTCAATTCTAAAACATACTGGGAGCCAGTGTAATGAAGCTAAAATAGGAGTAATGTGGTCATATTTCTTTGTTCTGGTTAAAAGCCTGGCAGCTGAGTTCTGGACAGTCTGGAGTCGATCAATAGATTTTTGGGTTAAACAGGTGAAAAGGCTGTTGCAATAAACCAGGCGTGATGAGATGAAGGCGTGTAAAATGGTCTCGGTGTCCTTAAAAGTTAACATTGATCTAATTTTAGCTATATTTCTAAGTTGATAAAAACATGATTGAACAAGCTTTGTGGTGTGCTGCTCGAAATTTAAATTACTATCAAACCAAACACCAAGGTTCTTTGCCACAGGCTTAATGTGATTTACTAGGGAACCAGCAGATGGCAGTATTTGATTTGCCATCTGCTGAGACCCGATGACCAGGATTTCTGTTTTGTCTGAGTTCAGCTGGAGGAAATTATTTGACATCCATTTTTTAACTTCACAAAGGCAGTTGTTAAGTGAACTCAGCATTCCAGGGTCTGTGGATCTGACGGGCAAGTATATTTGTGTGTCATCAGCATAAATATGAAAAGAAATGCCATGTTTATGGATAATATGTCCAAGGGGAAGCAGATACAAGGAAAACAAAATGGGTCCTAAGACCGACCCCTGAGGCACACCATATTTAACTGGACAGAATGAAGAGACATAGTTGTTTACAGACACGCAAAACTTCCTATTTGACAGGTAGGATGAAAACCATTCTAGGGCAGTACCAGAGATCCCCACCCAGTGCCTCAGTCTGTCTAACATGATGTTGTGATCAGTGGTGTCAAAAGCAGCGCTAAGGTCCAGGAGTACCAGGACTGAGCACATACCTTCATCAGCAGACATTAAAAGGTCATTGGTGACTTTAAGCAGGGCAGTCTCAGTGCTGTGGTACTTCCTAAAACCAGACTGAAACTTTTCAAATAATTTGTTATTTTCCAGCACAGTGAGCAGCTGTTTGGGCACAATTCTTTCTAGAATCTTTGCAATAAAAGGCAGTTTTGAAATTGGTCTAAAATTATGTGGGAGGGAGGGATCTAAACCAGGTTTCTTTAAAAGTGGGTTCACGCAAGCCGTTTTAAAATAATCAGGGACACAACCAGTAGATAGGGAGCTGTTGAAAACAGAGATCAAATGGGGCCCAACAGAATCTATTACTTTCAGTAAAAATTTTGTAGGTATTATATCAAGTGGGCTGGAGGAGACTCTCATTTGTGATACTGTTTTTAAAAGCTCAGACAAGTCGATGGGATAAAACTGGTTAAAACTCTGTTGTTGCTGGTGAGGGACCTCTGAGTAAGAGGCCACGGGGGTAATAGAGGCTCTGATTGACACCACCTTATTGGTAAAATAAGATAAAAACAATTCACAGTCATCATTACTTCCAGCTGAGGCACAAGGAGGGGTTGGGTTTACCAGCTGATCCACAGTCTTAAACAGAAACCTGGGATTGTGTTTATGTGTAGTAATGAGTTCAGAAAAATAGTGTGTTCTCGCATCCTTAACCATTTTATTGTAGTTAATTAATAAATCCTTCAGACTGAGGTAATGGACTTGGAGACTGGATTTTTTCCATCTGCGCTCTGCTTTCCTGCATTCCCTTTTGAGGCTGCGAATGCTGTCATTTATCCAGGGTTGCTTACTAGCTTTAGACGTAGGCCTAACCTTTAGAGGAGCAGTAATATTTAGTGACGACAAGCAGATATGATTGAAGTGATCGACCAGATTGTTGGTGTTGGAATCAAATTGGGGGGGTCCGGAAAACTGCGTTTGCCTCACGCAGTGCAACACATCTCCTTCGCATAGAGCTGATCAGGTTGTTGATTGTGGCCTGTGGAATGTTGGTACACTACTCTTCAATGGCTGTGTGAAGTTGCAGTCAGGTTGAGACCCCGATGAGGATGACGAGCATGCAGATGAGCTTCCCTGAGATAGTTCCTGACAGTTTGTGCAGAAATTCTTTGGTTATGCAAACTGATTGTTCCTCAAAACTTGCAACATCTGTGGCATTGTGCTGTGTGATGGAACTGCACATTTTCGAGTGGCCTTTTATTGTGGCCGTCTGATCAGCATCTTGATATGCCACACCTGTGAGGTGGATGGATTATCTCGGCAAAGGAGAAGTGCTCACTAACACAGAGTTTGAGAGATTTCGATTTGAGAGAAATAGGCCTTTTGTGTACAAAGAGAAAGTCTTAGATCTTTGAGTTCAGTTCATGATGAATAGGGGCAAAAACAAAAGTCTTGCAATTATAATTTTGTTCATTGTATATAAAGCACTTTGAATTGCTTGTTGTTGAAAGGTAGTATATAAATAAACTTGCTATTGGTAAAAAACTGGAAGGCAGCAATGAAACAGAAACTGATGTGTCTGAATTCTCTCCATACAGTGATAATGAAACTTGGATCTTCCATCTGTGGAAATGCTTTGCACCAAAGCCCAGATTACATTTTTGCTGCAGTATTCTTGTTGTAAATGATCCCCTGTACTGTAAAATGTGCTTTAAGAGGGCCTGACTGTTATTTATTAGGCTCCCAGTGATCCCGCTCCTCCATTGTATATACACTTGCCACGTCAGCGGCAAGTTAAGTTGCCTTTCTTCCAAACACCTGGACCATCAGGAGTAGCAGCAGGGATTCAGACCAGGAGAGATTAACATCCAGGGAGATTGGTGAAGTTTCAGTTACAGAGAGAGGAGAAACAGAATAACTCAAAAGGCAGATGTTAACTAGCAACATCTCAAACCTCCTACTGATGAATCATTGCTGTATTGGTGTACAAATATAGGCTTAAATATTTGCGCAATAATATAGCATTTTATCATCTCAGTCAGCATGTTTATATTCACAAAGCAAATGGTGTGCTGGCAAATTAGTAGAATTTTTTTTTCAACTTTGACAAGGTGTCAGCTGTGTTTATGCACCAATGTATGTATTAAAACTGGTATAGCAGCCTGTGGTTTAGAGTTCAAGGCTTCAAGCTGTGTTTATTGTTCCCACCACACACTTGCATGCATCATCATCTCTCTCTCACACGCGCACACGCGCACACGCACACACACACACACACACGCACACACACACACACTCTCTGCCTAAACCCATTGCTTCCAGTGAATACTTTGTGAGCCTGTAATAGTTTATTTTCTCCACTCATATGTCCTGGGGTGAACTCAGCAGACGAGCTCTCCAGATTGCACGACTGGCCTTGCTGAAGCTCCAGGCTAAACATTACCCCCTATACTGTACTGTCCAAACGAGTCATTGATTCTATTTCTGGATGCTGAAAATGACTTGACAGTGAGTCAATGAGCTAAGAATGCTGCAAATACGCATGGGTGTTGACCAAGAACACTCCTTCGATTTCAAGTTTGTGCAGCTAAAAAGGCTATACACATACTGTTTTAAATGAAAGGTCTTTAAAAAAAAAAAACTAATACTAAAAACTGGCACACACCGGCTTCATCCTCAAGTTACAGCTAATGCTGCTGCTCATGGGGTTGGATCCAGGAGAAGTTTGGTCTGAAAGCAAGTGGAATAGACTGCGTGCTGTGAGAAACCTGGGGGGGGGTTTCAAGCAGTCTCGCTTGCTTTGTAGTTGGACGCCACAGCTGCAGCACTGGAATTTCATTCTCTCAGAGGAGATGTTTACATTTCAACCAATGAAGCAAAAAATTTGACATTCTTGGATTAAGTTTGGACATTAAACATTAAACATATAGACAATGCAACAAATAGATAACATTTCAAGTCTTGCCAGCTTATTTCTATCTGCAAACATCCGGAAGACACAACAACACTTACCATACTTAAAGAACCAGTCAAATGAGCAGCTTTTGCATGTTTCTCAGATTGCAGGTCACTCATTTCATAAGTAATAAGCATTGCACGATGCTGTGGCTGCATAAACTCTGGGGGCTTGAACAGGAAACTGATTTATGAAGTCTTGCCCGTTTGTTTTCTTCCAAGCATGCAGCCTCGATGTAAACACCCTGACACGGCATAAGCTGATTACAAGTGAAGCAGATGGTTTCCACTCCAAGGGAGTCACATTTGTGCATTCCCCTGTCATGGGAGGGCTGAAAAATGCAATGCAGAACACACGCATGCACACGCAGTGCATTCATAAGTGTGTAAGCACACACAAGTTTATGCACACAAATCCCAAACACACTTTCATACAGGCCGACATGTTTGTGTGTTGCACAGGCAGGGTTCGCTTACTACACTCCCTGAACTCTCAGGTGTTGATGTATTCATGGCCCTGAGGGTAGTCTCTATCATAAAATAATGGCTGTGATAAGCATTCAGCAGAGATTGTCAGGGTGAATTTTTTGGCTGTTGGTGCAGTGCTGCATCTGCAGAAATTTGAATCCCTAGAGTTTTAACCTGAAGAAATTGTGGATTTCATTAATCACAGAGGTTCAAATTTGAGACTTGAAGATGAGTCTCTATATTGGATATCCCCATAAATATATCTCTGACTCTGAACTTTTGCTACACACATGCTACCAGGATTGAATGGAACAAATGGTTCATGAACTCAGTAGCTCAAGATTTTAAATGACGTTAATATATTCTCGGCTGAGCCTGAAGGATGCGATAGCTTACAGTAAGAGGGTGCTTTGATATGGGTTGACTGTGCACAAAAAGATGAGATTTGTCCTGTACATGTCAGCTCTTGCTCCAGCTCCTCACTGGGAGGAGTAAATCATTAAGTACTAGCTGCTAACTTAAAAGGTGTGAATGCATGCACAGAAGATCAGATGCTGACAGATGAAAATGTTTTGAGAGCTCCTTCACTCTGACATGCAGCCAATGGCTTGCAACCAAACAAATGTCCTGCTGTTCTTTAATATCTGTTTGAAGAAAGGAAGGTCACACTTATGTGCAGGCTGGAGGCCTCTAAGAACAGAGCATGGAAGGACATGTGCTTCCCAAAACCCTCGGGTCTTAAAAAACAGAAATTGTGACAAAACTTGTTCTGGCACAATTACAAGCTGCTCATTCACTTTTTGACACCATTCTACTCCACCGACTGTGCGATGGTGTCAAAGTGCTTGTTTTCCAATGAAAAGCAGCTCAGCTTGTTATCACAAGTGTCAGTGTGTGTTGACTATAACTGCAGGGGTTTGTTCCGGTATTGAGGTAAATGACCAGCAGGCCACAGTCCAGATGGATGCCTCTAACTCGAAACTGTTGATTTAGTCAACCATGAGTCAACACTTCCCTGCAGAGGGGGGCAGCAGGATGGAGGGACAGAGGAAAAGAAGCGCAATGGTGTTGAACGATTACATGGGGCTTAAGCTTCTGGGGTGGTGGCAAACAGGAATCAGACGCCCGAGTGATTCAGAGGCCAAAAAGTCAGCGGTGTGTACCAACTGATGTGGGTGTGGACCACTGTGATTATTATGTTGTTGGTGGGTGTCTGCAGGATTGCAATATTAGCGCGCATGAGTGCATAGGATCAGACTTGAAACTGTTTTACTTGTGAAAAAATGAACATTTCTGAAAATCAAGCCTAACTAGCAACTCTTGAGAGGATTATGCTGCAGGAATGATTTGAGAAGCTTGAAGAAGTTTGAACGTGTGCTTTTGTTGTGATTCTTGGTCCTCACTTGGATTCATTGTCACAGTCGTGGCCTTTAAACATGCACAAAAATTAAGGTTTGCAGAGGCACCACTTCATCCGCCTTTCACATCAGCTCTCTCTCTCTCTCATGTCTTGTTGGGTCCTGTCCTCAGAATGTGCTGTCAAGTAAGCACTCTGACTTTCAGCAGTGTTAACTTTCAACCTGGCTCAGCTGCGAAGTCCCCATCAGCAGCTGTGTGTGCAACCGTGTTATTATCTCGATTACACTCCTTCAGCACACTCCTCCAGGCCCCACCTTAATGAGAGGGAGGAGAAAAAAAGACAGCATCTAATGGCTCTGGCCTGCATCACTGGACACACATCCTGTACATACACACATTTAGGCACACACAAATATATATGTAAATGGTACTTGCATAAACTGAGATGTACTATAGCCATGTCTAGGGTTTACAGCTCTGAAAAACTCTCCACTCGCAAATTCAGATGCATAAACACACCCACAAACACACACTCAAAAGTGTCTTAAGAGCATTTTACCCATCTTTGTTTTTCAAAGCATGTTTGTGCACTGTACAGCCTGCTGCGTGTGGTATCTTATTCATTGTAGCCCAGTCAATGTTAGACCTTCACTGTGGGAAAAGCATGAATTGAATCAGATTGTTTGTTGACATATTATTAATGTCAGTTTCTATGTCATTATGTGCAGACTTTTGAGAGTGATGTATTCCTGAGGCTGAGGCTGTACAATTGCTTGTGGTTAACGACAAAAAAAGCCAGCTTACCCCACATTTCTGCGTTATGTTTCACTTCAACTTGTTCTCAACAGTCCTAAACACCAGTGTGGGCTTGTATTTTTAGTTCTTGTCTGTGGGATAGTTCAAGCTCAATTCTAAAAAGTCTATATGTCATTGTGTGTGTGTATACAGTGCATACAAGGATAGGAGTGGCTGTTTTTCTAAAGGGGATGACTGTGAAGCTGGGCATACTTTGGGAAACTTGTGGTTTCAGGATGTATATTATGGAGGCTCGGGCTCACAGGGAAAGGGGCTGTGTGAATTTATTTGGCACCTGATTGGCAGGGTGAGCCCCAGGAGGGTGTCTATTGGCCAAAGGGAGATTCAGGGTGAATATTGTCAGTTTCCATGTTCAGACCTTTTAAAATCTCACTGTCATAATTTTTCCTTCTGTGATAGCTTGCTTCAAAATGAACTGATTGACCTGTCTGTGTAAAGAAGAAAACAATGACATCCCTCTGTTTATTCAAGAAAAAGAATCAGTCATTAGGAATCTGTGCCGTTAGCTCTGCATCATCATGAGACCTTCACAGCTAAAAAGACTTTTGCCAGAATCAATTGATAACACACTTACATGATTGTAGGCCAAAGCTTTGAGGAGGGTCATTGCACTTCAACAAATGACTCTTTAATTGTGAAGCCAAACAACTTTTTTCATTTTGTTTTTCAGAGAATTTGTTAACTGGGAGGCACTGCTCTTTCAATGGGCCCCATAAAATACAAAATCGTTTGATGATCATTTTATACTAAGTACATTATATTATAATATATGTTAAGTTCCAGCATGAAAATCTGGATGACAGCACAAGATCTGACATGGCGCACAATTGGCAACCTAAGTACTGTGAACTCACAAAATATCTTTCTATGAATCCTATTCTGTCTGTGGTAAATACAAATATGACAATGGTTTCTGTTTACCATCCTTTGACCTACAACTATCCTTTAAAATGAGTAAAAGTAGGCTATAAAATCAAATTAAAAGCTACAGAAGCTTTATACTATATGACATCATATTATACTATGGGACTATATAATACTATAGTGTAGCAGTGACTGGCTTCATGTTGCAAATATTTACTGCTAATTTGGTCGTGCAAATAAATGGGAATTGAACTGTAAGTTTTGTTTTATCTACCTGATGAAGTACTGATTTTTGAGGCAGACTGTCACTGTCATCATTACTAAACCAACAGGTAAATAATGCTGTTAACAAATTTTAATTTAAAGTGGTTTAAAGATGTTTATAGAATGTACAGTATGGGGTTATTTGCAGACTTAAGTTGCAAACTGTGAGCTACACTCCATTAAAAAAGATCATAAAGACAAAAGTTATAAATGGATAAGAAAACAATTTTATTGGTGCAACATTCAGTTGCAACATTTTGATTAGCTGCTTTATTGGTACAAATGTTTAGCAGATGTGTTAACACCTCATTTATACTAAATTGGTGAAAGATGTGTAGGGCGGTCCAATGGAATAGACGATTCATAAAGGATTTGTGAAACATTTAAGTATTATTTGCTAACATTAACAAATCATACCCATATTCATAAAGACACAAGATGCTTGTCAACTGTTCTGACTATTTTTATTCTTTTCTTTTTTAAAAAGTGTTACCAGTCTCCTTGTCTGTTGTGGACCAGAAACAGTAAAGCATTCAAAACAGGCTGCAATTGCAGTCTTGTACACTGGCCTGAATTGTTTGTGTTGATTGGTACCTCTGAAAAGACCTGCAGAACCTACACAGCAGTTTGGAGCTTCCACTTTCAACATGTGTGGTATTCAACAGTGTTCTGTCGACTGGACATCAGTGGGAACAGGAGGGTGAGGGGCTTGTACTAAGTGAAGATGCAATTTTTTGTGTAAAGCTAAATCTATAGTAGATTCAGATGTCTCTGATTTTCCATGTGGGAGAGTTGGGGCCATTTTCACCTCCTAATCTGAGAATTCAAGTCAACAATGTCAACATATTGTTAATGTTTTACTTAGAAGATCAATTTGCATCTCTTTGCGAACTGACATTACATGAAGTTATTTAATTTAAGACACAAGATGTCAAAGGCCGGCAGAGAAATCTGAACTCTTGTCCATTTGTCTTTTTGTCCCTGTTTTTCTTGCTTGGCCAGTTGTTTGACCCCTAGATTTGTCATTGTGTTTCTACTTTTCTTAAGAATCCATCCATCAAAGTGTTTGGAAAGTTTTGTAATGTTGGAGGCCAGGTCAAGGCTGGTGGCAGGGTTACGTATGGTAGGTTGGGGCCAAAGACATTGAATATTCTGAATGTGAGTGCCAAACAATGACACTGTCATTTTGACAGTCAACAGCTGTCTTTTCTTCTGTATCACAATGTATCTATGCAATGTCTGTATTGCTGTGTGTGTGTGTGTGTGTGTGTGTGTGTGTGTGTGTGTGCGCAGGAGAGACGAGCAAACTGGCTCCAGCTTGTTCTGGGACTGATGCCTTTATCAAACCATAATCACTACTCTTGCTGTTTTTAGTGTCAGCCTCAAATTTGATACTTTGTAAGTGTTAGTGGCCGTGGTTATGCCCCATAATATTCTCTGCTGTTCTGTAAAAACAGCTGTAAACTTCAACACATGCTGGCTTAAATTTTTCCTCCCTTGGCAGCTCAACTTTTCAGTTCAGTGACGTCTGATACAGCTAGAAGTTAGAGAAGTGATTGAGGTAGCTAGAGAAGTATTTACCCCTAGTAATTTTCTAAGCCTTGATAAGGAGGACATTTGTCGGCCTGGATGACCACTACACAAAACACAACTTACTTTTTGACATATTGGTCCAATGTTTTATATTTGTGCTAATTTATATTTATGACTAAGTATAAGTAAGTTTAAGTTTGTGATTAAGTATAACTAATGGAAATTAAACAACTCCTGTGTTTTCGCTCTCCATCTGAACATGAAAACTAGTGTTCTATTTCATTCTTCCTGACCGCCAGAGGCAGTGCTTAACACTGGATGTTACCCGTCTCGCGCACGTGCAGGTCAAGTCTTTAATATCAACAAAGTCACCTGTGACCTGGGATGATGCGGAGCGTAGCTTATATAAGCCCACGTCATCAGGAAAAATGTCCCTTGATTCTTCTCGCAGATCCGCGAATGCAGGTTGAATTGAAGGAAGGAAGAGAGAATAGCCGTCATATGCTGCACTCCTAAACCTGCTGTTAGATTGGTGTTTTCGCCAGCAATCAGCACGGGTTGAGGACAAGCTAACGCTTGTCTCTCCAGCTTTGGAGTTGGGCCGGCGAGGTAAGTCTTTCCTTAGTTAAAAAATAAGTTGTTGTTTTTGAGTGAGGAGCCTGTTTTCAGGTCTCCTTGACTCTTTTCTTACTGATTGTTTTATGCTTAGCAATAATTCTTAGTTGATTGTAGGCTCTCTGTCGAGTGTTTTCGCTCCTTAAAGCATGTCAAGTAAACTTTAATTTATCCTTTGGTAAAGAGCGTTGGCTCCCTGGTAAACTTAACAGCTACATATATGGGTGAATTATTTTTTTTGGTTATTAAATGAAGGAGAGTTATGTAATTTGAGTTAAAATAAAAGACAGACTCTCTCTGATCTGTTACTCTAAGTGATTTCGCTTATGGGTACAGTTTACTTTTATTGTTAAAAGGAGGAGTTATTTTCATTTGTCTTCAATAACAAGGCAAGGACATAGGAGCTCACTTTGATCTGTTATTTTGGGTGTTTTCGCTCCTAGATAACAGTTATTGTTGTGAAAAAAAAATATATAAAAATCCAGGGTCCCACCATGTTAGGGACACATGTTTGTAGCTCCTGCATGGCTCCACTGCTGGCTGCAGATGGCCATGATGAATGCCCCACGTGCCTCGGTGTTACTCACTTGAGAGAGGGGCTGTCTGACAGTGAATGCATGAATTGCAGTTTTATGCCACGGGAACTGAAGCTAGTTGGCTAGCGGAAATGGAAGGACTGCAACTTGAAGGCTCACAGGTGCGGTGTAGACATAGTCACCCCGGACTTTCAGGTGACCACCCTAGAAAGAAAGCCAAGAATGTGGATGGTTTGGCAGCCAAGGTAAACACACTAGCCTCAGAATTCGCTGAGATTAAGGGGTTGCTCCTTAACTTTCAGCCAGAAAGGGGGGCTGCAACCAGTGTGGACTGCCCAGCCGGGAGCCCCACCCCTCAAGGATGGGTTGATGATGCCCTGTCTACGAGGGCTTCCTTCAGCCAGTTCTGCTAGGACAGACCTGGGCAGGGAGAAGTGGAGGCTTCCACCCGTGCTTCTGACACCGGTTCCCAGCAGACGGGGAGCGGGTTCAGAGCAGGCTCAGAGGCTGCCCATGCCACAATTAAGCCAGTGGTCCATATGGCACTGGCACGCTTGGACTTGGATGAAGCACCAACTGCAGGCACCAAAGCTAGTGCATTCTTTAGGCATCTCCCACCTGAGGCAGGGTTTTCTGTGCACCTTCCAAGAGCTCCACAAATGCTGGCCAGACCCCAAGGCTTTTTCTAACCACACAACTGATGGCAGAGCCTTGGCTGCCATGCAGAATGCCAGCAGTTACGGGTTGGGCCAGATGCCAGCTGTGGAGCCAGTTATCGCGTCCCTCATTGTGTCACCCACTGAAGTGTTGAGACCAGATGCTTGCTGTCATAGGCCGCAGTGTCGCATTACGGATGACTTTCTGGTGAGAGGTTATGATACAGCGGTGCACATGGGCTGTATTGGAAACTCTTTTTCCGACCTGATGTTAGCTCTGTCCCAGTCTCTGCAATCCTCTGGCGTGGATGCTTCTGTCCAGATCCTCAGTGATGCAGCTTTGCAGGCGTTTGCCCTTATGACTAGAGAGCTTGGTAGGCTAATGGCAACACATACCTTGGCTCGTCGCCAGGTCTGGCTGGCCCAATCCCTGCTTTTGGAGCCAGGCAGGAGGGCACTCTCCCTGTAGTACCAGGTGAGCTGTTCAGGCCGGCAGCGCAGCAGGCTTTGGAGCGGGGAATCCAGGCTAACCAAACTAGGCAGCAGTTTGCTAGCCTTCAGGGGCCTACACCCCTACTGAGACAGCTGCCTTCACAGGGTTATGTCAACAGTCACCCTCGGATGCCAGCTCATCCCAGTGGCTACCCACAGGCTTCACAATCCTTCGAGCGGTCAGATCACCGCCGTCAGGCACCAACACGGTTTGCGCCTCAAACGCCGGCCCCCAGTTTTCAATGGGATCAGGCTGACCACCGTCACCAATTCCACGAAGTCTCAGGCACTGAGACAAGAAATATCAACCCTCCTGGAAAAGGAGGCCATCGACAGAATAGATCTTCAGACACAGCAAGGTGGGTTTATTTCACGTCCCGAAAGCAATCCATCACAGGCAGTATCTGCGCTTTGCATTCGAAGGCGTGGCCTATCAGTTCAAGGTGCTCCCATTCGGGCTTTCCCTAGCCCCAAGGGTCTTCACAAGGTGCATGAGGGCAGCACTGGCCCCAGTGCAAGCCAGTGGTATGTAGATCTTCCCATATTTGGACTACTGGCTTATTTGTGCTCCAAGCCAGGAACAGGTGGAGCAGGACACTGCCTCCCTTCTATGTCATGTGACAAGGTTGGGCCTTACCATCAATTACGCCAAAAGTTGTCTGATACCCAGCCAAAGGGTGGTGTTCATTGGATTAACCCTGGACTCCTGTCACATGCTGGCCTTCCCGACTCCACGGCGGGTAATGACCATACTCCAGCTTCTACGTCATTTCCAGAAGGATAGGAGGTTGAGCTACATTCTTTTTCTCAGGTTGATGGGTATATTGACGTCTATTGTCTCATCAGTGGTGCCTGCTTGGCCTCCTGTATTTACGAACCTTCCAAATTTGGATCAATGGCCTCCATTTAGATCCGCAGTTACACAGATCCAAGAGAGTCAGGGTGTCCACCGGATGCCTACTAGTGTTACGGCCATGGAGAGATGGGGCATATCTGTCCAAGGGCATCTCACTGGGTTTGATCCCAGCCGGTTACCACTACCTCCTGACGCGTCGCCCACAGGGTGGGGGGCAGTGTGGCAGCACAGGGCAGTGAGTGGCCTCTGGACAAGCCAGGAAAGGATGTGCTCGAGCTCCATGCTATCAGTTTGGCGCTGCACGAGTTCCTGCCGTATTTGAGAGGCAGACATGTTCTTGTTCAATCCGACAACACATCTGCTGTCTACCATGTAAATCGGCAAGGGGTCCCAGGTCGGCCAAGTCGCTGCAGGTGGCAGGGCGACTCCTGGTGTGGGCTTTCCCCCGCTTGGCCAGCCTCAAGGCCATGTATTTGCCGGGGCCACAGAACGTGGTGGCAGACTACCTCTCCCGCCAGATGCCTCCTGCTGGGGAGTGGAGACTCCACCCGGGGGTGGTAGAGGAAATTTGGGGCAAATATGGCACAGCAGAAGTGGACCTGTTTGCTTCAGAGTCCATAACCCACTGCTCGCTTTGGTTTTCACTCGGGGAGGAAACAAGTCCGTTGGGACAGGATGCCCTGGCATACCCGTGGCCAGATCGTCTCCTCTATGTCTTTCCGCCATTCCCACTGATAACGGTTACGTTGCACAGGGTGCAGCAGAGCAACCACAGGCTCCTGTTGGTGGCCCCGAACTGGCCAGGGAGACTCTGGTTTCCAGTGATGCACAAGCTTTTAGACGGGGTCCCATGGTGCCTTCCCAGGAGGCCAGACCTGTTGTCGCAGCTGGGGGGCCACATCTGGCTCCCGAGCCCAGAACGCCTGCAGCTATGGGTGTGGCCCTTGAGGGGGCCTGACCCGCTCCTCGAGTCGTGTGACCAGGCTCTAATCCAAACCATTAGGGACTCCAGAGCACCTTCCACCAGGGTACTTTATGCCAACAGGTGGAAGGTTTTTTCGGAGTGATGTAGAGCTCATAAAGTAGCTCCTGAAAAGTCCTCTGTGCCGATAATACTGCGTTTTTTGCAGTCTTTGCTAGAGAAGAAGCTCTCCGCTTCAACCCTTAGGGTCTATGTGGCTGCAATTTCTGCCAGTCATATTAGAGTGGATAACCAGACGGTGGGGTCTCACACTCTGGTGACCCGATTCCTTAAAGGAGCCCAGCGACGGAACCCCCCACAAGCTATCATGGTCCACTGTTGGGACCTGCCTTTGGTACTGGAATCCCTTCGTCTCCCTCCTTTTGAGCCTCTGGAGCAGTCAGAACTAAAGTGGTTGTCAATGAAGGTTGCGTTTCTTCTGGCATTGGCATCAGCGAAGCGAGTGAGTGAGCTTCATGCCTTGTCAGTGAGTGAAGCATGCATGCGCTGGAACTCTGATGGCACAGGAGTGGCACTTTGGCCTAACCCATCATTCCTCCCTAAGAGGCTGGCTCCAGCCCACTTTAATCATGTCATTCGGCTAGCAGCCTATGACTCCTCATGCCCCCGGGTTCCTGAAGCCAATTCAGCAGAACTGCATTACAAGCAGGCGACTGCTGGCTTTCGCCACTCTGATAGCCTGTTTGTCTACTATGGGGGCCGTAGGAAAGGGCACGCCCTGTCCAAACAAAGGCTTTCCAGGTGGGTTGTTGAGGTTATCGAGGGAGCGTAGCTGTCAGAGGGACAACCTTTGCCTCTTAACATTCGGGGCCACTCTACCAGGAGTGTCTCCACTTCATGGGCAGTGCTGCGGGGGGTGCCTCTGAGTGAGATTTGCACTGCAGCCACCTGGGCTACACCATGCACCTTTGCCCGTTTTTATAGGGTCAATGACGCTGCCTCCCATGCAGTAGCAGCAGCTGTCTTGCGGGAACCCTCTGACCATTCCCGGTAAAGTGGGATTCCTCGTGACGACTTTGGTAGTAGTCATCCAGTGTTAAGCACTTCCTCTGGCGGTCAGGAAGAATGAAATAGAACGAGAGTTACGTATGTACCTACGGTTCTATGAATTCTGGATGACCGCTAGAGTTTTCTGTCACTCAGAATCTTGGCGAGAAGATTTTGTAGGGACATTTTTCCTGATGACGTGGGCTTATATAAGCTACGCCTCGCAGTAGTTTACAAGGTCACAGGTGACTTTGTTGAAATTAAATACTCGACCTGCGTGTGTGCGAGACGGATAACATCCAGTGTTAAGCACTGCCTCTGGCGGTCATCCAGAATTCATAGAACCGTAGTTACATACGTAACTCTCGTTTCAGAAACAAAATGTCACCTACTGAGTTTCAGAAATTTCATGAAGGAAGCCATAAACAGAGTGCAACATTGTTCATGCTTATTTTGGGGTATATACTGCATCTTTTACAGTTCTCTGTAAAAGAAAACCCATCATTATGCCTCATGTGTAAACAGAAGGGGATTTTGGATTTGGTGTTGCTAGGAGTGGTACAGTTGGCAGAAGTAGTCAGAGGTGGAAATAATTATTCATTATCTCGGACAGCAGCTGACCGTTTTTCTCTCCCTCTCTTTCTGAGAAAGTCAGACTGTCAAGTGAATTAATATGACTGGCTGTTAAGGTCCCAAACAACAGGATTATTATCTGAGCTTGTAGAGGAATCCACTACAGGGCTTTACCATTATATCCTCTATATCTAACATATCATATCTTTCGGGGGAAGTTGTTCAGTCACATAGTTTCCACATAAATACTTGCATGAACACAAAGAGCCATTCTTAAATATGCAAAGGAGACGGGTTTGAAAGAGACATTTCAGTTGTGGCCTCCTGCACGGCCTTTGTAATGTTGTTCAGATGTGCATCAGCAATAGAAACATTGTTTAAGTAGAACTCCAGTCCTCTTTTTAATCAACATATGTGCTCATGTAACATTGCATTTATGTTTCACTAAATTTAACAAGACCTCAGACCAAAAACAGCCCTGTGAGCAATGCAAGGGACTTTGTTGGTTGGGGCATGTACCGGCAAGTGATGAAGGACGATCCTGGAAGTCCAGTTTGAGTAACAGATTTTGCGTTAGAAGGCTTGTCAGAAGTTAAAATACTGTAAAATGTTTTTTAAAACTCAGAAAGGAATGTACAACTCTGGAAAGATATCATGACAGGAAACTGTTTGATCTTTTGTCATGACAATTGCAATATAAACTGTTATAGTAGGTGCCATAACTGCAGTCTTTCCTGTTGTTTCCAGTGTTTTTTCTCTTCTATGGTGTCTCTTGTCTTTCTCCCTGTCTATCTCTTTGTGTGTGTTTGTGTGTGTTGTGAGCATGGTGCTCCTCTCATTCTCTCTCTTGACTACCTGAGTACCTGATCCCCACTTCTAGTTCCAAAAATCCAAGATGGCAACAGTATTTTTGCCAATGGAAGCTTCAAAACGGTACTCCACAATCCAATAGGTGACATCACAATGGCTACGTCCACTTCTTTTTTACAGTCTGTTTCTTATCCTACCTCTCTTGAGTCTGTGTGTATATATGGCGTTCTGTTACAAAGTAATCTACCAGGAATGTGCACAGGCACATGTGAACAAGAAAATAATAATGCAGCACAAGAACAGAAGACTGCAGACTAGAGAAATTATTCATCTTCATATGCACAGCAATTGACTCTCATGACAATGAAAGACACTGTCTCCCATTTTGTAAGGAATGTTCATAATTTTAAAGAAATTAAACTTCACTGTTAATAGCACCTAACTTGACACCAAGATCATCACGATAAGCTGAGCAGGAAGAATTTGAGAGGTTCAGCTAAAGTGCTTGGATCCTCATGGCTTTGGGCAACTCACTGTCATGAACTGAGGTGAAAAAGAGAGAGGAGGTAGGGAGGAGGGGAAACTATATAAGCCAGAGAGAGCCACGATGAGTTGCCACAGTGTCGATGTGTTTATGTATGTTAGCTTCTTCGTAACTTTTGCAATTCCTCTGTTCCTCTTCCACTCATTTAATCTCTGTCAACTCATCTGTGTTAAGTGACAGAGTGGGGTGGGGGCGAGGGTAAACACTAGGCCTTATCTTAGCCATCGCGGTGGTTGTACCACTGCCTGCTCTGTGGATGGACTGCCTCTGTGAAACCCTGGACAATTTCCTGTCCAAGGTTTCCCGCCTAATACCAAACAGACCTCTCCTTTCTATTCAGCACACTGCATGGGTATGCTGGAAGTGTATAAATTTTGAAAAAGTCATAGCGAATAAAGTAAATCTTTTCATAAAGTTCATACATAGTGAAACTTGACCCGCACATGGTTGAACATTAGCAAGTTTTAAAAATGTATTTGTTGTAATGCACCATCCTTATTTGACCTCATTTATGGGTGTTTAAACTGCTCCACAATGAATATATTATTATATAGGAGCAATGGTTTGTAGTTATGAGACAGCAGTCGATACAAATGCATCAGAATAAACGTATTGTCCTGTTTGCAACCAAGCTAACAACCTTAAGCAAGCATTTTAACTTGGAAAGCTTTTTTACAGAATTTTTTTCTTTTACTCCATTTTCCTGTGATATTGGGATAATTATCTCAAGATCTCAAGATAACAAATGTTGTTTTCCTGTGATAACGAGATCATTTTCTCGTGAATTACAAAATAGTAATTTAACACAGGGGTCGGCAGGAGCGTTTCTTAATGATAATTAGGATTTATTGTTTATGCATGCAGAGGGAATGGAAAATCACGGCAGGAAGGAGATCAGACGTATGATCACAAAACAAGCCCAGTGCACAGGAGCTCCCTGCTCTGGGATCCCTTCTGTTCCATAAAGAAGCTGCTGGCAGATGCCTCCAATATGCTTTTTTATGGGGGGCACCAAGGCCAAAGACAGAGACATGTGTTTTCATGCACTGGAAAGAGGGTGTGGAGAGTACCTGAAGGTAAAGACCTAGACGACATCCATCTACAGGTTGCCAAGGAAGTTTTAATGAGCAGTTTTTGAATTCCAAAGTATTTATATCTTGACAGGCTTGATGATAACCTACATTAGAAAAAGTAGATGTTTCCCCTCCTCTCTCATTTGCTGTCACTCATTTGATCTGTTTTTCAATGTTACTTTTCCACGAACATTACCACTTGACATATGTTCTTAGCAACATGTGTTTGCAATTTGATATCTCAGTATGTTTTTGATTTAAGAAAGAACAATGCTAATTCTCTCAGGGCGCCCTCCTAGGATATTAATCTCAGTGTTCAGTGTACAGATGAGTCATCTATGGATGTTTTATTCCCTCAGGTTGTACAAGGAAGCAAAGCTTTAATTATTATTTTCCATGTCAATTATCACATTATTGGCTTTCTTGAGTAAAAACATCAATGCTTTCCTCTAAATGGATCTCATTGTGTTTGCACTTTGACAATGTTCTCTACGGCACAAACAAGTGTTTCTTTCTTGATTTTCTTTGCTTTGTGATCTGCCCTGCCAAACTCAGCCTTACATTAGAGGTTTCCATGCACCGTTCATTCACACAGCCTCGCTAGTGTTCAGATCACCAACAAAGACTTCGTGTGGCAATCTTTGGAAAATGAGTGGGTGAGGCAACTCGCTCATGAAACACAAATATTAATTTAAGTTAAAGACAGTAGTTAGCTTTGTTCCTATGAAACCAGTTTGGAGTGTATTGCCTTGCTTCACCCTGGCAGCAAGCTTTGTGAACGAGTGCTATCTTGTTCAATTCCCACCTCTGTCTCCACACAAACACACACACACACACACACATACACCCCCTTCACTGCTAGTTTCATCCTTTCCCACCTGCAGACAGACCCTCCCAGTCATCGGCCATATATCCCTCCCTGTCTCCGCCTCCTAACAGCTTATCATGATATACTGTGTATTTACATTGAACACTTCACTGGCATGCTCAGGTTTGTATGAAAAGGTCCAGGAAAAGTCTGCCTTGAAGGCCATAGGTGCCCTGTAATTAGACCGCTCTCATTTCTCTTTAAGACTCATTTTCACCTCCTCACTTGTATTGAATTTCTTCTTCTTTTCTTCCTTCCTCTGTCTCTCTCCATTCTCTTACCCCTAACTTATCCGCCCTTCTCAGACCAACACAGTGCTGGACTATAAATCAGCTCCAGGACAGGTGGACATCTGCCAGCCATGAGGAGACCCAGGCAGGAATGTGATCACTGATGCAGCTCAGTGAAACCTTTAAATCCTGGCACTAAAGGGACTCAGCTTTTCCCAAAACCCCTGCACCAGCCCCAACGCCTCCTCTTCATTAATTGAGTTGACAGGGAGGGATATTGGAGAGACGTTCTCCGTCTTCCTTTTTGCTTTGTTTGCTTACATCATTTTTTTTTGATGAGGGCATAAGAAAACGCAGAAATTTGAGAAAGAGGCAATGGGAGGATGTTTGATTTGGAGTGATGAACCTGAAAGCCCAATGGGTGCAATATGCAATGCAATTTCAACTGAAGTGGAGCCTCTGCATATGCAGGCTGCTCAGGTTAGTGGGCGAGTTAATGAGTGAAATATGTGGGCTAGAGACCAAGTTGTTCTTTCAAGCCCCAGCAGGGTGTAGCACAATAACAACTCTGCTCTAACGTTGACCCTTTGGAAGAATAAAATGAGCTCTTTATTTCACTGCTCTTAGGTTTTCTTCCCTATTTTGCCATGAATAGTTGGGGTAACGCTAATGAAAAATGTCACTGTACCCTCTCGAGCGTATGGCTTTAATAAAATCTGGTCAAGACGGAGAGTCCACTGCAATAGTATACAGCTCTTGCAGTTGAAGAAGTGTTGGTAGTAAAGCTGTTTGCAAATTATGACTAGCAGGAGTTCAGTGTGTGCTGTGAAGTCAGATGTACGTGACATATCAAACGTTATTGTCAGTGTTCGTCAGTTGTGTGGTCGATCAATGACGCTATCTACCAGAATGTTTTTTTTTCATGTAGGTCGCAGCTGTTAGCAATTAGTATGTCAACTCCTTCAGCATGGGAGTTGACATATTATTGTGATTACATGTTTACCATGTTTTGTGTGAGGCTGCTTTCAGCAAAACCATATAGCCTTCTCATTACAGCTGCAAATTGCAGTTCTGGGAGGTACATGACTCCAGTAATAAATTGCAAATGCTCATAACGTTTCTGAATTAACATTCAAAATGCAAAGTGACATAAAACATAGGAGATTCTTCATCGCATTGTAAGCATCATGGCAGCATAAGACCACTATTGGGGCATATGGCAGTGCATCTGCGACTTCAGATATTCTGGGGAAGCTCTTATGACGCTTTCTGTCAGCACTAGTTTATATTGGCATGAACACTCTTGGAGACTTGATGTTGAATATCTAGTGTATAGTCTCATGAATAATATCACCAGGAGGATAAATATGTTTCCTTACTTTAAAGGATTCTCATTCTGTTTCACTCGTACCCAAGAGAACCAGCAATGTACTATACTTCTGAATGTAGCCTATGAATTATAAAAAGTCCTTGTTAATCAAATATTTTTACACTTTGGCATATACGTTTATTTTTTTTCTTGCCAAGACTTACTCTTACTTACTAGATCAATAAGACTGGAAATAATCTTTTGCTAAGCTAGGCAAACCAGCTGCTGTCTAGCTTCATATTTAGCAAACTGACATAAGACTGGTATAGATGTTCTCATCTAACTCTCCGCAAGAAAGTGAATAAGTCTATTTCCAAAAATGATGAATTATTAGTTTCTTAAACATGAGCTACACAATGTTGTTTCTGTGTTGTTGTTGTTTTCATGTCACACTGGACTGTGCATGGAAAAAACACAAGCTTATTTGCCTAGAGTTGCTTTCTCCCTGTTTCCGTAACAACAAAGGGAAGGCCCCCCCACACACCCACACCACACACAACCACTGCTTTTCTCCCTCCCCTCTTCTCCGAGCTTGCCCTTTTTAGGCTGTTCCTCTTTTTTCCCCATCTGAAAAGAGGGATAGTATGACAGCCTTTCCTGCTTCTTGTGGATTGGAGCCAGGAGAGAGAAAACTCTGTTACTCACTCCGTCTCCAACTTTGAGAGGAAGTTACCACCTCTTCCCCAGACTCTGCACACACTCACGCACACACACGCTCAGGCAGACACACACGCTCTTCAGGACTTGACCACAGCAGCAACAGGGAATCAACAGAAATAGTCAGGGCTGCTTGTAATGCTTTGTTTTTTTCAAAATTTGGAGGGAAAGAAGGCTGAAAGTGAGGCAGTTTGGTTTAAGCTTTCTGTGTGGACTGAAGCATTTTAGAGGAACATTTCTTGTCATCACAGACTGGTAAGTTTGACCATTTATTTCTGTTTATGTACAGTATCATAGAAACCCCAGTGAACCACAGCATTTTTGTAGTCTACTATTAGTCTACTATTAGTGCTATAGTATGTAGCATTATTTAATGCTTTGCATCTGAACTGAAACATTCATTTGGCTGGCTTATTTAGAGGATAGTGTGTTTGGGATAACTTCCATGTGCTAGGAAGTTTTATATCTGGTTTCCATCACAGCAGCTCTTGTAAGTTTTTACTTCACATGAAATATGAGTTCCTTTTGTGATTGTTAAAATTTATTAAGCTGTGGTTAAATTGGACAAAGTGAATGAGATTTCATGACAGCAGAGTAAACACCTTGATAAAGTTATTTTACGCACGATGTTGACTTTACATTAATAACCTCATATCTTATTACAGTATACCACTATGTTTTCTCATTATCAGTCCTGGACCAAGCTAAATATCAACATCCACCCAAGCAGCATCATTGTGAAGTCCTTCTAAATGTGTGTGTTTTCAGCATGTATTTGATGAACCACTGACAAAGAGCACTGATGCACGCAGGACAGGAGAGCTTTCCTGTGCAGCTGCACATTATTGGCTAGCCTTGTAGTGATAAATTAGTTGTCACCTTGCTTCAACCAAAGCAAACATCCTGTCGCTTTTTTGTATTTTTTGTGAGGCCAGATAGAGCAGACATCATATCATCAGAGACAACTGAGGTGAGAGATGTCACAGGATCTCAAAATGAGAAAAAGTATACACATGGTGCATATGGCTCTGTTTCTTTTCAGCTGTTACTCTTTTTTTTAAATTGAGCTCCTAAAAATGTTCATGCAGAACAGCAGCTGACCATATGCTTTAGCTCCCATAGCCCTGTCTGTCCAGCACCTCTTATTAGGGAGAAAGGTGAGGGAGGTGGGAGGTGATGGGTGGAGGCTGGACAGGGTTGGGCTGTTCTCAGGGGTCTCCTTTAATTTACACTATCTGAGTGGGCTGGCAGCACTTTAGCTGTGCCTCCTCCAGTCAATCAGATAACCTTCTATAGAAGTGTGAATGCTTAGTTAAGTAACCCCTTCAAGGCTGGCTGGGAAGAGTTGACTTCTGTATGACCTCTCTGAGCTACTCATGCCAGCAGATTTTCCTTTTCCATAACCCCACTGACTCACTTATCAGTTGACCTGTCTTATCTTTCCTGAGGATGGTTGTTAACTTACTCTATTTACCCAGAAGTCAGAGGTCAGCTTCTGATTTAAACTGCTTGTCCAAAGTCCAAGTGTACCAATCTGTTTGCAGGGGGAGATACAGAAACTTTCAGCCCATACAAAGCTGAGATAAGTCAAGAGAAAAGAACCCCAGGTAGAAAGCTTTACATGATCACAAGAAACACAACCCCTTACACAAGAAGGGGTAAAATGTGTTATTGTTGTTTTTAATGGTTCTCACAATACTGATGAATAAGAAATGTATCCTTAAAACTAGCATGTGATGGTGCCATATCATAGAAACCCCAGAGCAACTCAATAGACAATGAATTTTGCTGATTATCTTTCAAATGAACTTTCATCTATAGCAGTGTTGTCTTTTCTTAAACAAAAAAAATGCATTGTTAACACAAATTAGTCCCAGTGGGTGTTCTCCCAGTCACATGTTTAGAGCAGCTCCTTTAATTTTAGTTTCTCATTTAGTGTATGGCTTAAGGAGAGTGCTATTATATTAAACTAATAATTATCTTGGCCTGTTGTAGACCACAGTAATGACAGCAAGGTAATTTGCAATGAAAGTGTCAGTTCAGCGATTTTGGTCTTAATGTATATACATACAGTATAATGAGTCTCTTATGGTCCAGTAATACTTGGACATGCAGAAAATACAGCATCAAGAGTTCACTGTTGGTTGATTAGGTTTCTGTATTGCAGCCATTGTGCAGAAAGCTAGCTCAGCAGGGAATGTCAAACTGAGTAAATGGAAAAGCTTCAACATACATAAATTTAAAAGTTATGATTTCATGATGCAGCCCTGCAATTACTCCTTTTTTTAAAAAAATTCTTCAAGGCTAGCTGAACACATTTTACTTTAGCTTGACCGTTTGCAAAATTGTATCCCACCAGTGGCTCACTTACACACCCTAGCTGTCTATCTGTACTTTGGTGGTTAAATGATGACATGGAGCCATTATTGTCACCCAGATCAGCTGATCATCAGCTGATCATCACTGATCTCATTCCTTTAACAGAGTGGTTCATTCAAACACTTGGCTTGTTACATCCAGTTGTTACTGCTGTTGATTTACTATAGCTGCTGCCAACTGTCGTTTATCAGCTAATGCCTTCTATGCACTGCAAATTGAAAATGCAAACTAATGTTTTTTGATTGAAGTTGGTTCATTAACATTAACATTCGTTAGTTTACCCAGACAACAATTTATATAACTCACCAGGCGTGGACATAAAAAGAATATCTTGTTTTCGCTTCAGAGCAAAGGGTATTTAATGCACCATTTCCATCATGTAGCAGTTGGGATTGATGAATGCCTTTTCTAAGACATAATAAATATACAGTAATATTGTCATCAGATTGGAGATAATATATTTTGTTAAAGATTTACACAATGCACCTTAACAGTTGTTCTCTTTGATGATGTGGTCCTGTTAATAAACTCTTTGTTCAAATACAGTATGAATGGCAAGATTATGAATAGATCTAATTACAGATGTAAATGACAAGAACTTGTGCTCTGCCTACCGCAATTCAAATATCCCTAACATCAAGCAACCAAGAGGATCTTTTAGAGTAATAGAGAAAGGAGTTTGATGAATAATGTGTCTTAGAAACTGTATTTAGCAAAGCTCCCCTCAACCACTGATGTCTTACAGGGCTCAGGGCTTATTGCTTTCCAGTTTGAGCTTCACTGGTCCAGACACTCCCCTGTTTAGGCTCGGGCAGATATTTGAAATGCTAAGTCCAGTGGGTTTGCCTTAGCTTGCACTCCTATCTTGGACACACACACGCAAGCATGCGCGCACACACACACACGTAAGCAGACACACATATACCAAAAGTGGCACACAGAAACCGAAACACACACAAAAAAAGCACTTGAACTTAAACAGAAGTGGTTGGTGGCTGTTTATTTTATTTAAAGAGGTGGTATTATGCTCATTTTCAGGTTCAAAATCTTAATTAGGGGTTGTACCAGAACAGGTTTACATGGTTTAATTTTCAAAATACGCCATATTTTTCTCATACTGCACATTGCTGCAGCTCCTCTTTTCACCCTGTGTGTTGTACACTCCGCTCTTGAGCTACAGAGTGATGCATCTTACTTGTACAAAATCTTTGCTGGGAGTTGCACATGCGCAGTTCCCATGTAAGGACTACTAGCCAATCAGAAATTAGGACTAAACGTTGAACTGTTGCCGGTGTTTTGACGATCTGTGCTGCCTTGCCGAAAAATGCTACCATAGCGCAAATAGATAGACTCGATTCTACTCGGCCCTGCTCCGTTTTCCATTGCAGATACAACCCAGAGATAGTACGTAGCTTGTCATAGCAACGCCACACACAACTGCTGCGACGTAATGTTCAATGAGACACACACACCAACTCTGATCTACGGTTAAAATGTTTCAATATTACTCAGAATGTAAAGACAGATAAGCGGTATGAAAACCTTCCAGCTGTGTTTTCCTCTGCCGTTGTTGCTGCAGTGGTCTGTGTGACGGGGGGAGCAGAGGGCTCTGTGAGCGGGCGGCTGGCCGGCATCACACGCTCCTCCCGCGGGTTGGCACAGGCTTCCCCCGCAGCCACTTGCGGAGCTCCTCAACTCCGAAAATATTCAAGCACATTTTTGTTCTGCCATCACTTCTCTTAAAACTGTCAATATTTGAAATCTACACAGCTGATTTCTCACCTCAAAACTTCTCAGAAGTGGATTTAGTGATGAAATTCCATACAGAAACTGTAAAACTTCCTGTTGCTGGCCTCTGTCTGGTTCATGCAATGATGATGCAGTAAATATTCTCTCTTACCAATCAGCAGTCTGTCATGTTTTCACGTTACATTTTAGTATCCCTCAGCTCACTTGGAACCTCGACGGAGGTGAGGTGATACAAAAAAAAGTACCTGGAAGCAGGTACAGGTGCAACATTCCTACAATGGAAACCCAAACAAAGGCGAGTCGAGCCAAAGGGCCTCCGCTCAGACTAGCTTGGTTTGAGGGCGTGCCTGACCCCGCTGTTTTCAAGAGGTTCAGAGCAGAGCTTTCTGTGGGAGATGGGAACTCCCTTTGGCCTGGACTTTGGTCTTTTCCACTTTGCAAACCTGTTACATGCACAAAAAAAGAAAAAAAACTCAATAAAGGAGAGGGGAAAAGCCAAAAAGCATAATACAACCTCTTTAAACTGCATGTGAACAGGATGCAACAGACTAGAGACCCCGTGTATTTGGTACATTTGGTGTTTAAATCTATTAGCAAAATAGAGTTGAGCCAAGATTTGTAAGTCACAGTCTTTAAGCAGTATTAAGTAGACAGTCAGAAAAAAATGTTTATAGGATGATTTAATCCCCTAGAGGATCAGAACCAATGACAAAATAGCACAGAGATGCTCTTTCTAGACTGTCCTTTTGTTTGGTAACAAAATCTCTCCAACCCCTCCAAGCTAACAACCGTCACATTTATTTCCTTCGCCACAAAAACCAAATGACAAAGCATTTATTTTATCTCTACATCCTAGGTGAAAAGGAACTTTTCAGTAGATGTTTTTGTTTGATCTGCTACGAGGAGCTAATTTACTAATTTCTATCAGAAAAAATTATGATACCACTGTAATGGCTGATGACAATACCGCTGATGTTTTTATAATTACTACTGATTGCTAATAGAGGTCAGTAGAAGCCATATAGGCTTGTCAAATGCTCTTTAAGTAGCTGAAAACAAGCACCAGCCTTCACAATTACAACACAAACACAGATCCTATCACAGCAACATTTCTGAACCTCCTAAATCTTGTGCAACCACACCATGCTCATGAGCAGTATAGAGTAAATCCTACAGACCCAATCATATACAGAGCAAACACATGTTTTGTGTCAGAGTAATCCTTAGGGTCAGTGTAATTGAAACAGTATGTGGTGTTGGCCTGTTTCTGGATGGTGGCCCAGATCGATGAAAAGGGTGAGATCATGGCTATATTTTTGGAGCTCTGAGTTTAGGATGATCTAAAGCCCACTGAGATTAGTAGAATCACACAGGAATGTTCATATGAATCAATCTTAACTCAGAGGAACATACACAGACAACCAGTTACTGTCAACACACCGACACATACTGTACACACACAAATAAAGTAAACACACACACAGCTGTGGTACCAATGTGGCTTCCTACTGCCATGAGCGCTGCCTGATTTGCCTGATTGGTGAAGATGGGACACTGGATATCTCCTCTTGATTTACATAGTAAAGCATTCTGACTCTGCCTCACATCAGGAACCCATCCTGGTGCTATTAACCACTTGCCCTAACCCCCATTTCAGTCCCCTATCCCTCTATTATCCTCCCATTACCTGCCATAGCCCTCAAGATATATGCTCTTTGCAGGACAAGCAGCGCACTGTGGTTCACTCTTTGTGACATGAGGATACACAAGGATTCACCGGGGCAATGGTTGCAGTTACTCTGAGCCAAGCTTCCGTCACGCTGGCATACTGAGTCATGTTGAATTTTGAGCACTGCCCTTGGTGAAAAGTGCAGTGTTCAAAGTCAAATAATAAATGTCTGACATTGACTGACTGGTTTGATTCTGTTTACTCCTGGAACAGTTTTATTAAGTCCATGTATAAAGCCAAATCATCAACACATGAACTAACAAAGCTTACTTTCAGCTCTATATCAACCATGAAACCATTTTCAAGTTTGGATATGAACCAATCATCTAATGAAATGAAATGTCAAGGTTTGAATATTTCACAAATATCACAGGTTGCGATAAATTTATTTCCAGTTAAGACCCTCTCAAAAGGAAACTTAAGATAAGTTGGGCTAACTTCATTGGAGCTGCTGTGTGTCTCTGCTTCTTGCTGTACAATATAGTTCAGACTAGTGTCTAATGTAATTTAACATGTGTGTGTTTGTTTTTGTGTTTGTTTTTACCTACTGAGAGTGTGAGGTGGGTGGGTTTATCACATCAGGATAATTTAGTCTCCTAAATTAAAGGCCAATATGTGCTGTCTCCGAAGTGCCTTTTGAAAGCGATGAAAAGCTTCTTTCAGGTATTGACGAAACAGCCATTCAATTGTTCTGGAGCTTTCAACAGTATCACACAGTCTTCCTCAGCAGATGTAGTTTCCTCAGTTGTCATGATATTGTAGATCACCAAAAACTTTTTATGATGATTCTGAGCATCTCTAGGACTCTATGTCCTTGTTATGCATGACAACTAAGGCTTAAAGTTCATTGTTGACCTCGGAAACAGCAGAAGTCTAACCGGAATCTGGAATATGAAAGAAAAAAATGGTGTGTGTCTTAACAACAAAGCCACCAAGACGGCCCAAACAGATATGACAGTGGCACAGCTGGAATTCACGACGCACCAGGAGAAGTGCTACCTGTGTGCTAATTACAAGTGCAGTAGCCTATTGTATTTTCTGTGTGGCCTGTTTTACTCTCCAAGTACCTAATCATCTCCCTCTAACTTATGGATGTTTAGCTTCTGATGCCGTCTTTGAGTGCAGTCATTCTAACCTGGCTCTTTTTTCATAGTGTCCGAGGTGCCATCAGACCCGCATGTGGTTGTTTCAAAATGATCATCATATTCTCAGTGACATACTGTATCTCAGTGTTCCAGCATATAAGCAGAGTAAAACCAGCTAAAAAACTTTTTGCAAATACTCTCTGAACCAGGTCTGCTCAAGGTCAACCTCACCTGGTGCTCCACGTCTGTCATGATGGCAACCCCATGTCCTGTTCCAAAAGCAACAGTTTCCTTCTCAGTCAGAATCTCTCGCAGGCCTACATAAGGGGGAAGCAGCACCAACAGTTTGAACAGAAACAAAAGATATTCATGTCAAGAGGAACTGAGAAGCAATGCACTCATAATTGTCCTTTGCAACCTTCTTGGATGTAAAGAATGAAATTACCTTCACCCTGTGGACCTTCATAAACGCTTTCACAGACATTGTAAAAAGAAATGTTGGTTTGGACAATGTTCCTATTTACCGAGTGGAAAGTAATCTACCTCTGCTGTTTTGGAGAGAGCTTGACATTCCATCATGTTTTAGTACTTGGAGACCATTTTCTGGCTTGATTACAGGTGTTTGATAAACGGCTTTAGAGACATCCAGCAGTCACTTTTGTGATACAGTTTCAGATTTGTTGGCAGTTTGAGGGTTGTTGTGAACGTTTCATCAGCTAATTGAAAGAGTTTCTTCATGAGTAAGAGAATAACTGAGTCAAGACTGAGCTTTGATTCAGTATATTTATTTAGGGGGAACATGCAGAGTTTCAGAATGTGCTCTGCAAGTTGAAAATAATGTATAAATTACCCAGATTGGTTTGTTTGATGCTGTGCATCATTAAGTCCAGACTTTTATTTCAGTAGCAGCCACAGAATCAAAGCAGGGACATTTTAATGAACATAATCAAGAGCAAAGATGTTGTAAATTCTATTGGCAACTACCGTGATCTTCCTAACTAGAGAGAGCCTGTACATTTGAAAACAATGAAATATGATTTCAAATGAATTCAAATCTGGCAATTTTCTTCTGTGAAGCTTCATCCCAGTGAAACCACGGAAAGGCCGGTGCACCAGGAATTGTTGCGGCTGCACAGAAATCCGAGGTATTAAAATTATTTCTTTCCCTCTGTGGTTCGGCGTGTGTCATTACAATGAGGAAATAACACTGACTCGCTCCCTTGTGTAATCTGACCTTTTCATCTTCTATGTATAAATCAAATGTGGCTTGACTCCCTGCATAAATTCCACTGAAGGGTCATGACTTTGATTTCTTCATTGTGGAAGAGGAGTGTTGTGGTTGGATGGTTTATGAAACAAGTATTAGTGGTGTATCTAGGGAAAAGTGCTTCCATTCTGTGACAAACATTTGCTTTGGAGGTCTGCCCCTGTTAGGAGGCAGCTGATAAATCACCCAGTTGACATCTGCGTACAGCAGACAGCTCAGTCATTCTGTCTTAAGATACTTATTTTAGACAATAGGGATGATGCTGAAGGAAGGCTTTGACATTGCGGTTGTACCCGCGGAAACGGACAAACCTTGTGGGAAGGAAGGGCCATTGTGGTTATCTCCAAGTGGATGACTAAAATATCACACTACATGATAGTTTTTCTTCCAGTCAGTTACTGCATCCAAATAAAAGCAAGCACTGCTCAGTCACAAATAGAATTTGACCTCTTCTCAGGCCACAACACCACACCATACTGTGTTTGTGCTGGCTTCAGTCTGAGGACATTTTCTGCTGTGACCCTACATAAATAATTCATTGCTGACTGACAGATTTTGGGAAGAATTAGCTAAGCTAGTTGCAGCCTTTATCGTTTGTTACTGAGATTATATGTTGCTTTGATTTAATATGAGATGTAGACTTGTGTTTCCCACACAGCTAGAGCCATATCCGGATGGGTTAAGTGATTATTCAATAGTCAGCAGTTTGTCAAGGACTCAGAATAGGGATGCCTGAGTGTTTGACCTCAGGAAATGAGGCCAGGAAAGAGCAAATGATAAGCTAGCAGGGACAAAAGATAGGACTACACATTAATGTCAAAGGAGCTCAGATGTGCCTCAAAGACATGTGTTGCCACAGGTTGGGCCAGATCATTGGATAATTACAATTTAGCTAACACTATAACTATATGGTGTCCTGATTCTGAGATATTCTCATATCTATGGCAGAGCAGTTGGTGTGAATTCTCCCTCCAGTCAGCACTCCCCAAAAATTGCAGTTTGTGAGGAGTGTGAGAAGTGTAAAGCTTTGGTTTGTTTGTTTGTTAGATTGTTTTATTTGTCCTAGTCAGTCATTTGGAGTTTGTTCGTTTGTGAAAGCTTTTTTGAATCAAAAGTTCAGTTTGTAAGTTTTAGTGGCATCTAGTGGTGAGGGTTGCAAATCGCAACCGTCAGCTCACTCACCACTCACCCCTCCCTTTGCAAGCACGTAGGAGAAGCTAAGAAAACATAGTTATGTATATTTTATTGCATTTTTGTCAATAGATCCTCCTAAATATTACATACTGAACCTTTAAGCTGTCGTGGTTAATATTTGATTTCGTCAGGAGCCATAATTTGATGGTCTGTTGTTTTTATTCATAATATTTACCAGGCAATTGATCATGTAACTTACGTTTGAGTAAAACATGACTCTTATGTCATAATGAAGGTCCTCTTTTTAAGGATGTAGGGTAAGGTAACATCTGCAATAGAAAAGCAAATTGGGTCACATGGAGAAAATGACTGAAAGCTGAGTCATGGGATAGTACATACCTGGTGAAGAGAAGGTCTGTTAATAATTTCCTTCTGGGAGTAAAACAAAAACACAACAAAACAACAGGGCAGAATAATTAGTGTTTAGATACGCTTTAAACAGGTCTCCAGTTGTCATTAACCACCAGTTACATGTGCCTGTGTCCTGATGAAGCTTAGGTTTGCTGCATTCCAGTGTGAGACGAGGCCAGTTTCTGTATTGTATGTGTCAAATCATTAACTTTGACCTTGGCTTGAAGAACGGTTTTAGTCATTCGAGCCGTTTTGTTACCCTTGAGACAAAAACAAAATATCACATTGAAAGCCCGTGTTCTTCAGCTCTGCTTGGATAGTGATGAATAGATTCCATTAGTAGGATGGGGATAAGGCTCTGTGGGAGGGAGGAGATGAACTTGTTCATAATTGAAAAGAAAGGAAGGAAGCTCGACAGGAAGACAACGCGTAGGTCCATCCCTATGGTGCACTGCACGAACAAAAGGCACATCGTCTCGCTCCCGTGGGGACCGAGGGGGTGGCCTGGAAAGCATGTTGCCATAGTGACTGCTCACTGTCACTTAGCCCCCGAGCGCTGTCTCAGTCAGGCGCTCTGTAGTGTACATAGGATCTGCCAAGAGTCAGCAAGATCAAAATCTGCCCTGGAAAGCACAGAGGCTCTGCTAAACCAACTATAGCTGGCAGAGGAGCTTTTTCCTAAACAGGGCTAGAAGTTTCACAGCGCAGCATTTTTCACAGCTGCTAAGTTTATATTACACTCAGAAAATGTAAGCTGTAAGCTAGGCTAACTAGCTTGAAAAATGAAGAAGACATTTCTTTTTATTCATGTTATTTCAACAAATGATGGGTCACTCAGTGCTGTGTTTGTTACACATTAATATACAGTTCAGTTTAGCTAGCGTTAACTGTCTCTTGATTTGTAATGGGCCCAGACTGTTAAGCTGCAGCAACGAGGAGTCTTATAACCCCAGCACTGATTTGAATCACGATACGGACTAACTAGCGTACAAGAGTTCATTTCACTGAAGTAAAAGCTAACAATGTTGGTCACACAGCTGGTTTACTGCCTTTGTGTCTGTTGGTACTGAAGTGATAATACAAGTTCCTGCCCACATATATCTTGCACCAATAAAATTACAGTAAACACATTGTCAGCCAAAAATTCAAGACCCATGGAAAACAAAATAAAAATGTATTTTTTTGGTGATACAGTTTTCCCAATACCAGTCAAAAGTGTGTATTTTAGTTTCTTACTAAAAATACATTTAACTTCAATTCCACTTTTAAGATATTATTTGCTTTTTCATACTGCAATACATAGCCTGGACATTCCTGTGTTTTTGCAGTCTCTGTGCATCTTACCCTAAGATTTTACCCTGTGTGGGCACAAGACAGCACAGTTCAACCACGGAAAACTGAAAAGCCTGCCTCTAGTCTGTTGCTGGACCGTGTATCCTGCAATAGGCCTGTCGTTGTTTGCATTGCAGACGCCTCAGTGAGTTTGGATCTAATGTAGCTTGACGTCTGTTTGCGTGTGTGTCTGTGTGTGTGTTTGCTCTTGTCTGTTTAGCCTGAGGACCAAAGATCACAGGCCCCGATCCAACAGCAAGGGAGAAAAAGAGAGATCATTTTGCATCCATTCTGCAACTTCTCATTAAACGATGAACTGGGACTGAGACAGTGCTACAGTTTTTTTTTGTGGTAAGTTTTATACTTTATCTGTACTCCACTGTTTGTTTACTTCTACAGGAGAATGTTTGCTGTGTTTTAAAGTCTATTAGTGGGCCACATTACATATGGTTTACACATGTGTGGTTTTATGCTTGAATTTTAATTAAAGTTGGATCAACAAATAAGTACAAATGCTGCATAAATCACTGAGGTATTCACATCATGGCATTGAGGTTATCAGTGGGTACAATTTAGAGGTAAATGCAAACACAAACAATGTGGTTTGTGCAATTTGAGGACATCCATATGATCCATGTGTAGGCACGATGACATGTGGTTCGACTTAGAGAGCAGTGCACACAGGTTAGAGTGGGACGGCTTCAGATTTCGTCATCATTTCACATGAATGGAATGTTTTTTCCACAGCCAGCCACAACACAAAGCACATGTTAAAGGAGAATGGCGCTAACATTAGTTGGAAGTCTTAAAGGCTTCTCCTTTTATTTTGAACTGGTCTCTCCTCTGTTGCCATGAACACTCTTATGTGTGAACACCATGATGTCATCAAGCCAGGAAGGTTAACAAAGTGAAGGAGAACAGCCAAAGTCAGCAGAAAAGGTGCAGCAGGGTGGAAGAAGAGGGTAGCCATGTATGGGTAACAGAGGAAATGCAGAAAGACCCAGCAGCACAACATGACCCTGGTTTGGTTTTCATGCAGGCAAATCCAATAACTGTGAGAAGCAGGCATGTTTCTCCCGAAGACAAAAGCTACTGAGTGAGGTGGTAGCATGGAGGTAACACAGAGGACATCGAGGATATAGATAATTGTTGAAAACAAAAACCAGACTGCAAAGGAGAATGAACACGGTCTGTTCTTGTATGCCACAGGTTTTACCTTAAGAGGACTTCCTTGGGAGTGTTAGGAGTCATGACTGCACACAGGAATGGTTAAAAATACAATAAAAGCTCCTTAGACTGACAGGATTTCAGGAGGACAATGAAGCAAAACAATATAAATAAGTTAACCTTACACAGTTCTTCTCCTCTGAGCTTCACAATTTGATCTAGGAGTCTCATCAGGGAGGAAGGAGTCCTTTGCGCCCACTGAGGAAACTGACTCTTGACCTTTTTTATAGAGGGCTCTCATGGTTCAGAGAGAATAGCTGAGGCAGAGTGGCATGTGCCCAATGTGTTATGATCCCAGTTGAAGCCAGTACTTTGGGAGGACATAGAGGAGCTTTTGTTTTACACTTGTTGGAGGCCTCATCCCACCTACCCTAAGGCATATGAAGATGTATGGTGGTCAGTGGGTTCAACATCCAGGCGCTGCACAGAATGGGACATTGGAGGAAGGGTTTAGAGACTTTTAGCACCTGGAAGAGCATTTACAAAATATGGTGTCTAGTTGCATTGTACATTAAAGTCAGATTAAATATGGTGCATCACGTGTTTGTTGTTTTTCAGGTGTACAGAAAACAAAGTCAAGATCACCATGGACGTGAAAAAAAAAGAAATGGACCTCCTGAGCAACAGCATAGCTGCATATGCACACATCAAAGGTAGGTCACGTCGCAGACAGTACCTATGTCCTCCGGTGTTAGTTATCTCTATCCAAAAACTGAAGTAACAACATTTTACTTTATCTGATGTTGTTCATTTTTGTTATTTCCTTAGCAAACCCAGAGAGCTTTGGCCTTTACTTTGTGCTTGGAGTTTGTTTCGGCCTGGTGCTGACACTCTGCCTCTTGGTCATTCGCATCTCCTGCAAGACGAGGACCAACATCGTCCCCTCCACACCTGAGAAAAAACAATTAAAGGACAACAGTGAGGATGACGAGGAGAGCGAGGATGACGAAGAAGAAGATGGGGACGATGTAGATGCAACTGTCCCTGTGTCCAGCACAGAAGTTGCTGTTGGTAATCATACCAGCCAATCAGATGGGACACTTAGTGTGAATGTGTTTACTTCAGCTGAGGAGCTGGAACGGGCACAGCGACTGGAGGAGAGGGAGCGCATCATACGTGAGATCTGGAGGAATGGCCAGCCTGACATCCTGGGGTCGGGAACAGGGACTATTGGACGAGTGCATTACTACTAAGAAACATGAGGCTTCAAGGGAAACACTGTGAGCTCTGTGAAGGACTGACATAGACCTTTGGGTGGGCCTGATGTCCCTGAAGCCTGTGAGACTTGAAATCCTGTGTTAGATACAATGCAACATCAAGGAAATAAGACCATGGAAGAACAGTGATTTGCCAATAACTGACACTGACCGAGGTGAACTATGTGATATTGCACTTCCTATGTAGCAATGTTATTTTTCAAAGTGAAATTAAACCAATAGGTGTCTAAAAGAATGATTAATCTGTATGGAAAAGATGCAATATGAATGTGGGTGCTGATGGACACTTGAAGTAATCTGTTTAAAATGTATCGCGCTTGATGACAAAAATGCACACAACAACTAGGTTTATACATGTAATGAAAGTGTATGAACTGTATGCTGCAATGAAGATTATTTGTTAGCAGTGACGACAATTCTCCTCTAGACTGGTGGGTTTGTGGGGAAAACTCAAAACAGCTCTTAAAATTCCTCCAAGAAAACACTCTCATGAATACTGTCAAAGAAAATTACATTGTTTAAACAAGCATATCAATCAATTTTAGGGTTCAGATTCCACAGACAGTGTAATGTAAAGACAATTAAAATTGGAGTCTTTAATTTAAGAGTATGTTCATTAACCGTCTGTGTTTTCAGGGATAATTCCACCAAAGGAAATGGCAGAATTAAAGTATTAAGCCGAAATAATTAACTGTTGTTTCTCTTCATAGTGCTCAGATAACAAAACAAAAAATATACAACAGAGCTCATTCTCTGTGTAGCTATGGGCCATGGATTTATAAGATAAAGAGAGAGGGCCTACATTTGCAACATTTCCAGATTAATGAAAAAGGTCATTCTTCTTTGTCATTTATTTCTGCTCAATAACGTATGTGCCTTAAAAGTTTTGCAATTTTAAATAATCTTTCTGGGAACTTTAAAACAGCTGCATTTGACAATTTTTTTTTTGAGGATCTGGTGGAGTCAGACATATGGTTGTAAAAGGATCAAAGATATTCCAATACCAAAGAGAATGGGACTTGAACCTGGACCTGAAATTAATTTCCTTTCCTTTTTGAACGGAAAAATTTGAAAATGGAGGAAAGTCTGAAAGCTAGTAGCCTACAGGCAGACGAATCAGGTGTTACAGGTGTGACACCAAAATCTGTGACCTATCAGATTCTGTGACTACACCCAAACGACGATTATTTCCTAACCATAACCATGTACTTTTGGTGCCTAAACCCAACCAAACTGCAACCGCTTCACATCGTCAACAAAGCCTCTGGTGCTTTCCATTTGGGTCACACAGTCTGATAGGTTACACATTTTGGTGTCACACCTGTAACACCTGCTGTAAACATGGTCTATATCAAGCGCACCCTTTGTATAAAGGCGGTCCATTTAACCTGTCAACACCTGCTCACTCGTTTACTGCATACTGCCGCTCCTGTAGCCCAATTCAGTTACGGTTAGGTTTTATCGATAAAAATAAAATGCGTATATTTGCGCTATATGGCGCTGGTCATACAGCTGTACACGCACAGCACACTTCAAGCAGGAAGCCTTGCGTTTTCCTTCACTTGCTGACAACTTCGGATCGCCGCAGCGCCTCACTGCTTCCCCTCAACAACCAACAACTGATTGATTGATTGCCATAACATTTTGTACATTCATGCTAAATGTGTAATGCTGCAGACTTTGGTGTTCCCCAGACGTTCTTTCCTGTGCCACCATGAGGTTGACATTTTTGCTTTTTAGTGAAATATCTTGACATCCAGTGGGTTGCCACTTACAGATTCCCAGAAAATACATTTGAATGACTTTTCATCTGGCACCAAATAAATTCTTCACTTATCCACTAAAATATCTCAAGATCAAGCCTACTAGATGGATTGGCACAGACATTTCCGTTTCCCAGAGGATGTATCGCAGTGACTCCAGCGAACCCCCTGACTTTTCCTAACTTTTAGCCTGTGGCTCTCAGACAATGTATCCTAAATATGTTTTAATTTTTAGGTCTAAGTGAAATGTCTTGAAAGATATTGGATGAATTTCCTTAAAATGTGGCACATATATTCACGTTCCCCACAGAATAAAATGCGGTAACTTTAGTGAGCCCCAGACTTTTAATCTAATGCCGCCATCGTGTCACAATTTAGATTTTTTAAATACTCTAGTTTGAATATCTGCAAAACTACAGTCCCATCAGCCTCAGCTGTACTTTGAGTTTTGTGCTAAATGGCAAATGTTAGCATACATTCTACTCTAAGATAGATGAACATAGTTAATATTGCAAAACATCAGGATAAACTTTGACATTGTGAGGGTGTTTGGTTGCTAACATTAGCATTTAGCTCAAAGCACTGTTCAAAGTATAGAGTGACTAGCATTACTATTAACTTTAAGCCACGTCAAGGTGTCTCTCTGTTGACCCTGCTATCTCTTTGGCATGTCTTGGAGTCTGTTCTGCTACTAATTTATGATCTCATGATGTTATTTGTCAGCTGACTGAATTTGCTCATGCTATTCATTCTGTATGTTGGCTGCTAATTTCTTTTCGTATACTGCTAAAATTAGTTGGCTGTTCATTTCTGCTCTTATGCTTTTCATAAGTGTGCTGGTTGCCAATTTGTGCTCTTATGCTGTGGATTACTATGTGTATTATTTGCATTGGTAGTAAGTGTGAATAACAGAAATTCTTCCCTGTTGCTGCTGAGCTCATTTTTCCGTTTGGCATGTGCATTACGATGTTTTGATTCTTTTTACTGGGACCTAATTGGTTTTGTGCCATATTTCCCTCTGTGTTGTTGACATTGTTTTGCATTTGGGCTTCTGGCATATAAACAAGACTGTTGTTCTGCACACAGTTAAAGAAATGATTCAAATGGCTTTATGTCACAGCTTGCTTTACTGTTCTTCTTCTGTACTGTTGCTTCTATAGTTACGTCTACACTCAGCTGCCATCATTGCACTGATGGCATTCTGCTGCTTATCACTGCTACATGGCATTATATAAAAGCCATCTCTGTTTGCCCTGATTAGAGGTGCTATGTTTAGGAATGGTCACACGAGAACCAGTCCCGACCCACGCAAAGCCTGTGCTCACTAGATAGTATATTTCCTCCGTTGTCTGTGGTGCTTTGCAGGAGAATGACCCACACATAGTAGATTCCACATAATAGCTAGTGTAAGCCTCTGTATTTAATGTGGTGTATTCACATAATAAATCTGTTCCTCATGAGTTGGCTGAATGAAATGTTGTTTGGTTGCCAATAAAGACTTACAGAACATTGAATTGCCCACCCTGGGTGAATGTTTGTACTGGACATTATTACAAGTCAATTTTTAGTGGTTTGGTGATTTACAGTTTATGAACGCAATGATTCTTGGCATGTCAATAAAGCCATACAAAAGGGAAAATAAACTAAACACTCATCGGTTTATGGTACGTGTCTACATTCTTTCTGTTGGCCAACCTGGAGCCAGAATCTTTAACCTTACATTCTTGTGCTGTGAGGCTGGTGTAGCGTTGCTTGGAGCAAGGTCTTGGTTGGAGATGGAAGCACGCCAAGAACTTCCGCTGGAGTTGTCCTCAAAGTACAAACTGGGAGGAGAAGACCGGCTTCAGGTTTGCCTTGGGGCCTGCTCTGTTTTCAGATGGAGCCCACAATGAAGTCTTCTCTGTTGAGGTCTTGGAAAAAGCCTTTTATGTGGTCATGGGCTTTCAGAAATCAGTGGCGTTGATGGTGTGGACTCTTTGAAGTAGCTATGTATAAACTTCTTGCGAATGGCGTCTACCTCCAAGTATATGACCCAAAATATCTTTTACTAGGCCCACGATTCAATATTTTGAAGAGAGTCCTTTTACAGGATGTAATCAAGACACACATGTAATTAGAAGCAACATATTTTACCCTTGTGGTAATTATGCAGTTATGAAACAATACAGCAATAAAAATTAAATGAACATCAACATGAGGGAAATCCAGTTAAGGAAAGCCATTAATCTGAACCACAACACAACGTGGGAAAGATCTCTACAAAGACAATCATAGTACGGATGGTCTTTTGTGGTTGTTTGGCTGATTCCAGAAACAGCCTTTACAGATAATAACATCTAAAGACACATTCATGCTATTTAACCACCACTTTAAATAGTTAATCACACTTTTTATAATGACCAACAGAATATAAGCAGTACTTTAAGATTGCCTTTTTATTCCACTCAGTGTGCTCCATATTAAAATAACATTTTTACTAGGCCTATGTGAGATTTATTGCCATTTCCCATGCATATGATTTGTTTCTGCATCTGTCCAGTGCCTTTCTTTGAGAGCGGCGAGCTGTTCTTTGTCGGTTCATCCCCTCTTTCTCCTTTTTCTAATTTTAACAGGGAGGTTTTTTTTAGTATTTGACCTCTCATCTCAAATGCTTCGGTTTTCAGCACTCCCCAACATTTCCATCTTACTTGTCTTAAATCCCTCCTATATTGATGTGCACTGTGCTGTAATCTAGAGACATACAGTACTGTATTTATTCCTAGTGAGTCAATATATGTAAAAGCTGTGTTTTACAATTTATAGGAGTTTTTGTAGTGTAAGCAGCACCTGTCATTACTTACATTATTGAGTATTTTAGAGGTCCCTCAGTGGAAAAAGTAAAAATTTTACTTGTGTTTGCAGGGCTTTACAGAAAGGATATTCATTTTTCATATCTCTCAAAAGTTCAGAAATATCTGCAATATCAATCGACCCTTTTTGTTTGTTTTATTTTCATTTATTTCACCCCTTGTCCAAGAGGGAAGATGCCCTTAATGATTATTCAACACAGTTTTTAAAAATAGTATGTTCCCATGGCAGTTTCAGAAGCACCCGGTTCCTGATGAGTTCCAGATGTCCTCCAGATGTGCGCTACAGTGGGCAACACTAGTAGGCTTAGACAGGAGCACACTACCGCCGCCGACACCATTTGGAGCCAAAACCAAATCTATACGCGTTACTCTGAAGATGCCGTAGTCCAAATTTAGTCAAGTTAAATAGCTCTGCCTATGGTGGTTGTTTTTTCTCATTAATTCTCTTCCCACGTTCTCTACATCCATCGCCATGAGTCACAATGTTCTGAGTTTTCAGAGTGAGTCAGTTTTTCTCGAGTGACACTGGATGCCTTTTCCACTTAACTGCAAAAAAATGCAGTTTACCACAAAATCTGTACAGCCCCTGAAGCGGTTCAACGGCACATTTTCAGGAAAGCACCATCCAACATCAACCATTTGCTTACACGTTTACTCATCTGAAAGAAATGTTTTTGCTTTCTATTATGAGGTCACTTGTGCCAAGCAATTTCCACCAATCTTAGCATTCAGAAGTTTAGCACTTCTTTATGTAGAATAGTCATACAGTGCCCTCCAGTGGATTAATGCAGTATTACATTCTGGTGAAAAAAAATTGCCTGCATGTTAAGCCATGTTTTTGACAGTGGTATTTCATCTTTTAACATTCCGGTAGCAATGCCCCTTTGGATGATCTAAAATTATATTTGAGGTCTTTGCAAAAGACATCACAATATTTCATATTCTGCTGAGACAGTAATTATGTAAATGTTAATTATTGTAAATGCACAGTAAAACCTATTATAAAAGTAATAAAGGTGACAGTTGAAACAGAACAATGTAATACATTAATATGCTACCAAACGTAACCTACTGACAACCAATATTTGATTTCCAGCATTCAAATATGTAAAGATTTTAACAGCACATCATTTAAAAGTCTTTTGAAGGATCATGCTTCTCTGGTCCAGTGCAGAATTAACTTGGTCCAATGTTCAACTAAACTTTCTCATTTAGCCCTTGCTTGTGTCTGCAGTGGGAGAGCACACTTGTCTTCTCCATCTCCATTCCATGCCAGAAAAATATTTATCTTGTTTAAATTTGTAGTATGAGAGCCTGCGTGGCACAATGAGCAGGCAGGCAGCTCAGTCTCAGTCTGTGTTGGATTACTAATGCTTCATCCTCAAACTGTGCACTTCGTCCTGTATGGAAAAGACATTATTAAACAATGAATTAAACCACAGCCATGTCCTTGTGACCACAATTTCTGGATTATTTCTTGTGGCAATATGCAGCAGCCAGTAAGTGTGAATGCATGCAAAACTCAAGGCACGCCTCACTGACCTGCAGCGCTAGTCGTTTGTTTCTCTCCTCCTTCAGTTCTTCTTTCACTTCCTGCATGTCTTGTCTGATCAAAAGAGACAAACAAAAAGAGGAGTTTGCAGACCTGGGTGTGTCTAAATAGGTCAAGATGTTCACTGCAAGTCAAATGAATAAATGAAGGTATATGACTTTAGAATGTTACTTTTGTAGTGAGCATGAATTAGACAGAAGTGGCCTTTTTTTCCATCACTCTAATGAAGCACCAGTGGTGAAAAATACATTGTGTGCCACTAGCTTGTAAAAATATTGAAGCATTTAGCAGATGCTGGATAGAGCCAGATATTTCCCTTGGGAGTTGGTAGAGACCAAAAATAGTTAAACAGTTGACATTCATCAGGTGGCCAGAAACGCGACTCCAAATGAATGATAATGTTGCTTGGTAACTGGGCGATAAGGGTTCCTAGCTTGATTACTGGCATTACCATATAAAAGTTAACATATGGGTGAACATACAGTAAGAAACAACTTCAGGAGGATTGTGGTGTGGGTCATGTAGTGCTGTTGGGCAAAAATGGAAAAACGCATTTTCAAAATACTTGGCCCTGTAGACTCAACCAAGCTGCTCTGGTTGCAATCATATGACGAGGGGTTTTGAAGTGCCATGGCCAGGAAATCATGTGTTTACAACTGCACACAGCATGGCTCATGTTTACCAGCCAGGCCTTTGTGATGTGTCCATATGAACAGCAAATCAAAGAGAGAGAGAGAGATGCAAAAGATCTAACATTGTTCAGTCCAGATTTTTTTTTCTCCCTAAATGGAGCACATGTTTAGTGTGCAGTTTGTATTTCTCTTTTAGGCTTTGATTAGTCACTTCCTGTCTGTGCTTGTGCCCACAAACACCAGAAATTAATTTAGGTCCGTCTATTCTCAGTTAGGGAAGATGGGAAACTTTAAGGTTATGAAGTCCCTCTCTGTAATTCAAGGTAAGACTTTAAAAAAACCCAAAAAACCCCCCCCAAAAAACATACAATAGCTTTACTTTTGTTTTAAACACCTCGGGTAAATGAAATTGGTTGCTCAGGTTTTAAACACACCCATATTACAAATGAGTAGTACTTACTCGTGTCGTGTCTGTAGCAGCTCCAGAGCCATCCTCAGCTCTTTGATCTCAGCCTGCAGGCTTTGCACAGTTGGTTCTTCTTTGTGGGCCACAGTTCTGCCATCCACAACCACTTTAGGTGGTGCTGGTCGAACTGGAGGCGGCGTCCTGGGTTGCTTATCAGGCTTTGCAGGTGATGACAGGACATGTTCTGAACTCTGCAATGAATTAGGTGGCATGGCATTGCACAGACCACTGAATTTCCTTGGCTTTATGCTAAAATATTTACTCATCAAATTAAAATGTAAAATACACAGTGCACAATATTGTTGATTTCTTTACTGAAGCAGAGCTAAACTCGGACTGAGGTTTCATCATAAATAACACGTGCTGTATTGTATCTAGAAAGCAGTCAATGTCCCAAACCTTTTGCAAGCCAGGGAATTTCTCTGTCTGGGCCTTTTTTGCTGACACTTCTGGTTCTGTCTGGTCAGTGGCATTCTTGGCCTGCAAAGGAGCATAAGCCACACCTTTTTATAACAATCATTGCTGAAAATAAATCGTCACATGCCTTAAGATCTCAGCGTTTCCCACAGATTGACAGTGTAACTGTGTGTGGGTGGGGGGGTGGGGAGGGGGCAGTCGACTGTCACAGATGTTATGCCGAATTTTGCATGCCTGCCGAGAACGCTATAATATTCTTTATGGGGTTCATCAATAGTTATAAATGATTAATATGATTAGACCATTTCTTCAGACTCAGCAAAAACATCTGGCATTAACCTTGTTCAAACAATGTGAACAGCAGTGTCCTAAAAGAACCTTAAGAAGTGAATTGCATAATTCGGCAAAACAGATGTTGTAGGCTACCTTTTTTAGCGCCTTACATGCTTGCTAATAACTGTTTTGAAGATGGGTCTCCGACATTTACAGCGGGGGGGGGGGGGGGGTAAAGCCTATGGATGGGAAACACTGGATCTCTCATGCTAACACCATGCCAACTTAACAATTACGTCTGTCTTTTGTTCAGTCAAGTACAAACCATACAAGGATAAAAGGAATACATGCCTTCATTGCTTTTAATAACCCATAGAGATCAGGCCCAAACTTGTTTCTGTCAGTGTGAAGTGGGTGTGTGAGTATGCGTCTAGCACTAGGGTGTTTTCTCTTGCTCAGACACATCTTGTGGCTACATTTCATTATGATCTAGAGTGCAAGTGCAGACATTGTTATCTTTTTCTCTCCTACAATGATTTCTTTTTTATGACTGCTGAACTTTAGTGGAAAATGCATAAGTCTGGGAAATAGTCTTGAAAAGTCATTTCTCTTTACATTGACCACTGGCATGGCATCGTTTTCCTACATTTCTGTGATTGTTGCGCTGAGAATCTTTTGACATGGAAATATGTCACTCCATTTGGACTGCATGAAAGTATACCACTAAAGAACAAAAGGACCCTGTCAATGCAAGGCGCCACTAAATGTTTTCAGTTCTGTCTGAAGAATGTCTATTATCTCCACTGTATGACAGAAATGTAAATACCTTTACCTGTCAAGTATGTAGAAGATAAAGTAGGGAGTTTCCTCATTGTTGCAGCGATAATCTCAAGTTGTCATCTACAGATTGTCAGTGATTCCTGCCTCAGTTAAGCGTCCATTGTGCAATTCTTCACTTCTATAGTGTTCACACTTCTGCCAAAAGTTGTTAAAATAAAGTAATGACTCAAAGAGTCTGTCACTAACGTGGACTCCTGTAGCCAGGCCTGATGGGGGTCTCCTGTGCGGGGGTTTGGCTCTGTTTGCTGTAGGATGACTCAGCTTTTCAGTCTGCAACTCCACTCCATCAAACTGGTCTGTCTCTTTCTCCTCTGGTTGTTTTGGTGAAACAGGAGCCACATCACCATTAGTTCTACTGAAAATAAGAGTAAAATTTTATAAGATTTGAAATTGTGTCATCCTGTGATAGAAATGAAAACATATTTGGTGAAAGTAAACTGTGGTGCACAGGTTGTCGATCACATTAAAAAAACAACTTTGAATGTGGTTTCCAGTTTCCTAAGCTCTGATGGGTGCAGGTGCAGAGCATGGCATATCTTTCACTTTCACAGCCAACATGCATCGGTGAAAAATCTCCAGAGTCACAGTTTTAATTACTTTAATGCATTAGTTAGATCTGGTATGAGGTTTAATCAGCCTTGAGGTAAAGGCCTGGAAGACTGAGCTTTTAAAAAAGGTATCCCTTCCAAACACATTTGCTTGGACAAATTTTCAGAAAACGCATGTTCTCCATTAGCCGCCCCCTCAAGACAGGGCCGTTTTTGTTTTCTCAGATGTGTGTGTGTATGTGTGTGTGTGCCTATTTGTGTGCATTTTGCTCAGGAAACAGGAAATGGGCTGCTCTCGTCTGTTTAGGCCCAATCTGACTCATCCCAGAGTTTCCACTGAGCCACTAAAGGTCGGGCATCCTGGCATTCTTCTTAAAGGACACCATGGCAACTGGTGGCAGCAGCTAAAACCTTTAACATCTAAAGGCTCTGCTGCCGGTGCCAGACCAAAGAGGAGAAAGTGTTCCTGACATTTCCTCAAGGATTTTTTCTTTAGAAAGGTTGCAAATGAATCACGATGTCCCTGAGTTAGAAGACAAATTCTCTTATGTGTCTTTAGTAGTTTTGCATGGAGATTAGTTGTGAGCCACAACATCAGAGATGCATTGGCATCACTTACTTGGGTAAAACCTTGTTGGGTTTGTCTTTGACTGGAGGCGGGCTGGGCTTGATGATGGCTGGCAGCTTGACTTTGGTTGGAGGATTGCTTCTTAGGTCCTTAGCCTCTGGTTTATCATCTGTAAAGCAACTCCCCAAAATTATTTAGCATTGAAAGGAATGCTGTAAGTATAGTAAAAGCCACTGCCTTTGATACCTTTTGCCTTTGCTGTACCGCCTTTCTCCATCGCTGAGGCCTCTGTCTTCACTGAAACAGTAGTAGTGAATGAACCATTACCACAAAATTGTATTTGGATAAAATATTAAAAGTATGTTATTTGGTAATCTTAAAATTATAGAATTGCAATGAAGCAGTGGGATTGGGATTTTTTCAGACAAATATTGTCACTTTGACTTCATTCGCCACATTAAGCAACTGCTTTGAAGGTGCTCTCAATCTGCAGGGCATTTCCTGTGTCATTGTGTGTATGATATAAATATAGTGCAGGTTGTCGTCTTTTTAGCATGCATGCTCAGCAAATCTGCCCCCCATAGATGAAAGCTAATTTATATGTATTATTGTTTTCATTGACATGACTTAGGAGAACTACAATACTGCCAGTAAAAACCCACTGGCTTATTTTATTCATGAATTTGCATCTGTTTATCCCAGAAAGTGTTATGGTTTAATGTGGGGGGGGGGGGGGGGGGGGATCTGCTGGTCTTTTAATGGATAAAATGTAATCTAGTTTATGAGCAGTTGCATGGGAAGGTGAAGATTTGCACATCACTGAAGCAGTAGCACTGCAGTAACAGTTCCCAGGGGTCTCAACAAGTTCATCAGGGAAAGTCACTCTAGCTCAGCTCATGGAAAAAACACAGCCCCTGAGGGGACTCTGCCTTGGAGACAGAAATTGGATGCTTGAATTAGAAAGCCTCAGCGAACTGAAGGTAATGTGAGATTCCTGTTTGCCATGCAAGTCAAGTGCTTATTTCACATACTAGCGGTTGAGGAACCTGGTTACAGCTTTGCTAAAGAAATATAAGCACAAAACTAAGAAATAAAACTGCTCTAATGCATAGCCCTAAAAAAAAGAGCATATCGGTTAGAACTCAGAGATGCATAACGGACTGAATGAGAACATGGGAAGCCTACCTTAATTGTTCAAATCATTGTGCAACATTCCCTCTCAAGTAAACCATCCATACAGCAGTAGTAGCCCAAGTGGTGCTTCTTGAGCTGGTTGTGAAAATCTCTGACAGAACTCTCCTCCGTCCCCCCACCCCCTCATTTCCTCCAAGACTCCTGAACTGTGTCATGTGACCAGTCTAACCATCCCCCATCACACTATAGTCTGAGACTTCCTGTAAAATTCTTGAGTGATACTGAGTGGGGGGAAAAAATGCTGTAATGAGTATAATGCAATGCAAATTGTAAGCGCTACAATTCAGTCAGTTCTTGGTGACATCTTTGAATAGCTGAGCATCTTGTATGGAACCGTTTCACCCGTTGTTCAACCACAACTGTTTTGATGCATTTTGAATTACCAGCCAAGGGAAGAACTGAAGTTCCAAAGTTGACATTTTTGCTCATTTGTCTGCAAATTTGCAACTTGCTCCACAGACAGCACTCCTCAGCTGAGATTGACAAGAAGCCACATCCTGCTCTGTGTGGCATCTTATTTAAAAGGCCTTTAATGCACACTTGCTCCTTTTTTTAATCACCAAACTTTCCGGTGGAACGTTGGCAGCAATAACTGTGAGAATACATCAACAATTTAGAAATCTTAAAGTAATTTAAACTTTTACAAAGAAAATCTACCACTGAGAAATATCATTGTCAAATATCATGATGATTAAATGTTAACAATCCTAAAAAACTCTTGACTGCACAAAAGCAGCAATCTGATATAATCCAAAAGTTTAAATTGTCTTATAGTTTCCCTGTAAAATATAGGATATCACACAGTACGACACTGTGTGTGTGTGTGTGTGTGTGTGTGTGTGTGTGTGTGTGTATTTTATTATAGTGCATTAATGGGGAAATGGGCCACAAAAACAGACTTCAAAAGTAAGTATTGGCATCATCAGGCATGCAAACTCCTCATCTTTCGTCAAAATTTGCCATTTTGAGACCAAAATGGCTCACCTACGTGATTTGTGCAGATCCGATGAGATTTTATTTTTTGGGGGAGGGGGGGGGGGGGGGTAGTAGGTTGGTGGTTATATCTACCAGTTCCACTCTGGCATGAGCTTTGCAAATTTACAGCTGCAGGTACAATAATAACTGTCCTGTCAGATACAGTTGTTAAGTTTATAACTTTGGCCACTGTTATTAACCATTAATATCAGTTAAGCTAATTGTTCATTTATGAAGACCAGAGGCAGCACAGTAGGCTACATATAAGGTAGGCTAACGTCAGCAGGATAAAAACGTCAGCACTGGTGTACGCTGGTGCTATGTCCCCACCACTTTTTGAAAGCGTTTGTTACAACCAGAAATGTTAAATAACAAATGAAAATGCTTTTGTGAAAAGTTAATTTGCACTTATTTATTTATTTAACTTAAACTAAAAAAAATCAAGCTATTAATTATAAAATGACCCCAAAACGCACATACCAGTCAGTAACTTTAACAACTTCTTGACCCAGTTTTCCATTCTCTTATATTTTTAGATTTTCAATTGTCACCTGCCACCTGAATTTTGTGTTTCCCTGTTAAATAAATAAAAACATTTCCACTATAAATTATTATTACCTTAAGGAAACTGCTGCAGAAATTTTACCATAATACAGGAAATTTAATGTTTAATGCTCAGATTTCTCTGGTGGAGGACTCCCCGACCTCCCCAACTCATATATCCATCCATCCATCGTCAACTTATTATTATTATTATTATTATTATTATTATAATCTTTATTTGTAGAGCACTTTTCAAAAACAAGTTACAAAGTGCTTTAACAAGTGTAAAGACAATACAAACAAACAATACAAGATAAAAGCAAGAAAACACTGAAAAAACTAAAATACACGTTTAAGATAAATATAAAATAAGTGAAATAGAATAAAATAAAAGGGATAAAATAAAGTTAAATAAGATCGGGAAAGGCTCTCCTATAAAAGTATGTTTTAAGAAGGGACTTAAAAGAGTTCACTGACTCAGCCGACCTGATTTCCTCGGGCAGGCTGTTCCAGAGCATCGGGGCCCTGACTGCAAACGCTCTGTCCCCTTTAGTTTTCAGTCGAGACTCTGGAACAGACAACAGACCTCTGCCCGAGGTTCTCAAGGTACGTGCTGGTGCGTATGGGACTAAAAGGTCAGAAATATAACAAGGCGAGAGGCCATGAAGAGCTTTAAAAGTGATCAATAGAATTTTAAAGTCAATTCTAAAACACACTGGGAGCCAGTGTAATGAAGCTAAAATAGGAGTAATGTGGTCATATTTCTTTGTTCTGGTTAAAAGCCTGGCAGCTGAGTTCTGGACAGTATTTGTACTTATCCTGTGTACAGGGTCACGGGGCCCAACTCATATTTCAGTATTAATTGTTTTCTATAAAGTAGTGACAATATCATCTTGTCTTGTTCTCATGACACCAATATCGTGTATCATCTCCTCTCGTGAGCTCAGTGCATTGTCACACCCCTAATCTGAGCCCTTATGTCCCCACTGCTTATTTAACACAAAGTGACGCCCTTGCATGTTGGTATCTTACCCTTTTTGCAGTACACAATTGCAAGTTATCTATACAAACATGTTCGTTTAAACAGACCCCTCTGACAAAGTTTCTGCATGTTTATCTGCTTGCGTATCCTTCTCGCCTTTTTACCCCTGACAAGTTTGCATGCCTGCATCACAATATAACAATTATACCACAAATACTCATTCTGCAGACTGGCTACTTCAGAATCATATGTATTGTCTTTTTGGATGTGTAACAATTACTATAATGTTGCTGCTGCTACCAAATTGTAGGGGAAAAGTAGCATAAAATGGGAATACTCAAGTAAATATATGAAGGACAAGTAATTATACGTATTATTATACCGTAATTAAGTACGGTTGGTTCTTGTGTAAATGTACTGGAAGGAACAGAAGTGAATGTTTAACCAGTGTAGTGAATTAATATATAGAACTGTACAAGGGCTTTAAGTTGCTTCAGCAGCACATTGAAAATGGAGCCATTTTGGCTGCTTTTATACCACATACTGAAAATCCAACCAATATTGGTGCCAATTTCTCCATCTACTAAAACAACAGTCCATCACAGTCCAAACTGGCAACACACTGCAGCCAGAAGCCATGAGGCAGAAGAGAACCTCTTAAACATATAGCCTAAAGCTCCCCACTCTATAATGTTAAACAGCATTTGTTCAATATAACATGCATGCGGTTCTCTTACCTGAGAGTTTCTTCTTTAAGTTGCGTGTAGGTGGTTGGCTTGTGGTCCCAGACTAGAGGAGGAAAAATGGAAAACTCAACAGGTTGGCAAGTATGTCCCCTTGTGAATTAAAGGCATGTCTATTTAACGAAATCTTTCCACTAAGGGAATTTTCAGTGAGTAATTCCAAAGCAGAGGATGTTAAAGACAACCCTGACTCACTGCATACTGGCTGCACACTTGCTAAAGTAAGACCGCAACAGCGAGCTGCTAAACAAATAGGCATTACGTATTTTGAATTTTTTGCTATTTCAAAATAATTAAAAATAAAGTATGTAAGATCTGAATTACTATAAAGCTTGTCCATGGCTTCATGGTAGCATAATGCAATTGTCAAATCTTCAATATCTTGAATATTGGGAAGGTCCAGTCCACTCACTTGCAGACTGTCCATTGGTGGTATCACCATGACAAAGTTATCAGGAAAGAAGCCACAGCGTCCGTTAATCTCTCCCTCCCACCAGCCTTCATCTTCTGTTTCCTTCAGATGGAGATTAAAGAGTCGCATTAGAAGCTCAAACATAGCCATGTCCTTTGGGACGTGAAATTGCTGCACAAGAGTTTACCAAACGGTCAAGCAAGACATGGCTGCCTTATTATCAGTTTATCATGGGTATGTCAAATCTTTTTCTGTGTGTAACATATGATTTGGGCAGCTACCATATTTGTGTCATTAAAACAAACATGCGTCATCTTGGTCACCGTGACACATGAATTCCATAAAACTGGTTGTGTTGGATGAACAATATGGTACACCTGCAACTACTTTTGTAAGAAAAGATATTGCACTCTGAGGAGTTTATGAATACCGGTATGTTAAAAGCATGACACTGTGGGAAGACATGTTCGAAACACTGCCTGAAAATAACACAATGGACAATACAATGGACACAGACCTTTCTCAGTATCACTACAACGTCTCCTTTGTTCAGTTCCAACTCATCCTCCGCTTTGGCCTTGTAGTCAAACATGACTTTACAATACTCCACAGCTGAGGAGACGTAATGGAAGAAATAACATGGTAACATGGAACCTGAGCATTATATCACATGTGTGACAAGAATACAAGGTGTCAAAATTGATGACTAATCTTATCGTTCTTGTACACAACCTTAACATTACTAACTTGCATAATAACCGGAAAGCGGTTGTGACAAACTGGATATAAAAGTTGTAAACTTTGATCCCAGAAGGATTTTCCACTCTGATGTAACCTTCTGTACAGTGATTAATCACCCCACCCAAGCATTCAGGTAAAAGTACAGGAATTACCACTTGTCAAAAGTCGACTGTCTTTCTGGCTATAAATAGACTATAAAGACTGTCTAGTTGCTTTGAATTGCTGTATAGAATATAGAAACAATGTTTAAAATTAGGGTTTAAGAACTAGCAAATGCTTTATAGCAGCTTATGATGACTTTAAGAAAAACATGTGCTCTTACCATTTTTGGCTTTGTTTCTCACACTTGCTCTTTGAGATATCTTCATGAGGACAAAAACAAAAGTACATTAAGATAAAGGTAAACAGTTCAAATGCTTCAGAAGCATAATTTCTGCATTACGTACCTCCTTATTGAACACTGCATCAGTTAGCTTGGGTCTTGTTTTGCCCTCATTCTGCTTGCCGTCTGTAAATAGTATAACCAATAATGAGTTCTGCTGGGGTTTTTTTTGTTTGTTTAGACATACAGAAAAGGGAACCAAAAAAAGTAAACATTAGTTTTACCCACCTTTAGGGAAAACAAAAATTTCTTTGACAAAATTTGATGGAAATGCTCCCAATTGGCCATTTTTAATCCCCATCCACCACCCATCTTCAATCTGTTGTGTTATGTAAAGGAGAGACAGCAAGACGAAACAAAACATTTTAAAGACAAAATAAGTATTTCATGGCTACACTTCAGCAATATGATAAAACACTTTGGCTTTCATACTCTCACCAAGCATACATTTCAGAGATAACGATCGGCGTGTTTAAGATCTGATTACTTGATGGCATGAACTCTCAGAACTAGTCAAATCAGTCCCCATGCATTTCCGTAAAGCTGTAATTTGTCCAGGAAACATGCTTGTAAGCCTGGCAGGTCAAATATAAAGGGAATGTCATATCCAAACAATCAATGAATGCCTTTTGAAAAAGACCTTTTATTTACCCAGAGAAGATTGGCTAAGCAAACATTCACCAACTCCCTGATTTACATACAGTGCTAAGGGTTTGGCTACCAAGCAGCTTCAGCAAGCAGCAGGCAAATAGCTTACTTACAGGCAACAGTAGACTACCATATCTTGTTTGAAGAGCATCACTGTTTGGTTTTTTGAGTTCAAATGTGAATGTTTGAGCAGTAATAAGAAGGGAATCTACCTCTTTGATGATCTCTATAGTCTCACCAACAACCAGCTCCAGCTCATCTTTATTCATGGGGCTGTAGGGAAACGCTACCTCGCATTTCCTTGTCTGTTTCATCTTCTTCGCTGGAAAGACAAAGAATCACCAACCACATCAACAGACCGACATAAACTTCATAATCTATTGGTAATGCTGATGGAGAGAAGAGCTCAATAACATTGTTTTGTTTAGTTAGTTAGCAGTAGTCAACTCTCAACAGAATGGTGAGACTGCAAAGCATTTGGCACTCACATTTCTAACATGTCTACCCACTGAAAGGCACTCTTTGTTGAAATCTGCTCCATTTTCACACATTGAATCTAGGATTTGTGTTGTGAGGAAGTGGTAAACATATTTACAGTCAGCATGCTTTCTGCACTGTCTTGCTGAATGCATGCACCACACTAACCACAATTTTTAACACCATAAAAATTACAATATGAAAAAAACAACCTTGGATACCATTGTCCACTCACTTGCAAGCTGAGATAATGGGTTCGTATTGCAATGTTTGCAGATTTTCTTAACAGGAAAATTACACTTATAATCATTATCTACTAATATAATCATCTCTTTTGCCTGACAGTAACATAATGTGCCTGACGCTGCAATTCCAGAAGACAATTTTAACTCTGCATCTTGCACACAAAGAAGTTGAACCGGATTGAAGTATTCAATCCAAAGATGATGTGGACCATTTCAAGATGCTGATACCATCTCCCAACAAAATATAAAAAAGCACTCCATTGTGGGTAAATATTAGAACAGGTGTCTGCTTACAAAACAGTTGTGTATTTTTTAAAGATAAAAATTGTACTGTATTGCAAAAAAAGTATTTGCCTGATAAATGTCACAGTTGGGCAATAAAAATGTCTGAGCCCATAAAATATTCTTTGATGAAACTTTGCATGCAAAATAACCCTAGAATAAATACGTAGTCTTTAAAATGAAAACCCTTCACATCCTTTTTGGACAAAGTATCAATAGCTACATGCTTTCTAAGCTGATAACAGTGGAGAAAATAAAGAGTAATTAGCACTGTACTTTTTCTAAGGCTTCGTGGTTCCCTCTTGCTGTCACCTATCAAATAGACTGGCACCTCCTGTAATGAAAAACCAAAATGAGGTATATTTTAAACATGAGCACACAAACACACAATACAGTAACAGTACAATGCTGTGGGCTGAATAGTGTTAACAGACCTTGACGAAGGTGGCAGGGAAGATGCCTCTCTTTCCTCCCAACTCCCCCTCGAGCCATCCCTCCTCGCTGGCCTTGGTAATGTTTTTAACCATATCCCCCATCGTCACTGTGAGCTCGTCACCCATGGTGCCCTCGAAGTCGACCAGCACCAGCGCCTCTACAGTGGAGCCGTAAATGGGGCAGAAGATTTTATTCTTTGCACAAAGGCTGGTTTACTTGCTTCACAAGTGATGTGTCCTGACATTTCAAAACTAAGACAAACCTCTATGCAGTGGAGGCTACCCAAGGATGTTGGATTTGAGCGAATGTAAATTATTAGGGATAAATTGTACATTTTCTTCTGTCAGTAATCAGTCCTTACAAGTAGAAAAACATATTTTTCATGTCAGCATTTTCTTGCAGCAATAAGAGAACCTAACTGAACTGAAAAGTCAACAATCTACATAACAACATAACAAAAAATAAGATTACCCTAATTTTCCCACAAACATAAGTAGCCTAAAAATAGTCAGTCTATGCAAAGGTATGTGGATACCATTGCTTTAGCTTTATTTGCATGCCAAATTTAAAATATGTCAACCGCAACAATCAATGATAGTAGTATTAAAAAAAATCAACAGCATTTGTGAAGACACAAAATTCAATTCAAGTGTTTCATTATTTGGCACTTGCTCCTCGTGTTTTGCCACAGGAATGCAATCAGACAGACAGCTGAGCGAATTAACACATTAAGAAATCCAACCAGTATATAAGAATAAGCGATAACACTCACTCACCCATGGTGTCTTTCTGTCCTTCTCCTTCGAATTTGAATATGTAATTCCTCAGCAAAGCAGCAAACAAACTCTTGGGTAGAAGGAGAACTGAAAGAATGCTGTGCTGTCTAAGACTGAGATATTGCAGCCAAGGCCCTTCTTCCTACTTGTAAAACATTGAGCAACTTTTCCTGAGGCTTGTCATGGCAAGTCAACAGCTAGGAGTAGGTCAAACACTACAGAGAGTGGAGGGGGAGGGGTCAGGAGGAGAGAGGGAGAGAACAACAGGTAAGACAGGTTTATAGTGACAGTACTTATTAGTGTGACTTCAAATGGCCCACAGCAACATAGTTCATCTGCAGCAACAAAAAATATAGAAGGCAAATACCTGCATTCACAAGCTGTACAATTACACTTTAAACCACGTCTGTTGGCTCATTCATATATCTCCATGCCACACGATGCCAACTAGCTGCAGATTTGAAAGAAATTCAAACTCAATACCTTATTTATGCTTCTTGAGATTAGTTTGTTTAAAATATTGTGTGTACCCCTTGAGGCAAAGTGGTTGGCCATTTATAGAAAGCAGAACCAGGCTACACAATACTGAATTTCACACACCAAATAACACGTAGCAAAGAAAGTAGCCAAATCCATTTTGTAGGAAGATAAAAAAATGTACTTTAAATAGTGTGTGTGTGTGTGTGTGTGTGTGTGTGTGTGTGTGTGTGTGTGTGTGTGTGTGTGTGTGTGTGTGAGGGAGGGAGGGAGGGAGGGAGGGAGAGGGAGAGAGGGAGAGAGAGAGAGAGAGAGAGAGAGAGAGAGAGATAATATAATTTTATAAAAATAAATAAAATTAGTATGTGAGGTGTAAATTACCAAATATAGAAGAATAAAGAGTGAATGTAAAAATGCACTTAAGACATACAGGTGCTGGTCATATAATTAGAATATCATCATAAAGTTGATTTATTTCAGTAATTCCATTCAAAAAGTGAAACTTGGATATTATATTCATTCATTACACACAGACTGATATTTCAAATGTTTATTTCATTTAATTGTGATGATTAAAACTGACAACTAATGAAAATCCCAAAATCAGTATCTCTGAAAATTAGAATATTACTTAAGACCAATACAAAAAAGGATTTTTAGAAATGTTGGCCTACTGAAAAGTATGAACATGAAAAGTATGAGCATGTACAGCACTCAATACTTAGTTGGGGCTCCTTTTGCCTGAATTACTGCAGCAATGCAGCGTGGCATGGAGTCAATCAGTCTGTGGCACTGCTCAGGTGTTATGAGATCCCAGGTTGCTCTGATAGTGGCCTTCAGCTCTTCTGCATTGTTGGGTCTGGCATATTGCATCTTTCTCTTCACAATAACCCATAGATTTTCTATAGGGTTAAGGTCAGGCGAGTTTGCTGGCCAATTAAGAACAGGGATACCATGTTCCTTAAACCAGGTACTGGTAGCTTTGGCACTGTGTGCAGGTGCCAAGTCCTGTTGGAAAATGAAATCTGCATCTCCATAAAGTTGGTCAGCAGCAGGAAGCATGAAGTGCTCTAAAACTTCCTGGTAGACCCAAACCATCACTGAAACTTTACACTGGAGTTGAAGCAACGTGGATTCTGTGCCTCTCCTCTCTTCCTCCAGACTCTGGGACCATTGGAAGGAAATGCTAAATTTACTTTCATCAGAGACCATAACTTTGGACCACTCAGCAGCAGTCCAGTCCTTTTTGTCTTTAGCCCAGGCGAGACACTTCTGACGCTTGTTCAAGAGTGGCTTGACACAAGGAATGCGACAGCTGAAACCCATGTCTTGCACACGTCTGTGCGTGGTGGTTCTTGAAGCACTGACTCCAGCTGCAGTCCACTCTTTGTGAATCTCCCCCACATTTTTGAATGGGTTTTGTTTCACAATCCTCTCCAGGGTGCGGTTATCCCCATTGCTTGTACACTTTTTTCCCTACCACATCTTTTCCTTCCCTTCACCTCTCTATTAATGTGCTTGGACACAGAGCTCTGTTTCTGGAGAATACAAGGCTCTGAACTGAAATTTATATTTAGGCACTGCTGGGTTTTGGTTCTCAAGATGATTATTCACTTAATGAACTATACTTTTGATTGTCACCATGCAAATTGGTGGGAGTCTAGCTGTGGACATTAATCAAGCTGCAGCTTGCTTCCCATGAAAAAAATTACATTAACTGCAATAAGTGGCATTTCAAATCTGAATTGTTCTTATACCTGAGATAACTTAAAATAAAAGACAAATCAATGCAAATATTAAAGTAATCAGTGTCTCTTTAATTTACAATCTCCAAGAAATGTAACATCTATTTAAAAAAAGCAATATTCCTTAAGCAGGTAACCTTTAAACAATTCTGTTGGCCTGTATTGTATAAATGAGACCAGCGCACCCACAGCAAGGCACAATAATTGTGTAATTCAGTTGTATGGGTAGTTGGCCAAAAAGACATGAGCCTAATCCTAGACATCCTAGAAAAGAATATTGGAGATAGGCAAACATTCTTATTCTAGGATTAGCCTTACTGTAATCCTGGTCCTACAAACTATCCTGTATCTCTGTTCCTTACAAACTACAAACAAATGCTAATCTTGAGCCTCTTCTATCACATAATTGCACACGATTTACATAACTGATTAAATCATCATTGACTGAAAAAAGTTTTCAAACAGCAAATTACAACAACAAATTCTCCTTTTACAGACAAAGTCAAAACCCTGCCTAGGTACAAAAACTACAGTGAGTGTCTTAGGAGGAAAACTTATAACCCCAATAATATCACACATTGATAAGTGGTATCCAAGATCAGAAAGTTACTGTAAAGTATAGATATCTTTGACAGCAAAATGTTTAATGAACAACCTATTACATTTAATAACAGTCTAACAGTGCCGCCAGCTAGTATTGTAAATATGTTGCAGAGTAAAATCTTTGACCCCCATACAGTTGGTCCCATGGTCTAATCAGGGTCATTTGTAGAGTTCTCAATTGGTTAAACAGGGATGTTTTTACGTCAACACGAACTACTCTGTACTTATTGCTGTCATTTTAACAAACTGACAAGACACACCTCAAAACAACAAGCCTTCTTTTTAAAAAACTCATAGTTGAAAATTGAAGATTTGAATACATTTACCTCTACAACTATTGCTTGCTGCTCACAAAAAATTTCTTCATTTCCACAAGTATAAGGCACAAGCTGACGTGATCTATGGTGTGATTTTCTCTTGCTACTTGAAATTGCAAATGTCATTAAGGAGTCATTTTTTAATTATTCCTATGAGAAAAGTGTGTATATTACCAAAATGCTACACTGAAAGTTTCACTTTACTGTATAAAGCAAAAAACAGCAATTCACCCTTAAACAGTGCTTCTACTAGTTATAATTTGTATCCTGATGTGGAAAATCCGAATGAGTAGCCTACGCTGAAATGAAAGCTTACACGTTTTCCTAGTGATAGAGTCTTAAAACATTGTAATCTGCATTTATGAATTCATTTTGGTGGATAAAATCACTGAGACAGATCCCATAACAACACAGAAGAAAATTAAGATTTTCAGCACATTGCTTCACTACTCAAGTATTCTCTCCATCGATTTCGCCTTCTTTATGGTCCTGTCCTTTCTCCTCCTCATGTGCGCCACCTTGCTCCCCATTGACCTGGAACTTGTCATGGGCCCATTTGGGGCTATTGGTGTTGGGGCCCCCAGTGGCTTTGCGGATGATGAATCGTGCCCTTCCACGCGAGAAGCTTCCCCGTCCTCGCCCTCGGTTGTCCACCCACTTGGACTCTGTCTCCCCGTCTCTGTCATCGTGCTGAGAGAAAGGTGGAAAAATCATGGAGGTGTGTCAGGAAACCAAAAGTGCTAACTTGAGCTAGATTAGATTAAATAACACCATGTGGTTAATTTAAACAGAGATGGGTAGGCAGGAATGGGAATGAAATCACCCCTACCAAGTAGTATTTTCTGCTCTTGGGAGTGTACTCTGGGTCCCAGTCTTCATTTTTTGGGTGTACTGCCATGTTTTCCATGTTGTCACTACAGTTTCCCTGATAACTGCCTCTGTTCCAGCCCCTTCCACGGATTCTGACTTGCTGTAATTAGAGAAAAAGACATGGAGTTGAAAAGTCAGTGCTCCAAACTCTGCTCCTACATAATTGGTCAAACTTACAAATCCTCCACGTGGCCTTCCTCTTTCAACTGACTCTGGGGACTCCCTTTGATCCAGTCGAGTCCTGTTAAAGCCTTTATCTTTGGGATCAGACTTGCCATGGGGCAAATCTTCTTTTTGGGACTTGGAGGATGAGGAAGATGAGGACGAACTTGAGCGAGAGCGCTTCTTCTTACTTTTCCTAAAAGAATAAATGTTATATGCAAAATCCTTCATGCACAACTGTTTAACATGCAGGGTAGATGAACACCGGTATTCAACTTATTTGTAGATAGTTTGAAAGAGTACAAAGCGTAGGGCAGTTGAACATACTTTGATTTCTCGTGGCATTTGGAGAACTTTTCCACACATCTCTCTCTACTAGAATCTGGGGAATCTTCTATATCTCCTCCCCGATCCTGATTATAAACTCTTTCGTGGGTGGAATATTTTTTACGGCGCTCAATATCCAGACGAAGGTCCATTGGGTCACCCTTCATTTTTTCTCCACACTCCTGAGCAAATCAAAACAGAACACAACGTCGTGGACAGACTTTGAATTAGCACGTAGATGCTATCAATCTGCTGTCAGCCAAGCTGGTTTGTAAATTAAATAGTGAGGTCCATGGGTAAAGGGGAAAACCTGGGTAACAGCCAGCTGGCATGAGTAAAACTAAGCGACTTTTCCAGTGCACTTCAAGGGCCAAAACAGTAGTTTTGCATGTTTTAGGATTACCTAAAAGTCTGAACCATTCTCCAAAGCATATGTTGTTAAATGGATTTTTCTGCCTTCAAGGCAGCTATTTAAATATGGTAAGAAAATCTACTTTATTGCTTCAAATAGGCAATCCATCACTGTCAACATTTAGTCAGCTTTATTTTGTGTCAAAGTTCCACTACTGGAAGGTCAGCGGTCAGTAGAGTGTGTTCTGTAAACCTCCTCACTGGTCCATTCAAATGCTTGCGGCAAAGTCCAGCATCCAAGGCTAAAAGAATTTGCTGCACAACAGCAACAAACAGCACCAGCATATTTCACATCACCCTTGCTTGTTTGTATGTGTAACATGACTTCCAGCAGCCACTTTCCACATTTTGAACATCAGGGCCTCAGCGACATGGTGCCTTCAGGTATGTGTGTTTTCAAACAACCACTGGATCGTTCACAGTGATGTATGTCCTATATAAAGCAAGTTTCAAGTCAGTGATATATTGCTTATCATATTGTACTGACATGAACTGAAATCAATAGCTGCCTGGAAGGTAGGAAACTAATCTAAAAACTTTGAGGTATGCTTTGGGAAATAGTTGCTCGTACCTATTATGAAGTATACACGCTTCATAGTTGTATGACTGGCAAAACCACTAGTATGGCGCATTAACAAAGAGTTTACTTAGTTTAATGCATTTTAGTAGTATTTGCACATCATGTTTACAAATGATTGACCATAGGTGTCCAAGAGCATCAATATATTCTATAGTGTGAGGGTTTACTCAGAAAGTTAAGCATGTAAATATAAGCACAGGTGCATAAAGTGCCTGTTGTTGGTTAATTCCGTTCCTTATTTTTTAAAGAATACTTACGAAGACAATTGCTTAGAGTCCTTTGAACAGCTTTGGCACAGTGGCTTCCATTTCTCAACTTATATGATTCATTAGCCTGGATCAGGCTTGTGCCCACAGTCTAACCATTTCACCATGTGTGAAGGCGATATATAACAAACAACAAAGTCAAAGTGCCTTATTTTGCATTTGCATTTCTTAGACTTTGTGCATCTCCCTTCAAGGAAAGCCACAGGCTTTAAGAGAGTGCAGTCTAAAGGCATCTGGCTTGCACACTGGTTTGCTGTTGTTTGTTTTTCCAACATACTTCATACTGCAAAATGTTCAGTCACCTTGTAAGTGCCATCCTCTGAGCTTTTCATCGCCTCAAAAAGTTGAGAGTGTTTCTTAAAAGCTCTTGGTGAAACATCAATTCTCCTGTGAGAAAGAAACACAGTTAAGACAAGATAATTAAATGCACATAGTACAAGAACCACGGTACAGGGGCCAAAACAACAAACCGTGAGCGACACTGAACAGCAAAGACGACATAAAACAGAAAAAGGTTGGTGGGAAAATAAAACTGACCTCCACTGAGCATGAGAACAAATAAGCCAAGATAGTCTGTTGATTTTCAGGTAGGAAAAGTGAGAGAAATACCTGAAAGCTGTTAAAAGAGGAGGTGAAGCCACAGCACACAGAAGGTGAGAGGGTCACTCAGTAGGCGACTCTACCTGTGTATCTCTGGGCTTTTTCTTGGCTTCATCATTTCCTTCTCTGCAGCTCGTCTTTGGTACATGGTGAATCGCTCGTTTAAAGTAATTCCAGAGGAGGGGAAGTGCTGAGCTGTACATGGAGACAGTAAAAACAGCTGTTAAAGTTGTTAGTGCTTCTAGTGTCAATTTTCCATCCAACTGTGATGCTGCATTGAATTGAATAACTGAAGTGTGTGTGTGTGTGTGTGTGTGTGTGTGTGTGTGTGTGTGTGTGTGTGTATATGTATGAGATTACTCCACTCTTTGTTGTTAATTATATATATGAGGACAACAAGAGAAGTGACGACTCACCTTTAATGTGGTGAACAATGGTGACAATGTGTTGAGCAAACAGCTCAGAGGGACTCCTCTGTAACTGAGCATTCGGAACATGTTGAAAGATAGAGCGGAACTCCTGATCCTTTTTTGAGGACTGCACAAGATCCTGAGACAACTGTCGCTCCTCAGCTAAAATATCAGAAGAGCTGAAAATGACAAAAACAACATGTTTTTTTAGTCTGTAGCTCTGGGGATAAAGCAGAAACCATGTTGTTCTCTGATCAGATTAAACATTCAAACAAGGAAACCAATGCAGAAAATGCATTTATTAATATACATCATTCTCTACAGAAATCTGTAAATCATCGGTTTACAGCAAAAGTGCCCTTACTATTTCAAAGCCTGCATTTGGATGTACAGAAATGACTTATGGGACCAGAAACCATTATATGAAACTCACCTTATTAGGCTATCTCCAAGGAAATCCATTCTGACATTTAATTTTGCTTCCTGTTTTCTTGAGGACATGAAAGGCAAGTCCTCTCCCCTGATCATAAACATCTCTCTGTCAGAGTTCCTCCTTGGTTTTAGTGTAGGAGATAGGATAGGGGGAGACTTTCCCATCTTCTTGGCTTTACCAACCATGTCTGGGGGCAGTTCCTCAAATGTTCCTGCTAACTCCCTCTTGGCGAGGACTGCAGCAATGGCCGCTGCTTTATCCTGCTTTTGACTGGGATATATGTCCTCTACCATGGCGTCAAGGTCACTGTTGGTTACCTGTGCCATATTCTGCCATTTGCCAAAACATTCCTCAAACAGTTCCTGGGCTGAGTGAGTGACCTTGCTCTTTGGTTTAGAGGACTCATCCCCATTATTCCAGTCTTTGTGAAGTGACTTTGAATAACGCTTGATTATCATCTTTTCCTCGTCCTCCCCATCAGCAGACAGAAAAGGAGAAGCTTTCAACAAGCTGTTCAGAGACACTTCACCATCAATGTCCTCTTTGTATTTTCTTGACATTGAGTCAGAGACGGATGCTTTACCATTTACTTTCTCTTTTTCCATATCCACATCATTTGCTTCTGGGTTCTTGCCATTTTCCCAAGCTTTAGCTTTTTTATTTTGCTCCTCCAAAAACCTAAACGAGGAAAAAGAGAGAACTGCATCTAACTGGGCATGCAACTTGAGAGACAACTGCAAGAATTTAACTTACAGGTGATTATCTAAGATGTCATATTAGAGCCTCAACAATATATATTTTTTTGTGACAAATAAGTATTTTATCTATGACATAAAAGCATATGAAATCTCAATGGAAAAACTGCATTTTGGCAAATCATTCCGAATCCCCCTAAATACCAACATTTTATTTTGGTGTGTCATGACAACCACACATGAAAACACAAAACTTTCAAACCCAATGCTATTAATTAATAACATTGCTCTATCTTCAAAGCTTGGATAGTTTGCTAGAACAATGTCAGAATTATTCATTGTAAATTATTTATATTTGAGAAAAATAGTAAAATCAATCTTACTTTCCGAAGGCAATGGAGATTGCTGTTTTATCTCCATCCAGGTATTCTTTGTTGGAGAAGAAGTCAAAGCTGGAAAGCATTGGATTTAGACCTTCATGTGAGGGCTTTTTTGTTGTGGATGAACTACCCCCCATCGGCCAGGAGGGGGCACCATTGCTGATGTCGTTTGTGAATTTAGGGGAGGGACTAGACTGATTAGTAGTTTGGCTGTTCTGACCAACAATGACAGCAGAGATCGCCTGAGGACTCGTTGACTTTTGACTGCTGTTGCAGTCTGTCGGGCCCTGACAGTTCCCCTCAGTTTTCCCACTGACTGCACCTTCTTTTCCATCTCCTGCCAGCACCCCGGCGAGCTCCACTGGCTCCCCATCTCCCCCACCCCCTTTTTGGACCTCCTTGGAGGCTGAGAGCTCCTCTTTCACATCTTTGGAGTTTTGGTTAGTCAGCAATGAGGCTGGCCTGCATTTGGGTGAGGAGGAGTGTGAGGAAGAGGGAGAATGTTGTGAGTGTCTGGATAATGGAGAGGAGGATCGGTCAGAGTGGTGAGAGGGACCATGAGGGGGGCTTCCTGAGCGTTTCTGGAGGTTGTGAGATCGTCCTCGTGAATGGTTTTGCTGTTGCTGTTGTTGCTGTGTTTGAGGGTGCTGCTTGTAATTCTTCCAGTTCGGCCGGAAGTTGTTGTTGTTGTTATAGCCACCACCCCCTCCGCCACGCTGGTAGCGCCCACGTGGGAAGTAACCCCGCCCTCTGCCCCTGAAGTTGTACGGCCTCCGGAAGCCGCGGTGGTAGCCCCGGAACTCACGACTGTTCTGGTACCCCCTCTGATATTTCTTCTCCCGGTTATGAGATGGAGAATGAGATCTTGACCATGACCGAGACCTAGATCTGTGAACGAAAGCAAGGGGGAAAATAAAGCACATAGGTATTACTTAATTTCCAGGTTTTTTTTTACTTTTTAGGATAGTAATGCAATCTAGTAATACAACAATTGCTGAAACTCTAATTGACAACCTCTAAACATAGAGATAACTACAAAATGTGACATTTTATGAATACACACACACACACACACACACACACACACACACACACACACACACACACACACACACACGATGACACAAATGTAGCTCAACTTGGTCAGTAAAAGCCGGACATTGTCTTGTCTTAGAATAAAGGGACAAAGAACACTGTAGTGCACTAAATGTCACAATGGCTAAATAGACAATGATGAAATGATTGACTGCTTCACTCATAAACCTTTGGGGCAGTAAAACCTCAGCGATCACCACTTTATACCAAATGCTGAGAGAAAGACACACCGGGAAAAAAAATACTACTCAGCCGATTGCCACTTAAATCAGTCACGCCTAACATATGGAAAAGAAATACGCAGCATAATACCAAAAAACACATAATATATAGATGTGCAGTTGCATCCGGCATCCATATATCATTTGGAATTGGCAAAACATATGCATGTGTGTGTGTGTATATATAGGAACCCACAAAGGAGCACTGCATGGAGAAAAGCAGAGATTTCAGTGTGGTTTTGAGCCAAGCTGCAGGGTCAGATAAGTCCACATGGTGGCTCTGCTGCACTTCTCATAAAACCCCTTATTTTGTTCTCTATCCTGAACCTTAAGGAACACAGTCTTAAGATTATGAACCATGATACAGTATATTCTCTTGTTCAAATCAATGATTAAATGAGCCCAACATGCTCTTTTAAGACTAACCGCATGTCGACACAACATCCCTTACTTTCCACAGACACCTCTTGAGATTATGAATGTTGCAAATCTAAATTAGACATCAAAGTAGTTCTGTAATGTTTTGTTAAGTTTTTCTTCCACAACTATATCTTTAGCAACTTTTTTTCAATTGTCAATAAAAAAAAAGTAACTTGCTAACAACTAACGAAATGTACAATTGCATACAAAGCCTACAGTACATTGCAGAACACTATTCTAAATTGACAAAGCAAAGCAGTACCACGCTACATGCAAACGCATTCCAAAGCCATATAAAAAGCCTAAAGAAGCACAGGACTCACCTAGTGTGTTCTTTCATTGGAATACAGAGTGATTCAAAGAAGGCAGCGCACTGAGCAGCACTGCGCACTCACAGTGCGAGCTACAGATACATCTCCTCTGGCCAGCTCTGGTAGAGCGTCACATGGACCATAAGAGGGGGAAAAAAATTCTACTGGAATCCTTTTGACTGTGTTTGGCAGCTACGTGGGCTGTCCAACCAGTTTGGTGAGGCTTTATCAATAATGCCAATTAAACACAATTTATTATTTTGAGTGTTACCAAGATAATGCAGACATCTACATCTTAATGTCTGCTTATTGTTATATTTCAGCAAGATAAATTCTAGTTACTCTCGTTAAACACTTGATAAGTCACTGAGAAATGTCAATGTGAGAAATCTGTTTTGCTGAGACACAGTCTACATCTGTGGCAAATTTAAGTACTAAGGTGATGATGTCTGAAGAAAGAGACAGAGGGAAGTTGAGAAAAAACTCAAACAAATTAGAACCGTTTCTTTTTTAAGTGATTATTATTATGTTGGATGTTTTTCCCAGCAGATGTAGGAAAATAACTTTTGTGTGTGGGTGTGTTGTGCTTTTTTGGTTTGTGTTTATATACTATACAATTTTATGCAAATCTGTGCATTCAGGCTTGTACAGTTCCAGTGTGACCACAAACCCATTTGCACATGTGCAAGGTGGGTTCAAGAGGAAGAGTAACCCATTAGATTCCTTCCATGTCTCTTCTTAATGCTAATTTTAATACGTGCTGCGACACTGCCAGGAAATGAGCCACCCTTGCCATTTTATTGCCATGATACAGTCATCCTGCCAGAAACCACAAAGACATCAGAGTGAAGCCCTTTTCTTTCGAATGCACTCAGAGCCAACAGATAACCCTATTACAAGGGCATTTTTATTTAAGCAAAGCAACCAACAACAAATGCTGCCCTCTTGATAAAAATCTTGATAAAATATTCATTTGCTACTGTGGCCGACTAATATGGAAATGTTTTCACATGCAGTGCACATTGCAGTAATATCCACTCCAACTTAAGTTAGTTCACTAACCCACAGCTGAACTCTTTCTCATACATCAATTTCCTCTTGACACAGAAGCCGACTCCAGAGTTTGGGTCACAACCAAATCCATTAATATGCTACAACAGCTTTGTCAGTTCATATGAGAACCAGAGTCACAGCGTCCAGAACAAGGCAAGATCTTGCATATGGAAATCAACACACATGTAGCTAACAGGAAACACTGATTATAACCAAACACAGAACTGCTTGTTGACATTCCCACTGTCACAAATAAACTACCTGCATATATATTTTTTTACATGTAAAATTTTACCAGTACATTTTATGATCAGTAGTTTAGGACAAGGCAAGATTTACTAGATAGAATTTGAGTGGAAAAGGAGCTTAGCAGGGAACATAGGATGATCAATACTGATGCAACACTTTCCCTGCTGCACCTGCAGTTTTTCTTTCCTTCTTGACAACCAACTTTTTTTGGTGCACAGTCATTTATACTTAAAGCATTTGGTGGGTCACGGCGTTCTTCATTTGTACATACTGTATAATACCCTTCCAGAGTGGCAACACAAGGGCATCTTAAACAGTCAAGTAAAAGGCAGTTGATCTTGACCACAAAAACACAGTACAGTCAATAGATTGTCCAGAAAGGAGGATTGTTCATAAAATAGACTACCTGTAGTGACGCTTCCTGGACCGGGATCTAGAGCGACTTCTAGAGCGAGAGGTGGAGTGGGATCTTGACCGGGACCTTGAGCGGCTCCGAGACCTCGAGGCAGATTTCGTGGACCTGGACATCATTGCAGCCAGCCCACCTCAAACTGTCACAAATAAAGAGTTGTAGAGCCGATTTTTGGAAAATATTAGAAAGCAAACAATAAGTGGTTATTCAATCACCTTTTCAAGGCACTGACGGCATACAATGGATATTAATCATCTGAGTGAACAACTGAATGAGCAGAAGAAAAATACATTTAAAGAAAGCCAAGAGTCAATTATCCATGAAATACAATATCCAACAGAGATGAGCCATCAGAGATGTGCCTCAAAAGCAGTATTAATGCAAAAGCTGAGTGAAGAAAGAGAACAGCTGTGAAAAAGAAGGCAATCTGGAGTAGTGTAGGGCATCCCAACAGAACCAGTTTTATTTAGTCACTGATCATTTGCATAGAGGGCAGTCTTACGTCAGTCATCTGACTACTGAACTGTTGAGCCCACTACAAAACACTAATACAAAGATACAGTTATCATTAAGATATACCATACCTCTATTTCCTCCACTGCAGAAGATATACAGTAACACATAAAAACTGGTATAGAAATGTTTGAACTCTAATCACGGTCTTCAGAAGACAGTTTTCAAATGAGGTGAAAAATATGGAAAGCCAGCCTGTTCAGTACTATTTTACTTCTAAGTCGGTCTCAGCCTATCACTGCATTTCTCCGAATGATTAACTGATACGTCTTGCCAAGCCTCACCACTTTGAACATCTTGAGAATGTGATGAGAGAAAGTTGAAGATGTGAACTGATGTGGCTTAAAATATTTTTTTTCCAACAACTGAGCGGATCATTTTGAGGAAAGACCATATTTTGCTTGTCGAATAGAACAGGCCTAAGTGCAGTGAATGCACAGCTGCTAAATGTTTTTTCACACCATATTAAACAAATGTAGGCATCTTCACAGAAAAGAGTAGTCACGGCTTGGTTGTTTTTATATGCCTTGTCCTGTGTGAATAAACGCCTTGGTTACTGTTAAACACACACCTGATAAGTCTGAGTTAAATACTTTCAGTCACCATCACCCCACTAGACTGATAGGAAAACGGTTAACTAAACAAAAAATACAATTCTATAGTTGGAGTTCTTTCCAAAGTCCACAAGGCATTATCTGTGGCATATGATCCTTGAGGGTACAGTGAAGGCCAGGGATCAAATAATTGATTTTTCAATATGAGACTCATCTTCACGGACTTTGGAAGAAGGAAATTGCCTGATGATGCATGACGTGGATTTCAAAAGCAGCACAAGCCATCACATGGTGGTCCCAGTGTGCCTCCTTTCTACTATTTTTGAAACTCATTGAAATGGATCCATCTTCCCCCGCCTCCACCTCGTGCTCCACAAACATCCCACTCTCCTCATTTCTGGCAGCTTGTTGTTTTTGGCTTTCAGAGAATAATTTCCTGAAGGTCCAGTTTCAACAGACCGTCAATTTAGCAGCTTACTGTGCACATTTCGAGAATGACATTCAGATGTGCCCCTTTCTAGCATGTGGTAGCTAAACAGTTAAATAAATAAGATAAAATAAATAAGATATAACAGCCTTCTTAATTATGCTTTATATACCAAATCCTTAGGACATTTTTACGAGTTTAAGTCTCATAGATTTGTCTGTCTGTTATAATAACTGTGATAAAATGCTTAAACCACATTTGTCTTTAAGGCACTTTCATATGGCTGAAAATAGTTTCCTTGAAAACTTTGAATGAGTTTCAGCAGATACTGTATACAAAACAGCTATACAGAGCTAAGGATCCCCAGCCAAAGTAACTATTACATTATTACTGCTTTATTAACACACAAGAATATTATTTTACCAAAGTGTGACTACATATATATTTAGTGTGTGTGTGTAAGAAAGAGGACTGCCCTTGCCTTCAGTATTCAATATAAAAACTGGTTGGTAGAATTGAACAGTGGGAGTTACGATAGCCTCACTCTGAACGCTCGATTGATAACCAGCTGCAGCTGTCCTTGCCCCACACTGTGTGGTCGGCAGCCTAATCACTGAGATTTCAGCCTCTCCAAAAAGGCTGTGGTAGGCTTTGTGTTTAATCATTCACAACTAGACATACAAATGCAGTTGCCGACAAACATGTGTCTTACTACTATACTTGTGAGGACTTTTAGTTAATTACACTTTTTCAGGTTTCTCACTTTTACAACATCTGAACAGTGAACTAATTACTTCACCAACTCCACCCTATCAACCACTGAAATTATATAACTCTGTACCAAATCCTAGACTTGATGATGCAGTCAAAAACGGCACCACAGTGGCTAGAAACACAACATGTTTCCCGGTTTAAGTTGAACTTCCTGGTTTCAGTCTCGATTATCATAGCAGTTTTTGATTATCTAAAGATTGAATTGTCAGGTGTCAATTGTCAGAATCATAATAAAATAGACTCTATTGGTAATTATAACAATAAATAACCAAAGATAGAATTCTTCACAAAAATATAATTTTGAACTTGTATAACTAGCATCTGAATGGACAGCCTTGGCTGTCAACTTAGAACAATACAGTATCAACAGGAACAACATGCAAAACTAGAAAGGCAGGTATTCTACATTGTAGATTAGAAAATAATTGCAGCTAACCAAAATGAACTAAACCGAACAGGCTAGGGTGAATTATAATGTTTTGGATAATAAAACAGAATTAAACTGATAATGGTTCTCATATGGATAAAAGTCCACGCACACACACACATGATTAAGACTCCCCTTTGGAGTAGAGAACGACAGCTGTGTAATCCTCATCACCTGTTTATTTCATGTAATGGCAAAAGTAGCTCTGATCAACAATGGTCCGGCAACTCGATACACAGCTCAAAGCGTATGAAAAGAAACACACCACTCAATCAACTGCCCTATCATTAAGACTGGGATGCCACAGTGGCAGCTGGAATCACATTTGCTATCTGTATGTGCCCCTGAGACACCCCGCTCACTATTTCAGAAAAGCCACAGCAACTGTCATTGGCACAATCTTTAGTTATTGAAATGTGGCAGTCCCTCTTAGTATTCCCTCAAGAGACTTCTCATGCTGAGGCAGTTAATGGATAGCAGAGCCACTGCCAGTGCTGTTTAAAGCAAGATAAAACTTTCAGCTTCCTTCGTGGGTTATTAAACGTAAAAACACCCCAAAACAATTCTGAATAGCTTGAATTATTCAGTTACATGTTCATGAGTATTAACTGACTATTGTTTGTCTTAAGGGAGTTACTGTAACTAGAATGACAAACGGATGACCTCATGCAGAGATTGCGTCCAATCTTATCCTTTGCTCAATCACCTAAAATGACTGACCATTCAGCTTGGCACTGAACTTTGTCACAAGTTTAATGATAACATCATTCCAGTTGCAGCTAACTTCCTTCTAACGTCCATCCATCCATCCATCATCGACCGCTTATCCTGCGTACAGGATTGCGTGCTGGAGCCAATCCCACCTGAGGAAATGTGCAGCTTTTTATCATTTAATTCTTACAACAAAAGCATCTGCCACCGTATGGTTTGTACGATGTGTTTATGAGGCTACTTTTGACTTGAAAAATGGCATACAGCAGAGTGTCACTGAGGCATCCTTACACCGACATGCTTCTCAGCTGTCATCACCAAGCCTGTGGAACTCTGCTGCATACAAGGAGGAACTCATCAACCGAGGGTCCTCTCCTCTCTATTTCGGTCATCTGGAAACAGCCTAGCAAATGATGAGTTATTGTTTTACATTTCCAAAATCTGCATGGGTGTTTTGTGCCAGTTGCTTGCACACATTAAAGCTTTATTCTTTAAAGAAATAGCACAAATGTGAGCACCATCTTTGTCAATTTTAGCAAAGATTTCAAGCCACATTCACATAGTAAGTTGATTTAAATAACAAAGAAAAGAAAAGGGCACACACAAAAGTGAAAACAAAACTAAATATTATAGTGCTACTTCAGTTCATGCCAGCATACTTAGACACACCTTTTCATTTTGTGTACTTTAGTACAGCTGGTATTTGTTAAAGAGGATCAACCAGGATCCTGCAGCCCAACAGGAAATTGCATGATAATGTTTTCAAACTTTTGCGCATCACTGGATCCCAGAAATATATTCACATTGCACCACAAAACCGATTTTAGATAAGCATTTACAGGAAACTAGTGCAAGAGACAATTCATGTTGCTATATATGACTTGGAAGGCTTGGTTCAAGTTTGTAGCTGTTTACACTAGGTGGAGGGACAACTTGGTGAAACCTGCAATCACAACAGCCATTCTGTCATTGTGCTAACCACTAAAAGCTGTTATATAACTGGTCAAATTAAACAACTCCTTGTATTGAGGTCCCCTTTGAATGCTCTGGTGGTCCGAGGAAGCACTTTGAAAATCACTGAACGATTAAACAATGTTCAAGTATAAATGTTGACAGGATAATGCTATTTCAAGATAGGAATCCTGCTGAGCTTCCAGCAAATGATTCAACCCTTATTTCAAAGATACTTTCAATATAGCTACTCCTTCAAATGACATCACCTTACTCCAAATGAAAGCATATCAAAGCCAGTGGGTTATGTCCTGGATGGAGATGGACAGTGCATTCTGGAGTTTCCTCATGTGCATCATTTACACGGAAAATAACAATTCTATCAGGACATACGTAACATTCAGAGTAACATCCAGAACTGAAGATAACATACTATATGGTGTAACAACGCACTGGCCAAATACTGATACTTTTACAGTCGCCATTTGTGCCTATAAATGTCATTTCGAAGGTTCGCGGCAAATAATATTTCGTGACTTTTATGGCTTGATCATCTTGCTGCGCAACTTCCCTTTAAACGACTGTACGCCTCGTTTTCCATATTGCTGCCACTGAAAATGCATTCTTTACTGTATATTTATTTCCTGAGCAAATGGGGAAAAATAAAAACAATAAAGTCCTTACCAGGTGCGTTGTCGCGTCACATTCAGGCAGCACGATGTGACGTTGAAGAAATGGGTTAAAGACTATTTCTCCCTGGTCTTCTGTGTCAGCACTGTTGTGCCCAGCTTATGTCAATGTGTGTGGGTATGTGTGTGCCGGCTAGAGTCTGCGGTGTTCAGAGGGGGTGTGACCGCTGCGTGCGACTCAGAGGTTCATATTTCCTTCCGCCTTCACCGACATCTGTCAAAACACCTTCGTAACATGCGGTGACGGGAGTTCAGTCAATGGACCGTGTATTAGAAGTAGCCTATACAATAAACTAATAAGTCCCCCTGTAATTACATCATTCTGTCGATAACTCACTATAGCAGTCCTAAAGGGAGTAGCTAGTGTAGGCTGCAGTTTTTATTTGCCACAAATATGTATGTGCCACTTAAAATAGGCTATATTTCAGCAGTAAATATACATAGTTGCAGAACCTGCTTATTCCGGATCTTTCAACTGCATACCAACCTTTTATTTGCAAATGATAAGTCCATTTAGCTGGTGGAAATCCTAATTTGAAAATGCCTACCACAGTTTTACCAAAACTGATAAGGCCGACTGGCAAGTGGCCAGCAACGAAACATCAAGCCAGCAGAAACACTAGATTCTCTGTACACTAAGTTACAGATCATTTGTGCCATATTTAAAAGTGGTGTTTATGATTCATTCATTTTTCTTTTATTCATCTACTTGGACATGAATACCATGAGTTATCTAAATGTAAATTTGCTTTTTGCAGTTATAGCTAAACTTATTTCTGAAATCCTCTGTATAATTCTATTGGCTGATCAGAAGATTTGTAAGTCATAACTAGGGTTTAGTTTGTTGGCCACAGAGGGTTATATGACTCTCTGGCATCTGGTGTTACACAGAAAGCTGACTTTATCTCCATAGACTACTTTATTTCACTTCTTAAATACTTACTTATTATAGTTATAGAAATAATAAATATTTCTTTCAAAATGTTGGTATAAATACTCCATAATGTTCAGATTAAACAATGAACTGAGCTATATGTCTATCTGAATTTTACATTTGGCTGTCTGACATTAGTAATTTGAGCAAGATTTCTCAATAACCTCTTGCCAGATTTCTATAGATTAGCTGTGAATATTCATGATCCCCATGTGATTATTACACTCTGGTGTGACCATGAGGTCAAAATGTCCACTTTTACACAAGAAATGCCAAAATATAATGGGCAGGTTGTACTGAACACATCGATGTTCCCCAGAGGATGAACCTCTATTTTAGTTAATCTCTAACATACAGCCTTTGGTATGATTCTATGAATTCTCAAATCTTTTATGATTTCAATCCCACAAAAGCCTGGTACAATATATGGGCAGTTTACAAATGTGTGGGGTTGATGCAATATTAGATATAGCATCAAAATCTACTGATATGATATGAGTAACAGTAACATGAAATATTGTTTCATTACATTTGTGTTACTTTAATTGTTCAACAATGTCATGTGAGTTTCTTAAACAATGTCAAACTGGTGGCATCAGTCCTTTAAAAACCTGCTATCCCACTAACATAATTTCCCTGGTTTGAGTTTCAGTGGAGGGTTTTAGTGGCTCATGATCTGTATCAGAAGCTTTTCCATCCTGCCAAGAATAGATTTCTGGGAAGAATTTAAAGATAATACTGCTATTATTGGATTACCTACTCTATAAAAAATAATCTCTTTTATATGATGTGTCTATTCAATTATTTTCCACGAATTGTACTTGCATGTTACCAGGTTTTTTGTTTTTTTTTGTATACATCAGGAAGGGTCAGGGCATGTGTCAGTTGGGAGTCACACACGGCGTGATTCTAGGATATCTTGGCCTCTTTTCAATATCAGTATGTTCCACATTCATAGCAGTCCAGAGTTCATGTACCTGCTGTGTGTTGATTTTCCTTTCCCTGGAATGTGCTACATAAAATTGCTATTATTGTTATGTCTGCAGTACACTGTAGCCAAAAGTGTCAAAGTCCTCCTGGGAACAAAGTTGTTATTTATGTAATCATCCTGATTACGTAAATAGTTTATATGCATGCATCAAACCTAACATGGATAATATAATTTTTAATTATATCATCCATGTCATCTATAATTTCTACCTAGACACACCTAATGACTGTCTACAAAAACAACATACTTTGGGATTTCTGGACTGAAAGTGAAGACCTCTCTTAATAATCCCCATAAATCTTATCGTAGACCAGGCAACATTTACAAGGTGATAATATTCTTAAAAGCTGCAACTAATTTCTAAACTGGATTTATAGAAGCTTAATTTGAGATTAATGTGGCATTACAGTTATATGTGCAATCACTGGTCTGCATGGGGGTGGGTGCCCTTTTCATATAAGAAATATAATCATTTTTCTCCTCACACTGCCTCTGTCTCATGGTTAGAGAAGGAAATGAAGATGCAATATACTGTATACAATGCTTTTGAGCACTATGAAGCTATGACCAACAACTGAATATGATCCTCCTTGCCACAGTTTGGTTAGGGTTAGTTTTTTCTTCCCAACTCCATTCAACTCTTTTCACATAGATACTCTAGTAAGGTGCAACATCAACTGTGTTCCTCTTTTTTGGTACTATAATAATTTTTTTTAATATGATTTTATATATTTATCATTTAGAATATACACCAGTTACTGTAAATTTGACAACTGATCTAGTAGCACAAACTATATAGATGTCGAGGAAATACACTCACTGGTCACTTTTACATAAACCTTGCTAGTATTGGGTTGGACCTTGGGTTGCCTTCAGAACTGCCTTCATTCTCTGTGGCATACTTTCAACAAGATGTTGGAAACATTCCTCAGAGACTTTGGTCCATATTGACATGATAGCGTCACGCAGTTGCTGCAGATTTGTCGGCTGCACCACATCCCAAAGATGCTCTATTGCATTGAGATCTGACTGTGGAGGCTATTGGAGGATGTTAAACTCACTGTCATCTTCAAGAAACCAGTTTGAGATGATTTGAGCTTTGTGACATGGTGCATTATTCTGCTGAAGTATCCATCAAAAGATGGGTACACTGTGGTCATAAAGGGAAGGCATGGTCAACAGCAATACTCAGGTAGGCTGTCGCGTCTAAACAATGCTTAAACGGTACTAAGGGGCCCAAAGTGTGCCAAGAAAATATCCCCCACACCATTACACCACCAGCAACCTGAACGTCTCGGTGACGCAGTGTCTCGTTCCCCTGAGAAGGGGAACGAGACACTGCGTCGGTGACGACACTATGGGAACGCCTCTGGGCGTGGCACGGCTGACATCATGAATGAAACTACTCCAATCCTATTGCCGTTGCTAGAACGGTAGCAAGGGACGGCGTAACTGGAGGCGTATATAAGCACGCCGGCACACTGTACACATTAGCTCTTTGCTATGAAGCAAGGTACTCCAGTCGGGGCGAGGTGTGGCGGACCAACGCAGTGTCTCGTTCCTCTTCTCGAGGAACAAGGGTTACATACGTAACCCGAGACGTTCCCCTTCGAGAGAACTCGAACTGCGTCGGTGACGACACTATGGGAACGAGAATACCCACTATGCCACGCCGAAGCCTCCGCCTGCCCCCCAGCGTGCAGTAACCTGTAGGCACAACTAAGAGGAGAGCGCACGGGTGCCGGGTGCAGAAGGAAGGTCCAGACTGTAAAACCAGATGAAAGTGTGAGAAGTGGCCCAGCCAGCTGCCTCACACAAATCCTGGAGCGAAGCCCCTGCGAGGAGGGCCCTAGAGGCCGCCATGCCTCGACTAGAGTGCGCCCTTACGGCCATAGGTGAAGGTAACCCGTGCACCTGACAGGAAATAGTTATCCCTCAGAGGGGGCATGGAACGCTGCCATGGCAGCCACATACACCTTGAGTGTGGATGGGGAAAGGCCAGCAGAGAAACCATAGTCACCGGGCAGGTAACTGGGTCCACCACCGCAGGTAACTGGGTCCACCGCCCGTTCTCTACACCAGGTGGCAGAGGGACGTGCCATGGCAGGCCCTCCAGGAGCGATATTATGTCCGAGAACCACAATTGGGCCGGCCAAAACGGGGCTACTAGCAGTAGGCTGACACCATCCTGACGGACCCGCTCCAGAACCCCCGGGAGCAGAGTGACTGGGGGGAAAGCATACAGACGGCGCCTTGGCCACGTCTGCACCATGGCATCCAGCCCTAGCGGGGCTGGGGGCGAGAGGGAGACCAGGGATTATGCTGGACGCTACCGCCATGAGACCCAAGTGTCTCACAGTGATGGTGCGGCCTAGCTTCACTCTGGTCACTGTGGACAAAATGGACCCGATGCATGCAGGCGACAGGTGGGCCCGCGTCGTCGTCAAGTCCCACACCACCCCTAGGAACGTAGTCCGTTGGGCGGGCATCGGCACGCTCTTCTTCTCGTTAAGCCACAGCCCCAAACGCTGAAGGTGGGCGAGGACGACGTCTCGATGCCAAACCGCTAACTCCCGAGACTGAGCCAAAATGAGCCAGTCGTCGATGTACTTCAGTATGCGGACGCCTTGGGGCCTCATCGGGGCCAGAGCTGCATCCATGTATTTGGTGAACGTGCGAGGGGAGAGTGCTAGGCCGGAATGGAAGAACGCGATACTGGTAAGCCATGCCCCCGAAGGCGAACCTCAGGAACTTCCTGTGAGAGGGACGGATGGAGATGTGGAAATATGCATCTCGCAGATCTATCGTGACAAACCAATCCTCGGATTGGATGTGGCTGATGATGGCGGGGATGGTGAGCATCTTGAACCTGAATCTCCTCAGAGATTGGTTCAGGGACCGCAGATCTAAAATCAGACGCAATCCTCCGTCCTTTTTGGGAACTATGAAGTACCGGCTGTAGAACCCGGACTCCCTGACTGGCGGGGAAATCTCCAGCAGAGAGCAAACTTCTTGTCCCAACACCTGGCTCTGCAGACCACCCCCGTTGAATCTGGGGGGGCCGACACGGAACTGCAGCCTGTAGCCATCCACTACAGTGCGCAGGACCCACGGGAAAATGTTCGCAAGGCCGCCACGCTCCTGCGAAATCCGCCAAGGGAACCAGGGGGGCGGCTCAGGACCTCTTCCCCCGACCCCGGCGAGACTGAACAACGGTCCTCAGATCCGTTGTCTCGGGGGGCTGTGGGCGAGAGCGCCGCCTCGAGTCGTGGGTGTGCTGAGGGGGACCACAAGAAGCCACACTCTGCCTCTGGCTCTGGCGGTAGGAGCTGGACGACGGCTGGGACCGACTCTCTGCAGCCGTTGCCATCCTGGACCCAGACCGGCGCGGGAGATACTGCTGGAACGCCTCCCCTTGCGTCCTGCCATGCTGAAACCTGCTGACGACGGTGTCCACCGCCTCGCCAAACAGGCCAGAGGTCGCGACCGGTGCGTTGAGCAGGAAGGTCTTCTCCCTCTCCTGGATGCCCGACAGGTTGAGCCACAGGTGCCGCTCCGTGGCCACCAGCGCCGACATGGAGCGGCCAATGGCGTGGGCCGTCTCCTTTGTGACTCGGAGTGACAAATCTGTAGCTCTGCGGAGCTCAGTGATATCTTCCTCAGAGGGGCCCCCTCCCGAGTCCATGTCCTTCAGCAGGTCGGCCTGGCGACATGGCTTGGTAGGCAGCACCAGCTCTTTAAGGGACGATGCAAGACCGGGCGAGAGATAGCTTGCCAAAGCATCCTCAACCCGGGGCATTGTTCCATAGCCGAAGCCCTTAACCCCCGCGACGTCGCTGTAAACCCGGAGCGGGGGAGTAGTGCCGAGAAGGGCTTGCCCCAGGATTTGCACAACTCGTCATGCAAATCCGGGAAAAAAGGCAGAGACCAACGCGAAGGCAGCACGCGGCGCTGCAGGAAGTGCTCATTCAGCTTACTGGCAGCCTGTGTGTCCGGCACAGCCTGCGGCCAATCGAGCTGGAGCTTGCCCACTGCCTGGGTCACCACCTCTAAGAGCTCGTCATAGCTGAGTGCTGACTGATGACATTGATCCGGCTCCCGGAAGTCTTCCTCCTCCATAATGCTGAGCACATCCAGCTCCTCAGAACCGGACAGCCGCAGCCTCACACCTCGAGCGGGAAAAGCCGAAAAACGGGCTCCCGAACGGGGAAGAGGGGAGGCGGAGCCAGCAGACGAGGAACGGGAAAAAGCCTCGGATGACCAAAGCCGCCACGCCGCTTCAGCGACTGCCGGGCCCGAGCCACGGGGAAAGCGCATCCGGCCGTCTTCGGAAAGAGAGCCACATGGGACCTCAGCACCCTCAGGGGCAGGGCCTCGCAATGGCTGCAAGCAGCCCCCTCGAGAGCTGCCTGGGCATGCGGCATCCCCAGACAGGAAACACATGAGTGTCCCCAGCTGTGATTTGGCGCGGGTATGGAAAAACATACTGCATGAAATGCTCACCAGCCATCTCCACTGCATCTCCCTCCAGGTAAGAAAACTTCATCAGCTTTTTGTGAGTAGTCTCGAACATGCCAGAGTGCCTGCTGAATAGAAAAAAGCTAATGTGTCCGGTGTGCCGGCGTGCTTATATATGCGTCCAGTTAAGCCGTCACACGCCACCGTTCTCTCAACGCCAATAAGATTGGAGTAGTTTCATTCATGACTTCAGCCCTGCCACGCCCAGAGGCGTTCCTATAGTGTCGTCACCGACGCAGTTCGAGTCCCCTCGAAGGGGAACTGTTGATACAAGGAAGGATGTATTCATACTTTCATGTTGTTTGTTGTAGTCTGAATGTCGCAACTAAAATCGAGACTTATCAGACCAGGCAACGTTTATCCAGTCTTCTATTGTCCAATCTTGGTGAGCCTGTGCAAATTGTAGCCTCACTTTCCTGTTCTTAGCTGACAGGAGTGGCACCTGGTGTGGTCTTCTCTTGCTGTAGCCCATCTGCTTCAAGGTTCGACGTGTTGTGCATTCAGAGATGGTATTCTGCATACCTTATTTGTAACAAGTGGTTATTTGAATTACTGTTGCCTTTCTGTCACCTCGAACTAGTCTGCCCATTCTAGCAACTGAACAGGTGTACCTAATAAAGTGGCCAGTTAGTGTATATCTCTTCATTTATCTCCCTGGCTGTCCAGGCACAATTCGTCTAACCACAGCTTTGTATATTTGCATTGGAAATTCACTTGTCTGCACATGCCACTGAAACATCCTGGGATGTGCCTTTTGAAGTGCTCATTTGATTATTTCAGAATATGACTACCAGGAAATCGACAAAGTAAAATACACAACATTGCTAATGTGGGCAAGGTGGAGATCAGAAGTCAGATTAGGCAGGAAGTGGCGTTTTTGTATTATGTCACTGAGTCTCTCACTGTGCTTAGTTTGAACAAGCCATGAATCTAAAATCCAATAACCAAGCAATGCTCTACAGCAAATGAGACTGACATGCAGCTTGCATTTGTCTGGGGTTGTTTGTTTTAAACAATCCCATTCAGTATAAGATATAAAATACATGTAAATCTGTTAATCATTTTGTAATCATATCAGAGAAACTGACATAAATTATGACATCTCCTTAGTTACACCTACACCAAAAACTATTGCGTGCTAGTTTATAACCTTGACACTGTCTCTGCTGAAAGTCAGTCCTGGTATGGAACTGCTTTAGCACCTACAGTTTTCCCAGTGGCCTCTTCCCATCCATCTGTATCGCCTGTTAACCCTGCATCATATCGCCACTGTACAGACACCAGGCAGGTTATTTTGGGCAATCCCTCTGACACCACTTTCTCCCTCTGTGCTGGGATAAAAGAGTTTATACTCCCCCTACTTTATATCCTCCCCACCTGTTGGAGCTGTCTGTCTCCTTGCTGACATGCCTGAACACACAGACCTTCAACAGTACTTCTAATTACTGCACCTAAAATCCCCAAGGGGTGATGGACTGTGGAGGATCATGAGCCACATGTTAGGGCTGCCTTTATAGAAACTGCTGCACATATGAAGGATGTTTTGCTGTATTGACATTTTGTTTGTTACTTAACTTCACTGAAATAACCTGTCCAATATTCATATCCAACTGTGTAATCATGGAAGATAGTTGTTTTGCACATAAATAAGTTGATTTCACAGGATGTTTAGCTGTATTGGAGCTTTTTTAAAACATATTAACCAAAGTAAATCTTCTAATACTAATTTTATATTGTATAGAGATGTAGTAAAAATGGTTTTAGGCAAACAAAGACATATTGCCAGAAGCAAATAACTGGTTGTTAAGCCATTCCTTGCCAGACCTTTTGCTTAACATTACTTTCATATAGTCCATGTGGTTGTGGTTACCTCTTGTTTTTCTTAATAATGCTGTTGCTGGCTGATCATAGTGTAATCCATCTTTCGTGGCACTGTGGTGGCAATTTCAGGAATTAATTACTTCAAAATAAAGGTTTGACTGTTCCAAAGACAAAAACTTGTTTTGTCTGTCACAAAAGCCATATTCAAATAATCAAATCCGTTCCAGTCCATGTTGGTAAAACATCACTGCTTGTGAAAGCACATGGCTAGAATCAGTATGACTCAACACTGTGAGTCTGTGTCAAATGTCATATTGGTTCCAAGTTCAGTGTCAATGTACTTTATACAATATACAACCCTGGCAAATTCTCCTTGTTCCACCTACAAACCACTGAAATTAAATCTCTGGTTATTTTTACTGCTTTTCCCTGGTCCACTGAGATCAATTTTAAAAGAAAAATTCTTTCTTTCAATTTGATGATTTGAGGAAATAATACTTACCAGTGTTTCTGGCAATCAAAAGCCAATTGCATAAGCTATGGTTCTTCTGTTCAGATTATAGACAGTGGCGGGAAAAGTATTTAGATCCTTTGCTAAAATAGTAAAAGTGCCAATACAAAAATATCCTACTTAGGTAAACATACAGTGTGTTACCAGCAAAAAGTACTTGTCCTTCACATAAATGGGTCCTGTAACTTATATTATCATATATTACATCATTAGATTGTTACTACTGATGATTCGCATAATGTTTTAAGTTTGGAGCTGGTCGAGGTGGAGCTAATGATAACTACTTTGTATACTGTTAGGTAGTTTGATGCATTGTATTTACACATACATTTTTTTAATGTAAAATCTTAATTTGAAATGTTACTAGTGACTATACAGTAGCTGACACTTTTATGTAGTGCAGTAGAAGTACAAATGAGCATAAAATGGAAATACTCGAGTAAAGTACAACTACCTCAAAATTGTACTTAAGTACAATACTTGAGTAAAATTACTCTTACATTGCACCACTATTTTAGACTAACCAGATCTTCCATTGGCAACCTGTTGAATATAATAATGTGATACACATTCATTGAATATAAGGTTGTTTTTCAACAGCTGTCAATCCTTCAACACTTGTATCACTGTCAAACACAGCTAGTGTTTACGATCATTATATTTTGGGGTTTAATGTCCAGTTCGTTTTAGTACATCCATTTAGATCCAGCTTTCCCACCCTATAAATGATCATATTTGGCCAGAAAGTGAAAAGAGACTTGCTATGTCACCACCATCTGCACTGTCCTTTACCGTCACCACAAACGTCAGGTTATCCGACACCTCTACACAAGATGGGATGTCTCTCTTGCCTTCTTTGTTGTCAACACAGCCAACCCAACTGAGTCTGAGAAGATGAACACGTAAGCAAGACAGCTGCCCGTGCCTCCAGAGGGTTCCATGACCCCAGTCCAGGGCCTATTATCACCTTCTAGAGGTTTCTGTGGGGCTTGAATCCCACCCGTACCCATCAGACCCCATGTCAGCAATAGGAGAGAAAGGTGGGAACTCAAGATGGAGCTGCTTTCTCAAAAGGGTTTAATAGAAACTCTGATTATGAGCAAGACCCTGATGTGATTAGTAGACAAGTAAAGGGGAGCCAAAAAGTCAAACATGGTGCACAGCTTTACAAGTGTGCAGTTGTTTGAAACTAAATAGCGAGGACAGTTAACAACTGTAACAATTCCCTGTGGCCAACATATGTTTTAAAAAATGTCCAGACTGGCGTAACATTTCCGGTGCTTGTTACTAAGACTTATATGATAAACCTATTTGCTGTAATAACTGTTTTACAAAAGGATGTGGACACTAATAAGTAAATAAAAAAAGCATTGTAGATTAGGGACAAAATATCAAACACACCTTACAATCAAATCTAAGAATTACCATAAATCATCACCTCTCTGGCTCAAAACAATCCATCATTATGACCATATGATCACAAAGGTTCTGTTTATTTCAGGACTGTTTCATTGGGTGCATTACAGTGTGCACATGTTTTAATTTTTCCTACCCTGTTTAAATGTTCTATCATCTTTCTATAGAGCATTGACTGTGAAAGTAATGGCTAATTATTTGTACTTTTTTTTTGGTAGTGACCAGCCCTCCTGTTCCGATATACTATAATTATAGTTATGACTTTAAAAGTTGCCACAGGGAGAGCAATGAGCCCAGTTAAAATGTCTGTTTCTTATGTTGTTTAATTTATTATAAAAGTAGGTCTATCTAAAGTAAAGAACCATCTGATCCTGCAAGTCATTAGCCAATTTTGTTTTGTTTTCCCTCCACAAAAGTTTTATCATTTGGGTGCATGAGAAATTTTCTGCGGGCAAGCCTCTAAATTCTTGTTTAACATTGTCAAATTAGAATGGAGACTTTTTGTATATCACAGTTTACTTAATTTCATTTATCTATAGGTCATTTATCATCGCTCATCACTAGATTGTACTTACAAAGACCACACTTATCCTTATACTAATCCTTAAGATATAGAAGGAGAATAAAACATGCTGTGGGCTTTGAAAGAGCTGAAATACAGTAGCATTTAATGTTATTAACCTAGATGGAAAACCAAGTCAAGTTAGTAATTATGCTTCTGTTTTATATTATGAGGTCATAATCAAGCTACTAGATCTCAAATAAACACCAGATTATGAAAAAAATATGTTTTGGAACAAAGAGGGCCAGTGTGTTTCAAAGATACTTCTTGCATTGAAAGCACATGTCAGGTACAGAACCCAAAGGAAAAAACAGCCACTCTTACTGGGATTTATTTTGCACACAAATGTTTTCACCACACTAAAGTACTTGCTGTTTGTACCTTAAGCATCATGACTACAGTCATTGTGAATTATTAAACATATGCAATTACCATATCAACAGAGATGAGCTGAAGAAAGTTGGGATTTTTTCAACTTGAAATCACTCATTCAAGCTCCCTATCAAAGAATATTGAAAACCACATTGTAAGACAACTTCTAAACATGTTGTGCATACCCATATTTCAGTTTCAGTAACTTAATATACAGCATAGATCTCAGTAACTATTTTCTCTGGGTTTCAAGAGATAGTTGCTTTGGTTTCTGGAACCGAACGTCTTCTGGCCTCGAGTCAGATCCCACCAGAACATTCTCTCCTGTGTCCTCGCTGTCTCTTGCCTAGATTCCCACTGTCTCAACACAGAATAAAAAAACACCAAAACACAAATGGACTGCTCTCACTCCTTTCTCTAGTGATTAGTTTCCCCAGCAGGGCTTCTTCTTTCTCTAGTGATCAGTTTCCCCAGCTTCAACTAAGATTTGTTCTTAAGTCCCTACTTAGAGCCCATGCCAGCAGGCTAGACCTAAATAGAATACCCATATGATGCAGCACAGCAGTCTCATAAAAGAGGAACTTTCCCTGTGCATGTTGCTCACACACGCAGCCCAGCAGCTGGGTCAGTTGGAGTTACAGCTAAGAGTCAGTCTGCGTCAGGTGGGGGATTGTTGGTGGGGGGGCTCAAGGTTTCCATGTATGAGGTTCTGATGAATCAGTACGTGGGGGACATAGAAAATGTTGTACTTAAAGAGCAGGCCAAATACATGACCTGTATGAACTGCCAAGCAGTGTTAGAGCAAGTGGAGTGAGTGGTGGTATTTTTCTATCTAGTGCAATTAGATTTGTGATTGCTTCATTTGTAACTCAACTCAGCAGGTAAATGGTCTATACTTGTATAGTTCCTTTCTAGTCTTCTGACTATTCAAAGCATTTTTACACTTCGATACATTCAACGATTCACACACATTCATACATTGATGGCAGAGGCTAAGGTGCCAACTGCTCGTCAGAAACAGAAATTAACATTCACACACCGAAGGCACAACCACACTGTGACATGCAGACTGGATGAGCCGGGGGATGAAGGGACAGCAGGTAGTAAGGCCGTAGAAACAGCCAGTGATGGCTACTAAATAACCCGACAGTGAACTAAGATGGGGTCTAAGGCCACACGACACCTCTTGTGGCATGTCCCCAAATACTTCCCTAACTAAGCTACTGGATACTGTTTGTCGATTGCCCTCTGCTGCTTTACAGCTTCTCAGGTAAGATATTCTATCAGCCTACTAAGAGATAGCGCAGTGAGCCTGGCTGTTTCGAGTTGCTTATTATGCTCTAGGTGTGGGTGACTATGGCAACACGTTGGCAAGTCTGTGAACATTTAGCCCGAGAGATACTATAAAGCAGATGTTGTGGTGTGATTCAGCCTTTGTAGCAGCTGACACATGAAATTTCCATCCACGCTGTGCTGAGACAAGACATTCTGCTGTGCATCACACTTTGACTGGTAGTTCCAGATGATCTTAATCAAAGTAACAATCTCAAAGATTTTCATTTAAATAGATGTCTAAGTCACTATCTTGCTTAATGTTGGCCCACTGATGAAAGTATTGTAATATTTATATATTTTCAGTATTACAAACTGTGTGTTTGTGGTGACAGATCTGGAAAAAATGCTGTATGAAGTTGCTGCTAATCCAAACTGAACATTTCCTATTGCTGCGAGTTCACATTAAAAGCATTTAACTGGCGAAACACCTGTTGACTTTTATTATGAAGTAGTCACAGGAAATGCAATGTGTCGGTCAGTGAGCTTAGCACTTACTGCTATCATTCATGAACAGACTGACTTGTTGATTTAAAACAACAATAGTTGCTTTGCTGCTTCCAGAATTCTGTGACCTGTAGGATTAAACTGCATTTTCTGTTAGCACCAGTAACTACATGTGTCAACCAGGACTGAAAACTCAAGGATTACAACTTCAAGATAAAAGTGAAAGTGTCCTCTAATAATTGGTGAACTCTTTCTGCATTAGCCTTATCATTCAGTTGCTTTCTATACCTCTGGCAACATACAAGGCACAGATCTGTGAATGAGGTATAATTGCAGAGTTCTTCAGCTGGCAAGGTAACAGTTCTTGGTTAAGTGTACATTGTGCAGCCCTCGCCACCACACGCATTTGTTTGTGTATGTGAAATGCACATGGGAGTTTCAAGTATGGTGCAAAAAAAAACCCCAACACTTTATCTTCCATCACAGCTGCACTTTCTAAAACCCAAAGGAGGCATCCCCAAAGGAAACTAGCCACCCAGAGGATTGTCTTTATGATGGAGAGCAGCTGAGGCTGCCACTCTCCACCGAGTAATCCGGGGCTTGGCTCAGTCCCATGGAGGGCAGTTTGTGATCTGCTACATCAATAAAAAACATTACAAGCTCACCTCTCCCCAGCTACAGTCAACATAGTTGTTTGTGCGAGAAGTGAGAAGACGAAGAGCTGACCTGCTTTCACACTCATGCACACCCTATATTGATTTTTTTTGACAAAGATGCTAACACAGGTGCGCTCTCGTGCTGCGCACCATCTATCTGTGGTCTTCCATGGATAAAATTAGTGAATGTGAAAATCCACCCAACCTTTTGGTGTTCTGTCTTCCGGAGCTGTCACTCACTATTACAGGCTGTCATCGGTTTCACTTACAGTTAGCGGTCCAAAGGATCACTGGTAACCTGAGAGCATAATCAGGAGAGAGGCAGCATTGAAAGAGGCTACAGATTTCATCATAAAACGTGCATATGACATCCTGATACCTGAGAGGCTGCTCAACTTTTTCCCTTTACCTTATTTTCCCCATGTGGTAGGTCTCATACAATCAGATGGTTCAAATAAAGTTCAAATAAGCACATCGCAGGCTTATTATATCAATTCAGCTTGGTAGGCCATTTCTAGCGCTAGGATATTGTTTTTACAACTGTGAAACATATATGGGGTAGTTGACATCATATAAATTATATATATTTGTTGATCTTTTCCTCCTGGCATTTATGGGGCTGCATTTTTAAAGGTCATCTCTTTAGCTGTAACTTAATCACAGTAATGAATGGATGGGATATTTTATGTCCTAGAGGTAGAGGCTGAGGATGTTTTGCCAGACTCTTGAGGTCACTTTTACTTAACATAGTGAGTCAGGACACCACAGTTCAAATCCAAAGAGTTGAATCACTACTGCCTTCCAAGTGTCCAGAGATAAACACATCCAACCGCACATATGGACTCATTTTATGAAAAATAAATTTTCAGACAAGATACAAAATGTGAAATGTTTTATTACCATTGATATCATTTTGATTATTAATGAGCACAAGTTATTACAGTCCCCAGTATCTTGGGTTTTTGATCCATTTATGAAGTAATACATCTACTATTCTGGTCAGTTCTTCTGCACTTGGAAAGACATCATATAATTCAAAGCTGAAGTTCCTTACCCTCTCTGTTTTGAATATTATACAATACTGTTATAACAGAATAACAGCCTTCTTGGAGTGAGTAATATGTAACTTCGGTTCATTAAGTGGAGGCAGATGCCTACTGCAGGATTTCATATCAACTTGCACTACAAACAGTAGAAGGAAAACAGAAACAAACAACTCAATGAAAATAAAAACTCTTACAAGCGAACAAAAACGATAAATTCCACATAATTAAATAAATACAAAGAAATTCAGCTGCATTTAACTGTGTCCAAAAAAGGCATTTGGGAAGTGGAGGGCAACAGAGGAATGCTTTTGGAAGACCACAGTGAGTCACTTTTGGTAAAAAGAAAAGCATCCCGCCAATACCACTTGTGTAGAAAGAGAAAATGTCAGTATGGCATACATCTCTTCCTCTGGCACATGCTAAAAAGTTTTAACTTTGCAGACATAAGATTAAAAAAGAAGACTAAAAAAGTTTGAACTTTTTTATAAGTGTTCAAAACATTTTGGTGGATATTTGGCATGTTGGCACCAGAAAGACTCTAGTTCACTGGCTGTTGTCCTGAGCTGCTATTGTCAAACTGTGTGGATCCATTTAGCTTGTGCCAGAAATGGTCATAATACTTGTGGGCAGAAATGGATGACTTTTTGAAAGCTCTGACTGACTGTGTTTCCCCTCCACTGTCTGGACACAAGTTGCCTCTCATTGGCCCCGCGGCTATAGGAGTGGTGAACTGTAGGCCTATACAACCCTACAGTTGCTGACAGGGGCTACATTTTTCCACTCAACATAAAATGGGTAGATGAAAGAAGGTCAGACTGAAAGCCTCAGCATTCACTCATTCGTGGTTGTGACAGCTTCAGTTAAGCCAGGTCTTGCTTCCAGAAGTCTTTAAATTACTCAGCTAGCAAGTACTTTGTTATAGACAAGACTGAACAGCTAATCCGTCAACAGCTACGAAGGAGAATGTGTGCTTATAGGAAACTTTCAACCAAATAACAACAAATATATTTTCTTACTTACCTCTAGCAGTATCTAGCCATGCAGACAGTTTGTTTTATGTGCTTAGGCTTGGAGATATCTTCTCTGAGATTTCTGCTGCCACACCAATACAAAGGAAGTGAATGAAATGTTGCTTGCGGTCCTCATAGCATTGACAACTCCAACATGTATATTCAAACTGTTTCGCCATCAACTGGTGTTTTTGTGGTGCAAAACCTTATTGAAATAACCGCTCGAACTGCCTTTAATTGTTGGGGTAGATCATTTTGATGCAACAATTTCAAGACCAATTTCTTTCACATTTACTGTATTTGTGGCCTTAACTCTGTACAATGCACAAAATGCACTGTTTTCATGGAAAAAGTAATATACATTTTAATCCTTGTGGTTTTCTTCAAACTTTCAACTTTAATATTACACTGTCAGCAAATCTGAAATCAGAGGCTCTCTAGAATGTGTCTCTTTCTGGGCAGTGTGTGTATTGGAACATGTATTTAAGCTCAAACTAATTTAGACTTTTTCCACCCTCATTAATAGTCTTTGGTGTTGCTGTTCCATTTACTTTGGCGATGCAAATGTTGCAAGTGGCCGCTCAGTAAGAACACAGTGTGACCTGAAGATATAACTGAGGTTTGCTTCAGAAGTTTAGACCTCAGCATTTCACAACTAAAATAAAGTGGAATGAATAAGAAGTCATATGCCAAGCTTAGCCTGTAACTCTCATATTGTAAATGATGTGTCTGTCCTTCTACTCCTTTGGAGGAGATGAGCTTCACAGATTTTACATACATCTGCTACATCTGTTCATGTGAGAACAAGTTTGCTCTGCACACGTGCTCCTTTGAAGTCATGTCTTCCTTTAAATACACAGTGGCTGTTTCCTTTTGACCAGCTCTGCCGGTGCAGTAAAGCTCCTTTCTTAAAGGCATGTCAACAGTAGCTGGTGGAACAAGCGGAAAATGTTACTTATTCACATTTCTGCCCAGACATTTATAGCCAGTTTAAAGATTAAAACCAGTCAAGCCAAGACATAAGCCCACTTATCAAACTCTGAGGCCCTAATAGTGAGTGACTACTAGTGATTTGTCCCTTTAAAGCTACATAATGTACAAATTGCCCTTAATGATTTCTTTGTGATTTTGTGGTTGTCACTGGAAGAATTATGTAATTTTAAGTTAAGTCATCTCTAATAATCTCTTCAGTTTGAGTGAATTATAATACTGGGTATTATAGTATAAAAACACCTATTATACAAGGCAAGTGTCTTCATGACTGTCAACACTGGAAGTAACTGTAGATGGAGACTGGCACAAGTAAACAAAAACCAATGATCTACGAAGAATCCATTTAGTCAGCAAGGAAAAGAAAATATGGTATGAATAATCTCCTTGGGCGAGGTGCTTCAATACAGCTCCTACTTTGTAAAGAATGTGTGTGTTAATTAGCCATTAAGTCTGTTGTCAATTCAAGTTTATTTTGGCTCTGTATGGAACTGGGATTTATTTGTTTCCTAGAGTAACTGTGGCACTCTAGCTCCTCTCTGCCTCATGACCTTTTGTCGGCTGCTGATGAGAAATTGCTAACAAGGCACTAGCTGTGGTTTGTTGGGACAATGACTTTAATTAATGTCCAGTGGCTTAGTGTTATGGAGGAAAATCTGGGAGTGTGTGTCTATGTCTGAATGTGTATGTAGCAAATGATAATATATAGGATTTAAGATTATGATGAGCCTGGACCAACAAGCTCTCTAAGGAACAGTATTTATCAGTTGGATAACTTCAAGTTGTAGAGATGCAAAACGAACTGTGTTAACAGTTACGAGAAGGAGTTGAAATAATTTCCTTGTTTTTAAAATGCAACATTGACATCACTGTTCACAAACATCAGTTGAGGGGAGTCTCTAAGTATCAGACATGTTACCAAAATAAGACAGACTTGTAATTGTTTTTCAGTGTGTTTAACCCCAGAGGATCTCATGACTAACATTTAATGAGTGAAGTCTGTGGGGAAATCATCATATCTGCAAATGTGACACACACATACACACACACACACACACACACACACACACACAAACACACAAACACACACCTGTCTTCTGGCCAGTTGTCTTGTTATTGTCATTATTAAGCTTTCATCATTACTTATAGACATACAGAACATCAATGCTATGGCTAATGATAAGTGGGAAAGGGATCCATGCTTTTGCTAGACTGGTATCACCAAATACCTTGCTTACTTCTCCCTAAGGAAAAACATCAAATCATGCATTATTCACTGGAGGAGATTCTAAAAATAACTGAATATCAAACATAGCAGTCATATCGAATCTATCCGTACGTTAGAGCCCAGACATGGTGTTTTCAGAAGCGCATTTTTTAGATATGACTTGTGTTCTTTAAAGTTGTATTTCTGGGTAAAATTCTTTTGACATTATGAAGTGGAAACATTTTCTAAAACATCAAAAACTGTTGACGACAAAAAAGCATTAAACAGCAGAGTAAATTAACATAAGTAGAGTAACAGGAGCTCCATTTGTGTCCAGCCTTTACATGTTCACATCCCAAATGGTTATGACAGTCAAACAAGCAAACAGTCAAACCATTAACCTGATAAACTGCACTGGGAAGCTCTTTTTAATTGTGAGCAGGTAGGGTATCTTGGAGACGAACAGAAGAATCCAAGTATTTAGTTTGGTGATCAGTTCTTTTCCTGGAGTTGCTCCCATCCACTGGGATGTGCAAGAATCCCATCTGGGTTTGATTTCTTCTCACACTGTGTTACTTAACTGAAAATAATTGTTTCCCAGAGAGCCACAGCCTTCATTTAAAGCAAATGACAAAGAAAATTATTAATTTATGTCAGATGTAGTGTAATTACAAAACCTTTTAAAGGACATTTATTTTTCCTGGGATGTAATAAATTGCTTTGAGGCTAATTAACACATAGTTTGGCAGCTCGATGATGAGCGTGCAGTCAGGTTGTTTAGTATGTTTCTTTCTGAATCTCAATCAAATGTGGATGTTTAGATGTGACATGGTTTGCTTGGATTTTCAGGACATAGAAAAGCTGCAATGGAAAATAATTTTTAGAAATGGATCTGGTGGCTGTATCACATAGTTGTTTGTTTGTTTGCTAACAGAAAGCATAGATTTATCAGTTTTCTTTTTTGTTTTCACATTTCAGTTTGGACAAAGACCATGTGGAAAATGACCTCAGTGTAGCTTTTGTGGATGCAAAAGGTCAGTTTTGAAAGGTAACTTTTGACCTTGATGGAACATGTCTAAAAGAAAGATATAAGGGTAGAAGTTAGAATTAGAGAGGCACGATGCTCAAAGAATCTGATTTAAACATGGAACTTGCCAGCAAAATTATGCCATTGTAGTGCCATTGGGGATGTAAACACTATTAAGAAATAGATATACATTTTTATTCATCAAATTCAAGTTCAAAGTAAAAAAAACTAAAAGCCTATATCAGGGAATCATGAAAGATCACACTGTGTGTGTTGTACTAAACAGAGAAACATCTATAAATATTAAACTATAACTTAATAAGACATTTTAAAAATTAAAGCTGAAAGCAGCGTTGGGCGGGCCTTCACACATGTAGCGCGTCAAGGTGTGAGGTGGCCGCGTTGCAGATTCTGGAGCTCTGCCAGAGTGGCTGTGAATTTCCAACGCGCTTCGGACGCTGAACAAATATGTTAATCATCACTTCCTGTGTCCCCTTTATGGCGCTACATAGCACTTTGCACTGTGACTATAAATGAACATGTAAATGTGTTTGGGGCAGGACTGTTATCAAGCACGTTTGGTGCAGATGTGAGCATGTACACTGAAGTTGAAACAACTTCTTCTTTCATGGTGAATTATTGATTTTGGACGCCAGGCCACGGGCACGCCGTTTCACCAAAACTCGTGAAACCGTTTGTACAACTTTTAATCATCAAAGGCTTTAGAGTAGACAGGGACGCCGGTCGTACTAATTCTCCAGGAGGAGTTTGTTAAAGTATGCAGTGTGTAAAAAAAATAATAATAATAATAAAAATAATTTAGTTTTTTTTTTTTTATCCAAAAATAACCATAAAATTCAAAATCGCAGACTTCCTGTTGCGTTTAGGACATCGCTCCAAGAGGCCTTTTTGTACATCTGGACATGACACATGTGGCACAAAAATTTCATACATGTAGGTAAAGTGTGCGCAGTGCTGCTTTGTTAAATATCACTTCCTGTTGCCAGTAGGTGGCGCTATGACTATGAGTGAATGTTATCTTGTACATGTATTTAGGGCAGGACTCTTTTCAAACGTGTAAAATGTGGTACAGATGTGAGTATGTACACTGAAGTTACAACAACTTCCTGTGTCATGGCGAAGAGTTTAACCACGCCACCGCCAAACTGTCAACTGCAAAATCACGAGTTTTACAACATGGCTTCATCAATGCATTATGGGTTTTCTGGGACAGTTTTGAAGTTGATGCGTCCAACCTGCTAGGGGTGGTACATTACAGCATACATCATTTCCTGTTGCAAGCAGGTGGTGCTATGACTTTGAGTGAATATTGGCATGTGGTTCGTGCTCGGGCCCTAATAATATGTATTGGGTTAGGGGTTAGGGTCTATGCAATGACAGAACAAAATGCAGCATCATACCATATGAATGTAATTCCAAGAAGAAATCCCAGCAAACTGACCTAACCTTATTATGTGCCTTTTATCAACCAAGTAACCTCAAACTAACTCATTATTTATGGAGCTTTTTCAAGCAGTAACCAGCCGGGGAGTAAACATTACCTGATGGATTTATTTCAGGACAAAATGTCAGAACAGACAGCTCTATACCAACTTTTACTAGAATTCCCAAGTGTTCACATTTACCTCTTCTCTCAATAGCCAGTGCTCTTATGACATTATAGAACGAAAGGTTATAATGTGGCTGAAATGTTTACTGTGAATGTCCTAACTTTTCCCCAAATTTGAAGAAGACAAGTAGAGATGTGTTTACACAAAATAGGACATATGTTCTTCCATGTGCATGCTGGAGCATCTGTTGTAATTGTGGTGCTGACAGCACTCTGTATTTCTGTATTGTTTGCATGATTTTGTCTGAGGCTTTTGTTGCATATTGTTGTGGTTATCTAAATATCATTATTTTCCCACAGTCTTGCAAGTCTCAAAAATACTACAATCTGTTGGAAAACACCACACACATACACGTTGTTTTTTTAAAAATGCAACAGCTCATCTACACAGCTTTTACTGCTCCTATTTTGCCAAGCCTGTTTGTGCTGTTTTGATTAAGTGCTGTTAGGCATTTGATAATATCTGCAGATTGTGTGTGACCGATTCTCCGTGTGGTCCTCGCTGACTGTAGCAAACGCTTTTGTCGTTGTGGATTGTGACTATTTGTGAACACTTCCTACAGGGGGAACTATACATCTCTCATAATGCTGATGACATTTTATTGTATTTATTTAATTTATGTTAGTCCATTCCTCATCACTGAAGCCAAAAAAGATCCCAAAAACTTTTCTCTCAACCATGTCTCTTTAATAACGCTAGTGTGAAAAATAACTCTTGCAGTGTGAGCAGCATAAAACATATTCTGAATGGGTAGTATAAGCAATACCTTTTTTAATGGCACCAACTGAAATATGACTTTGGCCCCATGCCATGGATTTTGTCAAGAACGTTATTTAGGTTGTAGCCAATAACTTAACATTGTAAACCATAATGTGCCATCTCAAGTACCTATTGTACTACAGTACTATTGTGACTGAATTTACGATATGTACTGTAAATGTGGTTCATCCATCCACCCACTTATCTATGTTTCATATTTATTGCAAACATTTGTGGGCCATATTTGTTTTCTTCTTGATCAAAATAAAATACTTTACATTTCGTTCTGGCTTTTTAAACACACTGGAATTACCTTGAACACCTGGAAGGCAATCCAGCTTGTGACTAAGCTCACTGAGTATGTGATGGGTTGTGATGAGCCAGCCCACCTGTTTTCTCTCATGGGGTAAGGAAAATGAGCCTACTTCCTCAGGGGCTGGTTTTTTGCCTTCGTATGAGTTCAAGCAAATTTTCTCAGAGAGTCAGAATTTGATCTGACAGTCCTCTAGCTGGAAAGAAATTTAAAATACAGTAGTGACAGAAAGAGAATAAAAGTAAAGAGAAGTAAAGAGAATATAATATGAATTTATTCTTCCGCTCTCCCTCTGGTGAGGGAAACATTTCCAGCCCAGCTCCACTTCCGAAAAGAAAAAATGAGACCCCATGAGCTTTAACCCAAACATATATTTGTGTCTTGTCTTATACCTTCATAGGTATACAATAAAACTTAATTGCATTTGACTACAAGACACAACAAGACACGGCTCAGCTGCTGTTTTGGAAGATGGAAAATGCTTTCTTTTCCATGTTCTCTTTATTTTTTCTGATATTTCTGTGATGGCAAAAAAAAGAGTGATCTCATTTTTTACCCATTTAAACTGGTGCCAGGGAAAGGCTTGAATAGACCCACTGTTCTGCTCTGTTCTGTTCTGCTAGACGTCTCCACAGGGCTCAGGGATGCTGGATCCAGAGCTACTTTTGTGGCTTTTGGTTCCGCTCCAAGGTTCAGTTAAGCGGTATTTCCCCCTTTTCCCCTTCTCTGTCTGCTCTGTGCTGCAGACACATGCACAGTCTGTACGTACACTCACTTTTACACATAATATAAAGAGCAGCCACGTTGTCACACATGTTCCGTCACTCTCTCACTCATGTTGACACATACAATATCTCCAAGTTCACAAACACGTTTTCTTTCACATAACAGGGGCATTCACAGTTGCTTCAGCTGAGAGGAGTGGCTGTTAGGTAGCAGAGGGAGAAAGAGTGAGCTGTCTGTCAGCATTACATCCAAGGCTGTAGGGCTCAGAAAGCTTTTGGCTTTCAGGAATAGCAGTGGTGACATACTGCACCTTTGTAAACTCGCAAGGCACTCTAAAATTGTTCCTCTCATAAACAACTTCAACCTTTAAATTATGAAATCATATCAAGTTCATGGGTAGGGCACAACCTTTACCTCCTCTTAAATTGTCTCACCCCTGCACCTATTAAATACTTTTTTTCTTGGACCTCAAAGCAACACATACTTACGGTCAACTGTTGCTCGACTGTTCATAGGCACTATTAGTAAGGCATTTGTGCAATAGTTCTATAGCAAAAGTCATCAAACCTTTTGAATTTTATTGTATTGTGTAGCAGTGTGCGGGAATTCACATTTGGCCAAGAGCAGCCGAAACATGCAACGGCCATCTCGCCTGTGCAACTTGACCGTACTTTAAATCTATCACTGTGAAAGTATGTTGTGAGATCTGGCTTTGTAAAAGATGCAGATCTTCCTCCAGTTCTAAAACATGTACGTAGTTCCCTCGGTCCCAATGAAACCCAAGATGTTGCATAAGTTGAACATCTTCTCGGCATCGGTACAAGCATTATGCATGACCAGTCTTTGGGAGATGGCTTTTTATGATCATTGTGTGCAAGAGTCTTGGCTTTGCAGGGGAATACTCTAATAAGGAAGTACCCTGGCATTGGACCTCCAGATCTCAATTCCCATTTAACTGTTCTCATGGAGTTTTTTCATCCTGCCTCATCTCCCACAGCATCTTAGATTGTCGTTTTTACAGAAAGTTGATTTAGTGCCCTTTCACACCAGATGAAGAACACATGTAGAGGACTTTTGGTTCTGGTGTTCCTCTTTCCATGGGTTTTTTTTATGGAAAAGGGAAGAAAAGAGGACAATTCTCTTTTGTGCAAAAGGGTGCAATAACTTCATCATCCATTTTGAATGAGGAATAAATAAACACCAATAAAGTTTTTTGGACTACTTCCTAAGAAACACAACAGGGTGCCAAATAAAATGCCTGCGTCATGTACTTGTCAAAGTCTTTCTGACTTTGATGTTTGCTGCCATGTGATTGGGTCAGGAGAGAGAGAGAGAGAGAGAGAGAGAGAGAGAGAGAGAGAATTCTTCATATCTTCACGTTTTTTATCTCTTCTCTAAACACAAACTCTGCTTCAAGCTCACATAACCTATAATCAGCTGCTTCTTCTACTGTAAGTCATTTGGTGTTGGTTGTTTAAGCAGAATCAGATACACATGGGAACACACTGTGCTCCTTGTGACCCACTGCAAAGTACATCATCAACACAAACATGTTGACAAACATTTTTCACACCCTTTAGTTCTTCTTAATAAAGCAAAAAACGCATATCTAAACATAAAGCCTGATGTTCTGACAAGCTTCTCTTGCAGCCCTGTCTTGAGTAATACCCAGTGTCAAAAAACTACATGAGAATATTGTGTGTGTATGTATGTGTGTGACAATGTCTACAGGCACCAGCTTTGGCTCACTGCAGCCTATCTTGGCTGCACCAATTGTTTTTTGATCTGAGTTATGCAAGTTCATGAATTAAATCAAGTCCAAAGCAATTTTAAAATAACCAGGACCAGCTTACCCTCCTCCATGCCAACCCTACAGTTTTATTGATGCCAACCATCAGCAACTATTTCCTTGTTTGGCAATATGAGCAGAAGGGCAAAACCTTCTACAGGACTCTGGTCTGGAGTCACTTGAAGTGATTAGGTCAGCAGTACCCAAACGTTTTAGGCAACGCGCCCCCTTCTACATCTTGACTGGTTTGCTGCACCCCCAAACCCCCTATCTCTGTGTGTGTGTGTGTCTATTTATATCTATATCAGCATGCATCTTTCTTCTTTTCACTGTTAAACTTTTTCTCATACTGTGATGGATAAACTTTGCAATCAATCCACAGTTCACCTGCGTGTTCAACCGTGCGGACGGAGGTGGGGTTTTAAAAAAAAAAAAACAACAACAACAAAATAAAAAGTTGTCACACATAACATGGACAAAAAGGGGATCCATATGAGTATTTGTGGGGTGGAGTGGAGAGAGAGAGAGATTTTTAATTTTAAATTAAATTTACAAAGGAATGTTCACACAATTCCACAAAAAATTATTGTTGTACTTATTACACTACTACCAATAAATTTTTCCTGTCGTACACCCCCTAGAGGCAGCACATGCACCCCAAGGTGCTACACTTTGGGAATCGCTGGATTAGGTAATATGCAAACTGACACTACTTTACTACACAAAATGGAGTCTGATAGCTTAATTGTGGTGAAGCAGGAGAGGTATACTTCTGTAGACTTTGGGTCAGCTGCAATATTGCTGGCCAAACACCTCAGAAATCAGAATCAGATAACACAGTACAGATGGGCATGGTGCTGAAAGAGGCAGTGAGCAAATGGAGGCCTCCTGGTCATAACCCAGCTGTGGGGCTATTTGTGATGTTTCTGTGAAAATAAAGGCCTCTACTAGTTTACTTTCAAATACAAATGACAACCCGTTCTCACTCCCAAGTCATTACATATGGAAGTATTGTCAAGACCGCTTTACCTAATTTTTTAACGTTATAGATATCTGTAGGATATTTAACAAAAAGTCTGAGTAAGGAGATGGTTGGGGTGGATGGGTGGGCCAGAAACTAGACTTTCAGTCAGGAGACTGTGTGAAACAAAAAGTCAACATTGAATGTTTTTATTTAAGTTTTGAAAGTTATGCAAGTAATTTTACTTGACTTACATAAGTTAAGTAACTTTGTTATTTTAACCCAAACCATGACATTTTTCTAACCCTAACCAAGTAGATTTGTTGCCTAAACCTAACCAAATTGCGATGTGCCGTTTCACAACATTAACTACTAGTTTTATTTTTAAAGTTTAACCGGGCGTTGCATATTTATTATTGCTAACTTCAGACATTGCATTGTTTTTGTCGTTAACATGACCAAGGAGCCCTACACATCAAAAAACGGTACAGAGGGTATTAAAAAGTGACGTCAAGGGTCTTGACCAAGCGTCCATATGTGACGAGTTGGGAGTGAGAATGTGTTGAAAATGAGGGTGCAGGGCAGGCATTTTGTTTCCTTCATGATGGTAGAAACTGATCTTGTGGCCCCAAGAAGACCCATGAGCCTGGTGGGTGTCCTGCAGACAGCTGCTGTTTATTTTTAATTAGTTCTGGTCTGAGGATGGAGGAGACTGGTTACCTCAGGTTTCACCGAGAGGGAGCTTTGTCTGAACTGAAGAGCCCTAACTGTTCTAACTGGCTGTCTGTGGCATATTTTGTGGGGTTCTGTCAATAGTTAGGTCGGTTGGTCCACCACTTGATTCCATACTGAAATATCTCAACAACTATCAGATCAATTGCCATGATGTTTAGTTTGGTAATATACTGACTTTTTCTCGACCGCTGCCAAGAGTTTTTTTTTATAGTCAATTAAATTTATGTAGCCAGATATCACAAATCACAACTACGATGGAATTTCTAAGGATAAATTGTTCTAACTTTGGTGATCTCCTGGCTTTTTATGTAGCATCATAATAAAGTCATGCATTTCATTTGTCTAATTCTTTGGTTTATGACAAATACCTGCAAAACTAATGACATTTCCATCAGCCTCAGCTGTATTTTACGACGTCATAATAGAGCCATTATAGATTAAAAATAAATAAATTACAGAGTCTGGAGAGAGGGGTAAATTTACAAGAAAATTCCTTTTTTTAGTCAATAACAATACAAAACAGTGCAGACTCATGAGAAATGTTGGAGCTTTTGGACAGCTAGGCAGATATGAGGGACTGCAACAAAGCCACTTGAAAGCATGTGTCGCATCTTAGTCGTTCATAAATATAAGCAGTTCGAGCCCAATTTGTTATACTTGTTGGTAAAGTACTTGTGTCAACAAGTAGCTTGTATGTGATTGTACAGCCTTTAATAACACAAGCACATCTGAAAAATAGTGTGTTCTATGTGGGGTGTTTTTTTATTTCAGTCTCAGAGAATTTCAGTTTTTTTCTCACAAATGTATAACTTTATAATCTCAGAATATTATTATTTTTTAAGCCACCATGGCCCTAATTGCTACACCGTCGTAGTACTTTTGTTTATTACTAATTAGCTAATCTTGTCATGCTGAAGCTCTAATCTAACATAGTGAGCATGATAAACATTATACCTGCTATAGACATTAGCATGTTAGCATTGTCACTGTAAGCGGGTTAGCATGCTGATGCTGATAAATACATCAGAGGTCTAAGTGGAGAGTACATGCAGCTGTGATAGTAAAAAATACATGGGGGACAACATTACAGTGTATATGTTTCAGGCATGCCACTAGGACCATGTGGTTATGGTAATTTTATATATATCGTTTATATCTGTCCTGTATGTTCACTATATGTTATGTGGGACAGCCAGAGTTTTAATATTGCTGATGTTTCTGAGATAAAAGCTGTTCCTAGTTCAGGCTTCACACAGTGTATCTTATGTGTATCTGGATTTCCTACTATTTCCCCCCGATTCCAAAACCCAAAGACATGCTGAGAGGGGACTTGCAGAGTGATGGGGGACAGGGCATGGGGAATGCATATTGCATCTGTGTAAAATAAAATAATGGTAAGGGTACATAAATATGATGCTGTATATTTAAACCATTTCCCGATTTTCTTTCCATCTGAGAGTAGCCCCTAACTAAAGTGGGTCAGTGGCCGACACCTCCAGAAGCCATCAGCCAGCTTCAGTTATGTGCACAGAGACAAATTTGCAGAGAAAGGCCCAGCCACGTTACGCCCAGCACCACCAAACCAAAGACCCAGACAGTTGACACTGCTGGCGAGCTTGTTTCCTCTCACATGTGGGAAGGAGAGAGAAAGAAACTGAAAAAAGGGATGCAAACAATGATGCTCAAAAGGGGACTTTCCACTTCTCAGAGTGAGAAACAGCTGTGCCTGATGTCCCCACTGGGAATTGGTAAAACATCCAGTAAATCAGGACAATGATTGGTTTCTTCACAGATCGGTGGAATAATAAGATTATTGACAACATTGATGCTAAGTTAGTCTCAGTATCTTGCTAGCACCATAATACACATGATGAGAAAATAATTTAGTGTTTGCTAGAAATTTGTGTGCATATAAGCTGGATCAAACTTGTCATGTTACTATTCAGTGGCTGCAGTGGAATTATACATACAGGTACACATTATATATATATATAGCAGTCTCACTGCAACACAGCTGGCAACTGTTTCCTGTGCTTTGCAAAGAGCTTAGTTTGAAGAATGAAGGAAAATATCAATAAACTCCTTTACACCTCCAAGATCTTAATCTTCTCTCCCAGTAGAGTTCATACAGCAAACCTTAGAAGTGACTATTACTTAAAACTGAGTTTAGAATTGAATGTATGTGTTTTTTGTTTGTTTTGATTGTTTCATGTACTCATTTTCCTTTTATGGCCTGTATTTGAGAAAAGCAATAAGATACATTTTCCAACAGATACTCAAAACACAACACCCAATGCATTGTGTTTTATCAGAAAAAAAACATTGAAAATGTTGTGCTCGATTAAACACACACTTCAACAAGTGTTTTTACTATTAGCGTATTATTTATCTCAGGAACCTAAATATACAGGAACATGTAAATTTATACAGAAAACAAACAGACAATTGCATCAAAAATTACAATATTTTAGAGCTCCACTGTAATTTTTCAATGAGGCTTTCTGGGGAGCTCATGTCTCTTTCGGGGGAGCCGAGCTCCCCATAGCCCCGACATATTTCAAACCCTGCATACAATCACATTCCATGCTTCTCATCCTAAATATTTTTGTGTCCTTGTGAGAACAAACTCCAAAAACAAACTGGTGAAAAGCCAACAGTCACACAATATTAACAGAGCTTCAAAGAGGAAGAAAAATGCATGGAAAGAATTTGGTTGTATTAGCTAATTAAACAGTGTTTTCTCTGTTCAAGAGCCAAGTCAAATGCAGGTGTGTATCCCCCTCAACATCAGTGACTGCTCACCCGGTGTTTTTTTTTTTTTGGCAGTTTATGTAAAGGTCTTTTTTTTTTCAGTCTCTTTTTCACACACCCATTGCTTTGTCCAAGCAAGGTTTATCTCTGGCCCAGTGTGGTGTGAAACAGAAATGTGTTACTGTGTTTTTTTTTTAACATTCCTGACACTACCTGAATGCTTTCACTCTGACAGCGTTGACATCTCATGGCCACTGTCGCTGGGTTGACGTTGCTTTCAGCCCCCCTTTTCTCTAATCACTCTTTGCTCTCCAAGGTCCCAGACGACTGCTCTCATGTATCATGCAACACACTCACTTACTACACTAACACATACACACACTCACTCAAACACTTAAAATAACACATTCAGTATGTGCACGTACACATACATTTACATATATACGAAATTGTGGGAATGCAAACACAAATAAACCCACATTCTGTCTTTGTTTTTTTCACACACAGACACAGACACACACACACACAGACATCCAGACACCCGCATGCAACACCTTATTAACCCTTTGACAATAGATGTATGCAAAAAACAGCTAATTCCTCCATGTAGTTTTTCCCCAGCAAGATAAATAAAGAACAATCAGATTTAGTACTTTAGCCACATTAACTAAATTGACAAAAACTTGGAAAACTTTTGAATGATTATTTTCAAACAATATTTCATGTTTTTTTGTTTTTTTATGGGGGTTGTAACTTTTGTAGAGCAGAAAATGTGAGAAAACACTGTCTAAATCCAAAGCTACTTTGAATTTGAGAAAATCTCCCAACATTAAATCAGACTGACAGAAATTCCCAATGGAAAAAAGGGAGTCAGTGCGGCTTCGTCTGAATGCTCCTGTCGTTGTAATGTTTCACAGTGTCACAGCAACCAAGACACAACATATTAGCTGGGTGAAGATTTACTTCAGAGACACTAGACACTGCAGGTGGTGCCATTCCAACAGTGAGAGAAATCATCTATAGGGGTTCTACTTTACTGAGCCAATACTAACAGGCCGAGACCAGGAAGGATCCCCTTTCTTCTTTACACATTTGGCTTCCGTTACTCCTCATGAGCCCCCGTTTTTAGAGTTTTCCTTCCAAATGGAACAAAAAGAAAACTGAGCGATCCAAAGGCCCTTGCTGTAGCTGGCAGCAAGTGCGCAACAGGGATTAATTCTCAGTTATCCCATGAACTGAAAATAACCAAGCTTGCAAGCTGGCAAAATTGAAGCCACTTGTGCTCTGTGTGCTGATTGGCGGTGAAGCTGTAAAACTGTCAGCTCCAAGAGGAAGAGACAACAGATCTTTGACATTAAAACCGTGTCGCTGTCTAAATGTGAAACCTCTGGGGTGAAGTTTGTTATGCCTCATTTTTGCCACTAGCTACAGTAGTCTTAACCATGTCTGTAGAAATGGCAATGTTGGTCGGGTGGTCCACCAGTTTGGTCCAGACTGAAATATCCCCATGTATACTAGATGGATTGTCCCGACATTTTGTACAGACAAACATGGTCCCCAGAGGGTGAAGCATACTGACATTGGTGATCCCCTGACATTTACTTTAGCACCATCATGAGGTGGACATTTTGTTTTTTAGTGAAATGTCTCAACAACTATTGGATGGATAGAAATGTTGTACATGCATGGTGTGCAGAAGATGAACAAAGAATGAATGAATCCACCAGGAGATTTGTTTTATGACTAAATACCTGCAAAACTAATGACATTCCCATAAGCTGTTTAGTGCTAATTAGCAAATGTTAGCAGGCTAACACACTTAGACGGTGAAGATGATAAACACTAACATGGTAGCGTTACCATTGTGAGCTTGTTACCATACTGACATTAGTATTTAGCTCGAAGCACTGCTCTGTTTAAGTACAGGTTCATAAAGCCTCTAGCATGACTGTAGACTCCTAGTCTTTTCTTTCTATGTGTGTTTGTGTTTGTATCACGGTTTTTCTGATCTTCTGAAAAAGTTTAGTAACAAGAGGTAGGCAATTTAACAGACCATGGTACATAAATCTTCTTAGTTTATGTGTTCACAAAGTGTTGTCCTGGTGCAGATCCAGGCTTTGTTAGCAACCCAGTTATTTAAGCCTTCATGCTATTGCTGTTAACAAAGGAATCTTAATACCAATCAACAACCAAGCAGATGCGCCCATAAAGTAAATGCCAACATGTCCAATAAATCTGTTCCCACTTTATCTGAGCGTGCTTTTATTCACATGTACCCAAAAGAAACATTGCATGCCCTCAGCTCACAATAATGTGAAAACAGGGTGTACCACTGAAGTCAGACTCCTTAAATGAGATTTGGTGGAACATCCTACACTCAGGAGGGACTTCATCAAAGAGTGTCCAGATCCGACATGGTTGTGACAATGATCCAGCAGCTGCCTATTTAGACTCAACTGCTCCCTGCCCCCAGCGACCACCCCTGATAGGATGGGTTCTCTGTGCAATCTCAGAGGACAGCTCTGAGGTATAGAGGCCCTGTAGGGGTCTGATTGGGGTCACTCTTGAATCTTGCCATTTCCCATTGCAACAGCTAAAAGGTTGCCCTGCTCTGACAGTTCCGACAGGGATCAACAAACAGGCTTGCTGAGTGCCAGCCGTTCTGTGGCCTTTCATTAATGTACTGCCATCTGAGAGCAGCTGTGTGAAGAGAGCCTGTTGCCGAGCAGATAAAGAGAGTTCAGTGAGAGGGGGAGGGGGGTGTGAGCATAAACACTGAACAGAGGTTTGCCATGGGCTTTGATGGTTGTGATGTACGCATAGCAGTGGTGTGGCTTATCTGGAGTGCGGGACTCCGTCGTGTGACCCAGTGCTGGCCCTTCTCACCTTAAAAACGGAGGCTGAGCAAGCACACTTGCCATTCTGAAACATTTGCAAGATTCCTCACAGTCTTCGAGTGCAGAGATTTATTTCTGAAACAACAGTGAGGTTGTGTTCGTTTTTTGTTTTTTTTTGTTTTTTTATATGGCCATCCTCACCCAATACAGGGGAGAATAATAATAGAGTCATGGATAGTGACACCTCCAATTCACCCATCAACACACTTGCAGTGTGGGGAAAGAATACACCTATCAATCAAAGTGGCATGAGCACTGGGGGGGCGGGGGGGGGCGTGCGTCTCTGTCATGTTGACTAGCCGGGTTATTCCAGGTCTACCCGACTCACTGTCACTAACCTTAACAGTCACGAAGCTCCTTTATTCACTGACCATTGGTGGCTTTTGGATCACTCTCCCAATCCACAAATTCTACTGCTTTATTTTTTTCCCCCCAATCCTCATTCTGTTTGAATTTATTCAGAGACTTGGCACTACTCAGCACGTAACTGTGTACTGCCTCCCTGACACCTCCCTAAAAATAGTGCCCACTAATCCTCAAGTCCCCTCTGAGAAGTACTACACATTACCAGGGATTGACTAGCAGATCAACTTCGTCCAAAAGTAGAGTATAGACATTTTAAATGAACTTCTGCTCTATTTTATTATGTATACTATTATGTATGTTATTTCCATGTTGACACTGCTGTATCAAGTATAAGAGTAGTTATGAATGCAGAGAAATGTAATTTGTTGGCAATCACCTCCATGTTGCAGCTCTGCACCCTCTGGTGGGGTTGATGAATACAGCTTTTAACAGCAGACTCATGTGGACAACTGCAGTAGCATGAACCAGTGAGATAATAATGTCAAAACATCTCAAGAAAGCAGATTCAATTATTATATAATAATTATTATTTCACATGTCAAAGAAATTATGCAGTTGTAACTGGAAAATAAGTCTTGTGCTTTACCAAAAGCTTAAAGTTGCCAGCATTTGGCTGATTGGGGTATAATTGGCAGGAATAATAGCATTATAAGAATCATGTTTCCATTGAAAACTGCCATGTTTCATGATGTTAACTTTAAAAATTCAATTCACACTTACTTTAAATCTTCGTCATATGCATGTTGGGGCTCCTTAAAGATGAATCTTGCCCCTTTCCTTCTCCGGGTTTCCATTTCATTTTGGTAAACAAAATTTCCCTCTAAAAGCTAGTTAGTTTAAATAAAACTATTTGCATGCATTGCTCAGAGCTTTCCACTGTATGCTGATCAAATCTTATGTAGTCCACTGGGAGGTAAGAAGGCAATCTGTGCACAGGTTCAAGTTAACAAACTGTAACTAACTTTTTCTACTGGGCTCCACCACAGTTATATTTCACAAGCGGCTATAAGTCATTTAAATCACATAAGTTCTACATGATGATCAGTGTGACATGTCTTAGTGTTTGATAGAAGGGGACATAAATCCTGTTAGTAATGCACTTCAGCTGCCTAGAAAGCTGGAACCACAGTGTGCCAGGCCTTCCACTGGCCACCAGAATACAGTGAAAGGGGGGCATCAGATAGAGTGGCATGTACCCCCTGTAGGGATTTTGTAAAAGGAGACCCAAACTGAAATGTACAGCTGAGCCAACTCGCCTGCCTTGCATATCATCTGTAAGGTCCTCTGGTACCATCTCTAAATCTGTTTTCCTGTGGTTAGTGTGTACTCTGTCTTTTACAACTTTCAGTGGGAATGGGTATTTCCCCTTAAATGTCAAAATACTATTGAGCCTCAGGAGTAAACAAGTCAAATCAAAGTACAAAACATTCCCAAACTGTTAAATTAATAACAAATGATCAATTTCTATGCCTGTTTTAGATGAATGAACCTGAGAATGTTCAAGAAAGCTGAATTCAGAACACTGCATCAGTTTCTTCTCCAAAATCCCTGAATTCATCAAAGTCACTGTTATTCAAGACAAATAGATGAAAAGACCATAGACTGGACAGCTTGTCTTTAATACGATTTAAGATAATCTCACTGACCTTGTAACGCACATCAAAATAATGGCATGTACACGCACCAGCATTTCAAATACATAAGACTCCATGGAATCTCGCTGTAAATGAGAGAAAACTGAGTCATGCTTGCACATGTGGAAAAAAAAAACAGCTTTAACTGTTAAATAGTGGAGTAAATCCCTGTTTATAGGGATTTGACCTTAGATGACTTCTGGCTTCTTAATCATCAAGGTTGCAAACTCATTATATCCAGTAGAGGCAGACAGTATGTTTGCACACAGTAAGAAGCTGTTGCATGTGAACTTCCATTTCAAATGTCTTTCCAGAATTCTCGGTTTAATTTTACAGAAACTGTTACAGGTAGCTTTATACAGACCAGGATGTATAATACCTGGGCTTCACTTCAGGTCTACTCATAGCAGAGCAGCATAAAATGACTCCCTTTCATACAACTTTAATCCATAGACCCATCCCTCCTTCGTCCATCACACAAACTTAATTTACATTATTCACAAAAATGTACCCAGTCTTTTTATATTTCTCTTTCAGTTAAATAACTAAAGAACAAAGAAAACAAACACTTCAGCTTATTGTAATAATTACTCAGCTGTACTGTAATGTACAAAGGATGATACGAGTATTAAGGTGCATGGACTCGGCTCCACAAAGATGTTAACACTGACGCACCTGTGTTGCATGGAGCAACACCTAATCCTGGTTTGTCTTTTGCTTGTGTCCTGATGCTTGGTCGTCATCTTCTGTGGCCCACTTCAACTTCAGAGAGAAGTGTGTTTGCTTTTAGGGGCTTAGAAAAGGGATGTTGATTGACACAGGTCACAGGGCTCCCCCAAGCGAGCGTTGGCAGGCAGGGAAAGAGTCAGAGGCCCATGGCCACGAGCAATTCAACACTGGAACATGTCACAGGACTTCTGCGAGGGAGGCAGAGAGCAAGAGGTTAAGTGGCAGCAGATAGTGAGACTGAACAAATGCTAATAGACCAAACAGAGTCCCGTTTAAAGCCAAAAAAGGGTCACCCTTTTTCAAATAAGCCCTGCAGGTATGCCTCATGACCTCCGAAGGAATTGCATTGTAACATTAAATCAGTCTCGCATATCAATATTGCCTCATCATAAATGTCCTGCAAAGAGTGAATATGAATACTGAGAATGTTCACTTTTTAAATGACTGGGTTAAAAGGCAAGAGGTGTCAGAGGGCTAGCAAAGTTAGTTGTTGTCTGTTAGCTTTACATAGTATTTATGACCACTGGCTTGTCTTCAGACTAACAGGTGATGGTTAAGTTCTAGCAAGAAGGGTAAAGTAGGGTGCTGCTGACGTTGGGGTGATCTGTGCTTAATTACTCTAGATCCTGTTTCTAACCTCGGGCAGTGAAGCACTTGTAGATAGGGTCTCCTCATTGCCTTGGCCATTCTAGGAATTCCTCATTGGGTGCAGGCCCAAGTCAGTAAGGCTGCTGAATACAAGCTGTCATCAGTATAAAGATACCCTGCCCTAAACTATTTCTTCTATATCCCATCTCCACCCCTTTTGTGAGTGTAACCGGAGTCGCCACGCCACACCATCCTCTCCTCAGGGGGGTACTCACTCTCACAGAGGTGACGACCTGCACATTAGATGAAGTACAAGTTTCAGTTTATGGTCGCTTTGTGCCAAGGACAACACTAACTATGGTACTGTGTACTCTAGTCTTTCTTGGGTATTGTGAACTTGGCCAACTGTAAAACCCATTCAATGCAAATAAGCACACAAGCTCAAAGCTGCTACTTTTTTATTAGGGACAGACAAAAAACAAACTGAGTACACTGGTGCTCTTGGCTTAACCAGATCTTTTAACTCAAAATGTTGCAGTTTGGCTACTAATATTTAGGATACTGTCTGTAATCGGGAGTTCTCTCTGATCGTTCTTTTCTAGGCAAATAAACACGTTTTTGTGAATGTACCCCTCTTGGGATCAACAAAGCCTTATCTGACATTTCTTCAAACCCTAAAGCCAAAATTAGGCCCTTTCTAAGCTATACCGACCTTTGAAAAACAAGCGACATGGGCATATTACACCTATTCTTGCTTCTCTGCACTGGTTGGCTTTGAGTTTGTTTTTTGTTTTTTTGATATTATATAGTTAAGATTTAAAAATAAATATAAATATATAAAAAAATAGGCATTTAGTTATTTTGGGAAATTTGCCTTTTTGATGAAAGTAAGGTGAAAAGATCAATACCATTCTCAAATGTGAGGCTACAGCCACAACAGTGAGAAACGGCTAGCCTGGCTCTACCCAGAGATTAAAAAAAAATAAAAATAAACATGCTATAGCTTATTTTTTTTAACAGAACAGAAAACTAAAGCAGTGAGTTCCTAAAGTCCGGCCCGGGCAAGAAATACTTCTAGCACATCCTTGGGCAGTAGTCTCCTGGTCATTCCACAAACTCACATCATTACAAGGAGTGACCTGACCTTTTCTGCACAGGCTCACCAGCTGTGAAATTCACTGTATCATGTTTGTTTTCCTTACAAGGTTTGTATTAATTTTTGTGCATTGTACCTGCAACATGCTGGGCCTTTATGGGGCCTGCCTTCTTCATGAATGACTCCTCACTTTCAAATGTGAGGATCGGCTCGGTGGCCATGCTGGTGTCAGACTTATTGCGTGCTCCGTTGGTGGTGTTGCCATGATTCGTGAGATGGATGATATCTCCAAAGTGGGAAGTGTCTCCTTTAGAGGATAGACCATTTTCATGTCTCGTAGGCTGGACCCCATTGACCACTTGGACTGAGGGGCTGCTGCAGAGGGGAGACACAAAGCACAATATGGATATAGTTATGATAGGTCAGTGTGACTCATAGTGACCAAATGAATGAATCATTCCACCGCCGTCCAATTACAGGTTTCTTTTCAAATCTATCCCAAGAAGTGTGCCCAAATACAAAGAGTAAGCGTTTCAAGAAACCAAATCATTCTCAAAGTATTACAGTTGTTTACTGTGCGCCTGAATCGTGTGGCTTCCTGTGTTTTCCGTTGAGGTTTACAATGCAAATACCCTGCAAACTTGATTTGGTAGTCAACTCCTGGCTTACTTTTCTGGCATACAAGTTTTAAACTGTTCACGGTGGTCTTGCATCACCATGAGCACAAAGAAACTTTGAAATCGGTCAAAGAAATGGTTTTACCTTTCATTCACGTTGGTCTGTCCATTTTCTGTCTTGTTATTGGGCAGGTTGACCTCTGGCTTTGGCTGATATTCAGCAGATGCTAGAGGAAACAAAGTAAAACAGCCATTTATCCAGTGTAAACCACGCACATCAACATTAAACATCCAACTCCAGTTATAAGCATCCTTCCCATTGTATTCCAACCCCCCCCCCCAAACTCCGATCTGAGAATGAGGACATGACTGTGGTTGAGACAGATCTCCACACCCCTGACTAGAATGGAGGAAACGCCTGCCAGGCCTCCCACCACATCAGTGGCTGCCTAATGTCTTCCTGCATTGGGTAACTTTGCCACAAACAGCATATCTCCTCAGACCACATTGATCCCCTTCATCTTCCTCATCTATTGTACATGACATGGAAGCATAGACAAGGAAAGAGTGCAAGCTGTATACTTGCTTAATAACAGTTGGGTTATGAACAACATTTTTCCACAATTAGAAAATGTAGGAAGAGTAGATTTGAGTAAAGCTTTTGCAACAACACATGCATATTACTGAGTCAACAGTAAATGTCTTATAACTGCTGCAGGCTGTTGACATGAACCCACTCTTCCTCTCTTACTCCCTCAGTCCCACGGCTTGGACAGCAAGCAAGCACACATGGGCCCTATTGTACAGAGAAGACCTAAAACTGCAGCTGTACAGGATATGAGGCAGAGATTTAATCTAATAACCCTTAATACAAAATGCTGCAATGTGAAGCTGAATCACACGGCAAATGAGAACAAAAGCACAACAAATACCTGTGACTTTGTTTATTCTAACATATGGACGATGTAAAAGAAGCAGCAGGGAGATTGTGCAGTTATGTGTCATCAAATCTCAGCCTAAAGGTGGGATAAGTAAAATTAGTTCATCTACAATAACATGAGTCAGTCTAAAATTTACTATGTATGTGGATGGATTCATGTGGATTTTCAAATTGAAGGAGTTGAAATTGAAGAGTTAGAAATCCACTTTAAGGTGGATTCTGGTTACAAGGCATGCACTTTGTGTAAAATCCCTCCAGGGATAACATTGAAATGTTAATGGGAGATCAATTACAACAACTACCCTAATGATTCCTGCAGATTAAAGGCTTGTGGTGGGTAATGGTTTTCTTCCATCAATTGAGGATGTTTTGTAAAAGGCAGACTAGTTCAGACCAATGTTCTGCTTACCTTTGCTGCCCTCTGCCTCTTTGTCATTGACGTGTGTGAGAGGGGAGGACTTTGTCTCTTTCTGTGAAGATAGGAGATCATTTCAATCATCTTTACTGGAAAGTGTTGGCTTGTTGTTTTGGTTAACACTGAACAGCAAATGTACCTTGTCGCCTCCATCTGTCTTGCGTGTCCTCTTCATGATCTCGTCCAGACGCTGAGAAAGAAAGAAAGGAATAAGACCAAGGAAAATGCCAATAACAGAACCTAGTTAGTGTTTGTAGATTTTCAAATTCAGATTTTCATTATAAACATATCTGCCCTGATTGCTTAGTTAAGAAATAAACGTTTTATTTCTCATAACACCAATCATATGTGGAAGTTATTAATATAGCATCCACAACAAAATAGCATTATTTATCTTTGTTAAACATCGGGTTTGGTTTAGTGGGATTGATGGAGCCCACACACCTTGTCAGACTGCTTTGCTAGGTTCCATATTGTGCTGTTCATTGCTTCCCTTTGCAGTGAAAAATGTTTTCCTGTCTCTTGTGTCTAAGGCCATTATGCTTGAAGTGAATGCACCAAGTCAAACCGGAGCTCTACAGCCATAGCTTCCAGGTGGAAGGCTGTGTCAATATGACCAAGCAGCACTTGTGTACTTAGCTGGAACACCAGGCGTAGGATGGTCCAACAGTGAACATTAGAATCAAGGAGAGCGGATAAGCTTGTACTGTGCTAAAGTATAAACCACTCTGGATGGCTAATTTGTATGGGCAGAAGATGATGCAACCTTCATCTCTGGACACAGATAGCCTGAGACAGCACGACCATACTGCAGCTGCCACTCATAAAAGTGAAGCATTTAAAGATCCAAGATTATTCATGAACAGCTCACACACTCATAACACACTCATGGCTTTGGCATCTAGTTTGGCTGCAAACCTTCTGCCTCAAGAATAAAGGTTCTTGTTTGTCTCGTAAGTTGCTGTGTTTCCCCACAGGATAGTTTTAACCACCTGAGCTTGCTGAGCACAAACTCCTCTTTGTTGAGGCGATAACAAGAATGGGCCAGTCATTATTGGTAGAAGTCAGTCAGTAAATGTGTGTTGTACAGTATGACTAAGCAGCGAGCCTTTAGGGCAGAGGACATGCTGTTCTTGCGGGCTAATTCCAGCAAGGAGCCAGGCTTGGCACGCCTAGATAAGAGCCTTTCTCACATGGACAGAAGATGAGGAGAGGAAAAGAAAGGCTTAGCTAGCATTCAGAGGCGTGAGCTTACTGTAGATGTGGGTGGTATACTTGAGTAGAACACACACACATCCACACACAGATGATTGACAAGGGGAGGTCTCCATTATTACTGTTTATATATAGCTTCATGCTCACACACATTCTAAGCCCTATTAAATCATGGTATGCAGACAACCAATCCAGGATAAGCCAAAAACATCATTCATGTTGGTTTCACAGAATCAACTTTCAAGCCTGCTTTTGTCATGTCAAAAGGCAGACCACAGAGTGTACATACCCTCACTGAAGGAGTCGTGTCAATTTTATTTAAAGGAAGAAACCTCAGGAAGAGCAACAGATGAGGGATCCCTCTCCCAGGACAGACAACATGCAGTGGATGTTGTGTGTACAGAACAGACTAACATAATGAAATTACAGCATGGACAAATTATAAATCCGTTAAAACATTGTTTAAGAATTAATAAAGAATTAATTTTGTGTTAATGTTTTCAGTTGAGAGCAGACCTGGGACTTTTCAATTAATGGATTTTCAGAAAACCTTCTTTATAGTCCAGTAGCAAAGGACTGAGAATGAAATTATTTTAAAAAATATGCATTTCCATTTTGAAATGGGTGACTTTAAAACCTGGCTGAAAGAACAATGATTGGAGGACAGATGTATACCCTTTTCCTCTCCAGCCTCTCCTGCTCCTCCTTCTGGAAGTGTTTCTCCCTCTCCAGACGCTGCTTCTCTGCCTCCTCCCGGGCCTTAGCCTCAGCCTCTTCTTTCTGAAAACACACAGAGGCGAGAATCCAACCACAGTTTTAATGCTGGCAGAAGGGGGGGGGGGCACGCAGCCAAAATAACATGCCTTGTACGTAACAAGGGTGTGGTTGCTCCCTGCAATTATTGTTTACAACCACAAAAGGGATATTTTCCTGTACCTTTGAGCCAAAAAGATCTATTTTCAACATTTACAGCTTCACGAGGACTATTCAAACTGAAATACAATACTTAACCCTTTGCATAATTATATTGGATCATGTTTAACCACAAGCCATTTCTGTGAAAGACCACAAGGGGGTGACAAAGCGTAAGCGCTGGATAACAGATAAGACTGTGCCAGAGCAGATCATAATACAGGTCTACAGAATAAACAAACTGTAATAATAGCCACATTTCTTATTGGAAATTGGTTTCTGCTAATCAAGCATGATTCTCTTCTGCTTCTCCCCAGCAACATCCACAAACACAGGAAAAGTCAATATTGCTGGTAATGGTTATTTGACAAACTGAAAAGTAAAAAGGGCACATTCATAGTAGCTTCCGGCTCACCACTTTGGATTAATATTTGCTTTTGAGGACAACATCCCACTGACGTAGAAAATACTGGACTGTGCTTTTGAATGAGCCTGTTATCGAACAAGGTCAGCGTGAGGTGAGCAGCTGAGCTGAGACAGTAAACAAGTGACAATGAAAAACACCACAAACAGATTGTTTGCTGAAGATAGGAGAGCGTGTAAGTTTGCTGTGTGAATGAACTTTAATCGAAGGGCAGTAATAACTGTCACAGTGGTGCTTGATGGTTATTGGCACTGCCAAGTACTTGCAAGTTCCTTTGACCTTTATCTGACTAACCAGACCTGTCTACTGCATTAACACCCAACCTCACAAACAACTACCATTTTAGGTGCTTTCTCTGCATCTGGGCGTTGACACTCAGCATACCTGTTTTTGCAGGCGTAGGTTCTCCTCCTGCTCAGCTTTGGCTCTCTCCTGAGCTTCCTGCTCCTCCTGCAGGCGCTGGGCTTTGTCCCTCCTCCGCTGCTCCTCGGCCATGGCACGGGCCTCCTCCTCCCTGCGTTGCCTCTCCTCTGCCTCCCTCGCTATTCGCTCCTCTCTCAGGATCCTAAAGAGTTTGAGCATAAGGCTGAGCATAAGTATTTTCCACAAAATCATGTGCCAAACACTTAAAATGCGGTAAACAATCTAAAATGTAAATGACTCTACTGACTGGACATTTTCCTCTTTAAGTTTACACTATCTCTGCCGAGTTAACATTGAGGCACAAGCAAAAGGAAACCAAACTATTTAGGAAAATCTAAACAATGCCAACAAGATCAAATAAATTCCTACGCTGAAAATAGTAACTGTGGTTAGAATCAGCCAACAGGCTATCAAATTCTTAATGCTTACACACATCACGGCCAACAGTGCCAGTGATGTCTTATTCAGACATGCATGGGCCGTGATACTGCATGCAGCCTTCCTGTTAAGTTTTATTGATGTCTTTTTAATTTTTTGCTACGGGAAATAGCTAAATGTCCTCAGTAAGGTTTGTTTTACAGCATATAAAAAGCTACAGCAGAGTATTCTACACAAACCATTTCACAATGACATTACATAAATAATAATATACTGTACTTCCATTTTAGTTCAAATGTCATAAACTGTTTGACTGAGGGTCACATTGCAAATTTAAAAATAGTTCCTGTAATTCCTTTTATGACCTTCTGTACAATTGTTGAGACGTCTGACAGGGAAAAAGAAAGTAATGTGTAGATCAAAGACCAGCCCCCAAGTGGGAACACAACTTGGACACAGACATGTTTAAAATAATTTTTTTCTTTTCGCAATGTGAAAGATCTTTCATTGCAAGGTCAACACTGCGCTGACCCTCTCTGGTTGTGTTCTGAGGCATATTAAAACCCTCTGACCTCTCTTTCTCCTCCTGTTCACGACGTTCCTGCTCATCCCTCTCCCTCTGCTCTCGGGCCTGTCGGCGTTTCTCTGCCAGGATGCGAGCTGCCTCCTCTGGGTTGTTTGTACCCGCCATGGGCTTGGCTGATGGAGATGGTGCAGGTGATACTGCAGGGACAGAAGTAGCTGAATTGGCTGGTTCAGGTGAGTGGGAGGCTGCAGTGGTCGTAACTGGCGTGCTTGATGTGTGGGGTGAGGCAGCGGCTGAGGAGACTACGATGGCAGGAAGCACAGGGGAACCTAAAACAACAAAAAAAAAAGTGTTACAGACAAGACAATAACACACAGATCTTGTGCTGTGTAACTTAACTTTTATTGAAAACAACTTTTAATTTAGTGATTATTTATGCTTCTTTAAAAGTAATGACTTTAAAAGTGGTGCCCACTGATAATCATCATGATTAATAACAGGTTCAACTGCAGACTTTTCTCTTCACATGCAGTAAAACATTCTGTCCCCTGAAAGTGGAAATTATAAACAGCCATAGCTTCAGCCTGAGAACTTTGTAATTAGATAATTAGTGCAGCCTCTTAGTGCTGTGTGTGGCTCACTAAATACATTCCCTTTGTTTCTGGCTAATTAAGCCTGACGGTAATCTTTGCTTTTTGCGTCTTGAAAGAAAAGAACGATTTTCCTGAGGCTTGTTCACTTTTTCCATTAGAACCATTGTTCTGGCCAGTCACGGAAAGACACCAAGCCAAACAGTGAAGAACTCTTTGGGTATATATAAAAAAAAAATTATAAGTAAATACCGAATGACTCAACCATGGAGGGAAGCTACCCATAATCTACATATACTGTATTGTTGGACTGCGCAAATAGGTTGATCACTGCGGAGATGAGACATTAGACATAGAAAAGGCTTACAAAACTATGAACAGCATGTCTTGACTGATGCTCATCGAGCTTTTTAATCCCGTCTAGTCAGAAATAATCACCATCAGAACTGTTGTACTCACTCTTTCTTTCCTCTGGAGTGGCGGGCCTCCGAGGCTCCTTCACTCTTTCAAGGGGGGCGGGGGAGGAGGTGCGGTGGTCTATCCTGGCAGGGGTCCTGGCTCTTTTGGGCCGACTTTTAGGAGTTGACGGGCTTCCACGTGCTGATGGAGGCTTGGGTGAGGCAGCTGGGCTTGGAGAGGCAGTTCTGCCCTTAGGCGTGGCTGGGGATGATGGCCGTTGTCTTGATAAAGGACTGGGACTAGAGGAAAGGAAAATACAGGGGTGAAATATGAGACTGGTAGAAAATGAATGCATTTACACCACAGTGGACACATTATTCTTTTAGACCTGGGCTGCAATGTTTGTTTTAATATAACACACACGTCCTGAAGAAACCTGACTTCAGCAAATAGGTTCACAGCAAATAAAGCACTCAAACATTGCATCACCAGTATAATGCATTATCAGTCAGCATCTCAGCTATAAGCAATGCAACACTTGGAGGGGAAACATCCATTATGCTGAAGAAGACGTTTTTTTCCCCTCTATGCCTTTGGCACTGACAGCTCTGGCAAGCTTGGTATAGCCTTTTTGTTGAGTCAAAAGAACTTTTTTCTCCTCATCCATCCCTTCTGTCATGGATGTCATTTATTTCAGTGGCCTGGGGATAAGAGAGGAAATGACCACTCATCCCGGGATCTTTCACTCAAAGTCTCAGATCAAACAGTGCGTGAAATAAGCAGTAATTACAATGCAGAGGTAAAGATGGTCTTTTTGTCTAACCCAGCTGTTGACCAGAAACAAGCTGTGTGTCAAAGGGATGTAAGGTTAACCTAGTTTACAAAATGGACTTAGTCTCCATGTCTGTATAAATATCAAAACAGCAGATTATCATATGTCAGATTATTCAAATTGTTTTTTATAGTATCTAAAATTATTTTGTAGCTTTTAATTTCATACCTTACATTGTTCTTATAGTGTGCTTTTCCGTTGGAGCTTTCGCAAGGTTTAACGCTTGCCTTGCATATATTCACTGTGTTCAGTTGTTAATGTTCACCCGAGGCCCTTTGATTAAAGGTCACAACTAATGATTATTTTTGTGACTGATTAATCTGCCCATTTTATTTGCATCTGATCGCTATGTTCTGTATATAAAATGTGGAAAATGTATATGTATAAAATAAGTTCCTAGAATCCAAGATGGCATCTTGAAGTGTCCTTTTTTGTGTAACAAACAGTCCAAAATAGAAGAGAAGATATTCAATTAACAAAACAGAGAAAAGCCAAAAGTCCTCAGATATGAGAAACTGTAACCAGAGAAGATTTGGAAATTTTACTTAATTAGTTCATAGAATTGCTTGATAAACTGATTGTTGATAGTTGACTGACGGAAGCCTAACATCAGAAGTGGTAATTGATCAAAGGCTTTGTTAAAAGTGTAGACAGACAATTTATTATATTATTATATCACAATTAGAAGTCTGTTAGATGAAATCAGTAACCGGGTTGGTGATAGTTAAGTATGGAAAAGAGAACTGAACTGAACTGAATTAGTACTAAAAATTAAGAAAAATAAAAAGTAGAAATCAGCCATATGTTTCACCTTGGATCAGGTCTGTGTCTCATGCTGGGTAGAGACTGTCTCTTCTTAAGCACCTTCTCTTTAGTGAGGGCACTTTTTTCCTTCTCATTCTCCCGTTCCTTGTCTTTCTTTTCTTTCTTGTTTTTATCCATCTGTATGACAAATTTCCAAAATAACATTCAATTATAATAAAAACAGGTTTCTATACAGTACTCAGGAATTAGGGACCATATTTCTCAATTAAAAAATCAACAATTTTAATGTTAAATTATCCATCAGGTTCAGGTAAATGGTAAACTGGGTGTGATAAGCTACCCTCTTATTCTGGAAAATGGCATAGGTACTTATTGTAACTCTTTAGATAGAGTCTTTCTTTAGACTGTGAGTACACTTAACTGTCAGAGGGCAAAAGCTAATTAGGCAGACTTACAGGTGTGGAGCTCCTTCTTTGTTGGCGCTGGGTGATGTCTGGTGTGCTGGACGTCACCCTCCAGCGGTCGGCGCAGCGGTGGTGGGGCTGGTGAGCACACAAGGTGAGGGGACTGGCTGAGGCCGAACGGGGGCAGAGAGCAGAGTCTGAGGAGAAAAGGGACACAACATTCATACAGCAGCGTAATGTATTTACTGTGAGGCAGATTTTAAACTAATATTCATCTTTTTTTGTAAACTTACGGCCATCTTTGCCATTGCTGAGGACACTGGCAGCACTGCGGCTCCTAGCAAGGAAAGACAGTGTTGGCGTCATCAGCCGGTCGACTATACTGCTCTCCCATGGACTCAGTGCAAGACTACGGTCTGCAGGTAGGAGAAACAGATTGATAAATGTATGTTTTTCTATTAGATATCCTCTGTTGAACCAGAATTTTGCTGTAAGTATAAGAAATGGTTATTCATGTTACGATCATGTAGCAATAGGTCTACAAACCATAAAACCCAGATGAAATACACAAAAACCCAATAAAACACCTCAGTGCCACCCAAAGAGATTATAAGAGAAAGAAACTGAGGTCATTAAATGTGTCTACAATAGCATTGGGCAGTAGTGGTCCCACCCGAGAGAGAGAGTTATGTGAAATTGTCTAGACAGTGAGTCAGTTATATATAACCACAGCTTTAAGCTTACAAGCTAAGATGAAGAAGAGTGGACACTGATCAGTATTTATTTTGCGAAGATGCCTTCTTCTTTGGCTTTAAGGTGTAGGACGAGAAAGATGTTACCGTGAATGTTCACAGACAGGGTGTGTAATTGTGTTGGGAGAGGAGTGAGACAAGAGTTACCAATCTATTTTTTCCAGCAGCACGGAGGAACATTACCTGCTTCGGGGAGTTTTCAGAATACATTATCTCTTGAAAAGCGCTGACTCACTGACTCACTCACTAACTTTACTTTTTCCAAACTCAGAAGTTTCTCCTCCTTTGCAGGAGTACACCGTGACCTGCTTAACTTTAGACCTATTAAATAAAAATAAAGAGCTGCACTCATCCGAAGCATCAAGAAAGGTTGACTCAGAGGCACAAAGCTGATTCAAAGAAAAGTGTCATTTATAAAGGACATCTACCTCCATTTATCAATAAAGCATTTAAGACAGTAGAAAAGAAATCCTATATCCCGTGTGTTGTGATGAAAATGAGCACAAAAGGATCCATTTGACTGTGCAAACATGAAATGGCCATTACCACACAATGATTCAACCAAGAGGATAGTAAAAACAACAAAATATGAACACTGTACATAACCCATATTAAAATACGAGCATGCAAACCATGTAAAACAAAACCTCGACCCAAATTCTGGAGAGTAAAAAAAACAACTTGTGGTTTTGGAAGATGGAAATGGGTCAGCTGTCAACCATCAAGCACAGGAGAGGGACTGAAATCACAAAGGGGAAGAACTGAAATAAATACAGGACAATGATGAACAGGTTCGGAGGTACTGGCGGTGGCAGAGTGATGAGCACAGTTAAACGGGAGGAGAGGAAGGGGGGCATTCCAGATGTTGCCTTACTTCTGCTGGGGGAGTTCCAGAGCGTGGCGGAGGACTTGGACAGTCGCTTGTTTATAACAGAATCCACATGTTTGGGCAGGTTGACCGTTGACACAGAGCATCTGCCTAAGAAGCCAAGAGAGCGCCACACAGATGTTCACACAGGTCACATGGTTGAGAGGAAGAGGAGGAGCTTCTGTGGTGTCATGTGTCACGCTCGAATGATGCCTCTACAATCATACACCCAGACACTGTAAAGGTCAATACTGTAACATATATTTGTAACGTGGGCAACCCCCACCCTATTAAAGCAAGTTCCTGTGTGGCGACCATGTAAATAATAATAATCATTCACTGCTTTACGGTACATACACGCACACTGTACACCATATGTTCACTTCAGCTAGCTTTTAGGTGGGTTGGCAGTCATGTTTGGTAGAAAGCCTGTGTGTGTCAGAAATTATAATGCTTCTGACTCAAAAGTTTTAAAGTTTTTAAAGGGTCAGTTCAACTAAGTTATATAAACACTTTTTTTCCCCCCTCACTTACCTCTTGTGGTATTTAGCATTGCAGATAGTTTTGGTTTCAATTCGCCAGGTTTTGAAATATACTTTAATAAATTGTAGACTTTTATTTTTAAGGCCCTTTTCATTTTTAATGCTGAGTGCACCAAACTAAATTCCACTCAAGTCCATTGAGGTAAGTGAGAAAATAAGTTTGAAAATGACCCTTTAATGAAAAAAATTCTCAAAATTCCACACGAACAATAATTAAGGTTATGCCTACTTCACAGCAATACCAATTCCCAAAAGTATCCCAAACACACTAAGGAAGAACATTTTAAATGCCTACCAACACAAGCAATGAACATGAAAAGACATGGCAAAATAACAACCAAACAAGTGATGGAAAGAAGCTGCTTGGAAACACTTACTCATTTCAAGGTTGATGACGTGAACTGGCATTTCAGAAAAGGGCAAGCTTGAAACCTTAAGATCAATGTGCAATACTTGCATCTATCCCAATTCTATATCCCTTTTAATAAACTGCAATCAAATGAACACTTTCTCGGAATGTTGTGAGGCATGGTTCAGAGAACATTACAGTAATGGAGGAACAGTATTAAAGTCTTGTCTAGTGGATGAGGCAGTATGCTCTTCTGACAGAAGCAAAGATGGGTACTTGGGAGCATTTCCTAAATAGCATCTCAAACTCCACTTCCACTGCAGCCCGTTTACGCTTGTTTACTTTCATCATCTGACAGACAGCAGGAACTAAGGGAGAGATTGATTACAGTATCAATAATTCCCCTGGCATATGGCAGAGATGATTACATGACATAAGGTACAACTCTTCAGATTTAGAGCTTCATGTCGTGAGGAAGGCACAAAGGCACAGAAGCATCCATCAAGCTGCACTGTTAAAACACAATTTCTACAGTATTACCTAGGATCTGCAGTCACTGCAGACTCTGATCTCATCAGCTGTTGGACTGTCGGGACATTTATCATTCAAATGAAGCATTATTAGACAATATATTCAATTTGCTGCTAGTTGCAGCGAATTTTCACCCTGCTCAGCAACTGAAAACATTTTCACTTTCTGCGATCAATACGGTCTGGTCATGATCAAGGGCTAATGACCCTGAAGTAAGGTTTAAGAGGCAATCCGGACAGGCAGGACAGTGCTGAAGTAGCGAACACATCAGGGGAAACGGTGTGTTAAGATGGAGGACTTTGACTGATGCTGCCAAGACATATTGGATTAAAATAAAACAAAACAAAACCTCCAGTGCCGTCAAAATCTGTTTGGGCAGCATTTCTGACTACACCTGCCAACATCATATGCCATCCCCAGCAGTGAGCATAAAACACTGTACACCTAAACTAAGCCATCTATTGTGCTGTTGGGATTGCAAAGCAGACAACAAAACACATTTTGGTAAAATTCACATGAACGAGGTGATGCACTCATTTCAGGCTACCTAAATGGTTCAGATGTAAAAGGCCATAACATGACATTATTAATATCTTGACAAACTGTCTCATATTGGCTTGATGATGATGATATGATTCCTAATGATTAAAAGGGAGTCCTTCGGATAGTTTAAAGATGTGTATCCAGGTTGGAATTGGGTACTCACTTTCTTTCTGGCTTGAGTTGTGGCTTAATGCGCCGGCCCAGGACCATCTTTGCTGGCGGATTTCTGCCCACGTCTTCTTGGTTGACCTATGGATGGCTGCCTCATAACGTTCCTGGAAAGGATACAGGAACATCTATCAGTTGTTTAAATGTCTAACATCAAAGGCAATGTGAAGAACTGGGTGGTGTAATGCGTCCTTCAGCTGAAAAGCCTGGATCTAAGCACCCAGCATGGCTTAGGTGTCCTTGAGGAAAATTCAAAATCCCATGATCTGCAGCTGTACACCTGCCATTTCAGTGTGGGTGGGCATTGATATTTCACCTCTGGGTATCAACGCAAACATAAAACACCTTCACTCACTGAATGGATTATTGTTAACATAGCCAGTGTTCTTGTCCAAACATACTTTATTCTTCTCCAGTTTCTGTTTCTGTCTCTCCTCCAGAGCAGCTCGTCGCTTTTCCGCCTTGATCCGCTGTTCCTCGAGCTTCCTGCGGCGCTCCTCCAGCTGCTGCTCCCTCAGCTGCCGTGCCTTCTCTTCCTTCTCCAACCACTGGTTCTTTTTAGCAGCTAAGATTGGACAGAAAGTATGGTCAGGAGAGACGTATTTTACCAAAAGAGCACTGGACAAGGAGCCCTTCTTCCCTGGCCTTTCATTATACTGTAGGTATAGTGTGCATTCTCTTTGAAAGGTTTGTATCAGTTTTGACTTAGAAGATTACTGTTAAAATTTAAAACCTATTTGATAGGTTGGGGATTTTCAAGAAAAATCCAGTTTGAAACTTGAAGAAAATACCTAAAAAGTCAAGTCTCTGATGTTTACTTTACATCTATAGCAGTCTTTGGAAAAAAGATGTTGCCCTTCACCTCAATTGTGCTTTGTGTTCGATAAAATAAATTCAATTTTCTTGCCTTTTCCACAGAATACTGCATAATGCTAAGTTAGACAGATACAGTACTTCTGAAGTGACACTTTTATCCCACACTAATTGCATCAAGCCTCCATGTCAGCTTCAATAAACCACACACTTTGATATGGAAATCATCTCCTTGTCCCTGAGCCATTCAAAGAGGCCGTAAAGAAGCCTTTTGCAGCTGCCTCTCTGTGTACACAACGCACCATATTTCTTTAAACTACAAAGTAAAACCTCCAGGAAGAATCAGCCTCTGCAAGGAGGTGAGGCTTAGTTCTCTAAACCACTTGATACAACAAAAGCAACTGGTTGTGGATTTCAGATTATGTTGACGTTCATTCCAGAGATGCTGGAGGCTAAAGGGGTTAAAATTTATTGGGAGGCACACACTTTGGCTTTTATCTGAAAAGGGAACAAAAGGCTGAGTTATAACGAGGCACTGCTTGCCAGCACCTTGCGGCAAAGAAAATATCTGCTGCAGTGCGTCTCTCAGCTCATCACAGCTCAACGGCCTCGATTTGAGAGAAGCCACATGTTTTACCTTCAAATCTGTAGAGATGGTACTGTAAGTAGTGCAGTGGAAACTGCTTCATAATTCACTTGTGCTGTGATGAGAATAGAGGGAGGCAGATGCTGCTTCAACTGCCCACAAATGCAATGTTTAAGGCTTGCTGAGAGATAGATTACAGTTTTCCACATCCATAACATTTCATTCAACAGAAACATTTGGTAATGGTTTTCCAGACTATAGGTGTTGGTTACAAGAAGGAAAATGAGCTGGAAACTGGCCGTTCAGAGTGCTATTCATCATCAAATAATTTATGCATCTGTACCAGAGTTTAAGTTATAAACAGATGTTCAATTCTGAATTTCTGACATTGCTTTAAAATGCCTTCCCCAACTCTCCTGACAGTGATCTGCACTGACAAGTAATATCGGGACTTACTATAGTACGATCATTAAATAATCATAAACACAGTGCTGCTCTAACCCTGGTACATACAGCTGCATCCCACCAAAGACAGACAAGGCAGCAGAGTAACATCTGTGCAGTAGCAGCCACTTCCCTGATGCATGGGTTTCAAAGCTTCACTTAAACGTAACAAGGAACCAATAAAATACAAGCTAGGATGTGTAAGGATTTTCTACCTGTGGCCCGTGTACTACTAAACCAGTTATACTACTGGTGATGGTTGATAGGCAAGATCTCTTTTAAGCTGATATTGTAAACACAAGCTTTTGTAGGATCTCATCCTTTATCCAGGTCTGACTGAGAGTATTAGATTAGACCCGTACCATCTGGCATGCCCCGGTGATCGCCCAATTAGACTGATCCACCTTCTGACGCATGTCAAACTCATCTTACTGCTGTCGAACACACAGTTGGCTTAGACAACATGGCATTACTGAAAGTACGAGTTTGATAGTTTAAAGAAATCAGTGTAATGTGATGATATACATCATGCTTGAAATGTCAATGTGAAAAATATAATATAGCCATAAAGCTATGGTATGTAATGTATTTCAGTAATTCTCCATATCCCAATAGCAATCAATACATCAAATACTAATCATTTTTTAAATCTGCTATCTGTGGTTGTTGCAGGTATGTAATGAGCCCAACCAATCATGGCCTACCTACCTGGGCACCCTCTGCCCGTGTACTCATTGCGCATGAAAATGTGTTCTGGGGGAGTAGCTTTGGAGAAAGGCCTAAAGGGAGATGGTGGGATTTTTTATCGGTTGGATACTTCAAAATCTAGCCATCTCTTGCTAGTATCTCCAACGTTACCTACCCTAGCCTGAAGTGTTTACTAAAATGTTAATATAGTTTTGAGAAAACCTAATAAAACTGGGGCTAAGAGCATATTTAGACTCTATTTTACCAATTTCTCACTAACTGTAAGGTAATGAAGAACACAAACTGGATGATTCTAGTCCATATATTTTGGTCTAGTACCACGCTCACAATACCCTGTATTGCTGGCTACTTTGAATACACTACCATTCAGCATAATTAACATATTTTCCTATTTCAGAACATTTTCAATTTGGTGATTTTATGTTTGGCAATATAAAGTTGTTTGTAAAATTGTTGGAATATTTGCAGCCAAGATGAATCTGGCTGCAGGCGTCTCTAAAACCTCCAATTTCTCCAGTAAGATGGTAATCATAGCAGTTTTGCGGCATGTGGTTCAAACATGTTATCTTTAAAGTACAAAATCCATGGAGCTCTGTCGCTTCCACAGTTGGAGCATGTGGATGAACAAAGTTCAAACTCAGGTCATGCTACAACTTCTTATATGTGAAAAACAACCAATATTAACACTTATCACAACAGATAAATGATTGGTTAAGTGATCAGACTATGCCTACATGAATTTTGCGAAAGACACATTAATGATGTTCAGAGAGACAAAAGGTTACAATTAGTTGAAATTTATGTGATAAAGAAAAAATAAAATCAACCATGATTTTAAAAACAGGAACACCAGGGGGATTAAATGAATGAAACAGCTCTAGGTCTGGGCAATATGACCAAAACTCAATATTGTAACTCTTACTGTATGTGTTTTATGTTTGTCTTTACCTTCATAACAAGGTTAAACATTAATATTTTATTACCTTCCATCAGGGCTCCCTGATAACGAAGAAGTGTGTGTGTGTGTGTGTGTGTGTGTGTGTGTGTGTGTGTGTGTGTGTGTGTGTGTGTGTGTGTGTGTGTGTGTGTGTGTGTGTGTGTGTCTACAAGCTCATTTATTAAATATTTTAAGCAGGCTTAACCACAGAAGGATGATTATATATAATATATGCTGCTTTGTTATAAAGTAAGGATGTGGAATGAAGGAGAGATTGGCCTGAAGCATGTGACTGTTTTTTTAGAGGATAGTTCTTAAAGTCATATGGGAATAGCTTTATCATACCAACATGAGCAAGGTTGTTACTCCTAATGTCTATATCTTGGTAAGTTTCTGGTTTATTGCCCAACTCTAGTTAAAACTACTGAATGTGGTATCAATATCTAAGAGAATGGACGAAAAGGGTCATCACCACCACCACCACATACACATAGGTGAGTGGCTTACCTTGTAACATGCTGAGCTCTTCTGCAGGGGGAAGGAGTGAGAGAGAAGACAGAGGCAACTTGTCAGTCATGCAAAGCAGTGCACGACGAGCGTGTAGCCAGGTGACATTGTGACAGCCGCGTGTTAAACAAAAAGTAAGGACTTAGGCAAAGAGATGCAATATCAATTGAAAAAAAAAATTTTTTTTGTTATGACACCCAGGTGAATGGCGCCGAGGACATTGTGCACCAATTGATCAAACTATATCGATTGAAGTTAGGATAATGTAGAAGCAGGTTTTCATGCTTTGTTGACTCAAATTTCTAATAACATTAAGTCATTAGAGATATTCATCACACTGCAAAAAGCTGAACTCTTGCCAAAATATTTTTTTATTAATAAATGGGGGGAAAAATTTACATTTGTCACTTATCCAACATTTCTTGTCAATGTGAGGAATATCTCCATTTAATTCAAATTGTACAGGCATACATCTTAGAGTGGTAGGTGAGGTAAACTGCTAAAGAGTCAAACAAGCATACAAAAAGCAAACATTTTGACGCTGCTCATTTCAACATGCACGTAGAAAATGAATGCTCGCTCGTCTTTGATAAAATGGTGGCTTGGCTTTTGCTGATTTCAGTCACTTTTGTGCAAAAGGCCAAACTACCTTTTTATCCTCCCTGTGCCACATGTGCATACCATCTGCAGCCTACAGCAAACCCACGCACTTGACACAATGTAAAGCTCTCTGTGATCTCTTTGCCCCCAACGCTAGGGGGAGCTCTCTTCTATGAAATAGGCTTTGCTCCCACACCTTGTTTCCACTTACCAAGATATTTGGCCTTTTCCTCTCTCCGCTCCTTGGCAAGCTTCTGCCTCTCCTCTGACTTGATGATGTCTGGGGATGAGAATGGAGGGGGGAGAAAGGAGAAATTATAGAGAGGATGTGTAAGCGAGAGGTGGCATATTGCTCCACTAGACCTCTGTCACACAGCATTTATTTAAAAAGGTTCATAGGTCTTCATGTTTCTTGCAGGTCAATTATAGCTGGTTAATCAAGCTCTGCAAACACAGCAGCAGAGGCTTTTAACTTTTAAATGCCACCACAAGGAAATGCATACCACCAGACAATGACAGGAAACTGGCAACGTCAACATTTGAATGCTAATCTTCAATAAATGGCTGAAGCCGAGGTGTGCTACATTTTCTGGATTAAGAAAAAAACATAAGAAAAAAACGTTTTTTTTTCATGAAACCAATCTTCTCTAAATAAAAGCTGCAGCATGTGGCAGGCTCACTAAATCTCCTGTACCATCTAGATTTGGGTGTATGTTTGATTGTGCTGTTATGACTACAGGGGAGCACTTACATATATCTCTTCCCTCTGTGACATCTCTGATATCTACTCACACACAACATACCTTCCAAATACTTCAGAAACACTCAGTGAAAAAACAGCAATGCAAGCAAACACTGAGCTGAACCATTTCAAGAATTCAAACTGCATCCTTTCATGATAACTGGTCCTACATCCTGGGAAACAAATACTGTTATTCTGACTTGCCAAAGGCATCCTTAATATGTCCTCCAAGAAATATCCCTAGAAAAATATTTTACAAATAGAGCTGAAACGATTATTTGATTCATCAATTTTTCAATAGGTAGAACATTTATTGGCAACTATTTTAATAATCTATTCATTTTTTTTCATTTTTAAAGCATATATTAAGCAAGAACTTACAAGTTACAGCTTTTCAAATGTCAATATTTGCTGTAAACAGAATATATTTGGGTTTTGAACTGATGATTGAACCAAACAAGACATTTAAAGATTTCACTGTGGGTCTGGTAACTTGTGATGAAAATGTTTTGCTTTTTACTGACATTCTATAGACCAAATGAAGTCAGTTGCAGCCCAATTAACACCACAAACATGATTATAGCTAATTTATTCATGCTTTCTAATTACTGAGTTACAGCTTATTTTATAATACAGAATTGCAGATAGACAACATCCTTACATACAACTTATCTTTGCAGCCCACCCAAATAAATTAGCTTGAATTGTGTATTGATCAAAACAGCTACAATGTGAAATCATTCATGTCCATTTGAAGTGTGCACTACCACAAATAATGTGTCCACTGCTGGGAAACACTGACACAGACTGCAGTCTTGATCATTCTTTAGTCTTCATGCTACATCATCCCCCCTGATCTTCACAGAACAGATGTTCATCATCAAACACACAGAAGCTCATCCTTCAGCAATGTCTAATAGGGAGAGGCGTGAATCATAAACACGAAAACAATCTGCCATGCAGCCTTCCCTAAGAACAACCTCTGACCCACTTTGATATTTATAGGACTATGGCCCATGTGCATGGTCTTGGTCAGTGTGATGTGCTGCTGTTGTTTGCAACTCACCACCATGTTAATCATAACGTCACATGCACAAAGCATCTGAGACAAGAACAGGCCGGCCTAGAAAAAACTGCTAGGTGCAGTGTTTGGGCTCCAGACTATACGTGTGTACACACACACACACACACACACACACACACACACCCCTTCTTAAAATGTCAGCCCTGTGTCATTTTGTCCACCTCTAAATTGGGGTACAAAAGGAGCAGTGCTGAGTATACTGTATAGTGTGTGACTTGCAACCCTCACGGTGCAAACTGTGCAGACCATTACCAGAAGCTGCAGCTCCAAGACTGAACTACAAGCCTCAACATTTCATTTCACTAATTAAGGAGCCACAGAGTGCTTTTCATCTTCATCATACCCCTCTGGGTGGTGCAAAAATGGAACTTGAAGGACAAAGGGGAAGTGTGGGACATTTTTGGAATCCGGAGACTAAGGGCTCAACTACATGTTTCTCTAAAATAGACCACAATTTGGCAAATAAGCAAAGAATACCATAAATGTCTTGATATTGACTTGGAGGTCATTACAAGGTATCGAGAGTATTGGGAGCAATTTTGGACTTTGGGGGGTTTATCCCCTTCACCTCGCCCAAAGGGAATAAAAACCATGACCACAGTGAATGGATTAATGGATAAAGAATAAAGGGGAGAGAGAAAAGAGGCTTACACTCCAAAATCCTTCAAACATGTTCCTTAGAGTTTGCATGTGCTGTTCGCCAGTGGCTGCAAGGCGTTTCAAGTGGTGGCATTGTGGAAATGTTGCAAGGAGGTCAAACTAAATGCCTTCTTGGCATCACTGAAATGGGATTTCTGTTCAGGTTCCTTTTGCCCTCCTTTCATTAGTGAACAGTGCATGGTAGTGATTAGCATCAGCATTAGCTAACGACAAGAAAGCTCATTTGTCTATATTTTACCTGAATATTATCTTTACTAATTCAATTATGCCTAAAATCTTTGAGCCCAAAGCTGAGATGTTCTCACACAGCAGCATCTGTTCCATGCTTGTTCCAACACTTAAAGATAATCTGCAGCAGCTCTATTGGATTTAGCTTCTAGTCTGAAAGCATGTGGTCACTTTTACTCAGATAATGAAGCATTACCTTTGCCTATAAGAGCTGCTACATGTCAGGCCAAATTTGCAGGTATACTTTAGCGGTGACATTTTTTTTTCTTTACCTTCCTTCCTTTTCGACCTGGGGATGGGTGATGCAGGTGACCCAGGTGATCGAGGGATGACGTCAGATTTTGTGGGGGTAGTCAATCTCCGGTCAATATCTTTCTTGGCTGGAGACTCCATTCTCTGGGTGTTGTCTGTCTTCGGGGGGCTGCTCTCCCCCTCCGGGTCAGGCCTTGTGGGGTTTGTGTTCAGATCCGAGTCGGGAGCTGAAGAGAAATTAACAGAATAGGAACGAGTGTGTAAATGGTACATGGTAAAAGGTAAGACAAGCACAGAGACGGAACTCGACCAGTTGGTCTTCATTCTTTTCACTGCTGGGCCTATGAAGCACTTTGGTTTGAATGACGTAAACTTCCTCAGGAGTCGCATGTATCAAGTGTGAGGGGTGGAGTCCCTGGCTAGAAGAAGATGACTGTTTTCTTTGAGAAACTGTTCACTTGGATAACTCATATCAGCACCGTAATAACATAATTAAAGAGAACACCTTACAGGTACAGTTACACTGTAACACTCCACTGTTTCTGTTTTCTGAGTTCTTGAGGAACATTATCTGCTGCAGAGATTGCAACACTTGCTCAGAAGCAAAAAAAGATAATAGTTCTTCTGCTTGTTCCTCTACTTCAACGCCTACTGCCATTTTTGCGCTGCGTGACTGATTTATTGACAGACTGGCCTAAGCAAATGGCCAAACTCCCAGGCAAAACAAAACACAGTAATTGCTTTTTGGCGTCCTGATGATTCTATTGAGGTGAAATTAATTGCTTAGAAAAATAGAATCAGAGTGATCAGCTTCCCAGAAGGAGTCAAACTTCTTTTTGATGAAACATACTCGATAGGAGCCAGTTTAGGCCTGTAAGTCACTGCGCTCTTTCAGACTCTTTGAAATGTTTTTTGATAAAAGAATAGCTGGGCCAGTTTGCTGGGGCAGCAGCTTCACTCACAGCACCATGACTCACATTTGGCAAGCTGCAGAACTTGAATCTCCTACTCAAACATTAGTTTGCCCAGGCTTTGACGGCCAAACAAAGACCCTCATGGGAGGGACACTTGGCTTTGTCCACTCAGCACTGTACCCCTGCGCTCCCTGTGGAAGCATGTTGGAGAACAGTTTTTTTCTGCATAGTCTCTGAAGGTAAACACTGGGGCAACATGCTCTAAATTATTCAGACTTTGGCTAAAAACAGCACAGACAGTAGGGGGCTGTCAAACTAAGACAGTGAATGCACTGAAGATTTACTCTGCAAATGCTGTGCAATTCAACAGTTTGCTTACAAGAGCACCAAAGAGCAGCGAGACCAATGCTGTGCAACCACAAAGAGAACTGATTGTAGTTTTCTATGGAGTATACAACTGTACACTGTGCTTGCTAAATAATAACATCTCACGTCATATAACTTTATTTCCAAACACACTACTCCCTTGGGAGTAAAACTCTGATTATTATTAAACCTAAGACACGCAAAGCTGGATAAAGGTCTGCATGAATAGCTGTCAGACAAATGAACGTCTTCTCACTACTACAACTACAGACGCTTAGTAGCATCCAGTGAGATATCAGGCCTCATGGCAAACATTGTCTGAGCCCAGCTAGGCACATGGAAAGGCTCAGCCATCAGTCTGGGAAATGGAGGCAGTTACCGATGAACCTGAGAAGCCTTTTGGACAGAGACAACAGCAGTATGAGTCCATGAAAGAGTTCAGCTGGGAGACAAGACATTGTGTTTCCCTCTTGAAGCATGCCACTATTAAATAAGTATTCCTCGGGCAGTGATGTGCTCAGACAGAGAGGGCCCATTGTTGTCTCTGCATGGCAACAGGACAGCAGCCAAAACACTGCAATGACAGTGAGAGGACGATGGAAGGACGGAGAAGGGTAGTGAGATAAACTGAAATTAGAAGATGAACACTGGAATCGATTCAGTGCAATTTCATAAATTTATAATTTCGTAACAAACGCAATTTTGTGAGGTAAAAAGGGCTGAGAACAAAAACCAGTAGGCATAAAATGAAACTGCAAAAATGCAATGCCGTAGAACAACACCGAACTAGGGGCTTGCTATCAACATCATTTAAACCTGTCTAAATCCAGTATAACTGCCTGCTCTTCACTTTCCTCCTCAGTTACTTTATTGAAGACTTTGTGATTTAATATCTGCAATCAACCAGTTCCCTACAACATTTTTGCTAACAAATGATACACACATCCTCAGGTGTTCCACAGTGACTGCGCAGGTGATCAATCCTACAACCCTCGTCATTGAATATTTCATCTTACACCATTTTCTCACAGATCCCTAAGGGCAGATGTGGCAACTAGGCTACAGTGGTGATAAGAGCAAGTGTATCTCTGACAGACAGCTATTGTGTTGCCTCATATCCTGTGAAAGTTCCCCATACACCTGAGAACTGGAGCCACAAAGAATTGGCTGGCTGTGGGCAACTGGTCAGACAATCACTGGGATCTATACGGTCATTGATGAAGAGAATGAGAATGTAACACACTCTGGTATGTTGGTGGCACTGACAATGAATACCAATGAAACCTGAAGCTCTCTGGATGAAAATGGGATGGGAGCTGAGGGAGAGGATTGGTGCTGCTTAGCAAGGGACTGAAACAAGGGCTGATTGATGCAGCACACTGACTGTCCGGGCTATCAGACATCTGGGAGGACAGAGTGCACGATAGATGAATAAAAGTTAATGAGGGAAAAAACGGATAAATTAAAGTTTCACCAACAGCTGCATTTATCTTGATGAAAAATGCACATCTTAAGTTTCAAGAGCCCGAGTTGACTTCTTCAAATGTCCAGTCCAGCACCTAAAGAAATGTAATTTCTGATGGCATTTTTTCTTGATAAATTACTTATATGTTAATTGATTATCAAAGTAGTTTAGTATAGCTTTTGGTCAAATAATCAATAAATCAGTGAATGATTTCATAAATGGTTGAACTGAAATTAATTTCAACTTCATACTTTGAGGAAAATCACTACGACTAGTAGCAGAATGAGATGCGTTTCTACGAGTGGGTCCCCATCCAGTCACAGCTGGATATATATTTAAAAGTAGCTTTAAAAGAAGATACACACAATGCATTTAGGTGACACTTAACACTGAATGTAAGTGAATGAAGTCTGCTAAGTTTATTGACTGATTCTGGGACTTTTGCCTGTCCTGGCCTGACACAGTGATGAGTACAATTGTATTGGGAAAACTGTTTACACAGGGACCCCTAACAGCAAACAAGGTTGGGACACACTCATGCGGGACTTTGAGGAGAATGCTTAGGTAATATCTGCACAGATGTACTGAATGTAATAACACAATCTGTTCAGCAATCCATTCTGGCTGTTGTCAAAGAAAAAAAATATGACTTGAACCAGACTAAATCAGATTATCCAGTTTTTTGTAACAGAATGTTCTCATTAGCTGTATTAATTTATGAAATCACTGTAGAAACAAGAATATCAGCTCAATCAAATTACAATATTTTTACAACCCATACAACAGAGGGGGTCTATGGAACACTTACCATATTTACACTCTAGCTTCCCAGAGACACTGCACCCAGGGGACGACTCCAGCCAAAAGCCATTAGACCACCCTCTTGTGACATCACTTACATTATTAATTATCATAAATCAATGCATACCAACTTCCCCTGAGATGCTCGAGTCTCCATCAAGCCTGAACACTGAAAAACACTTTGGTGGAGGGTATTATTGGATGGCAAGGGAGAAAAATACACAGGACTGCATTTCACAGGCTTGATAACATCTCAAGCATGTTGAAGGCTTTGGTGTGCACCAGCCACCCTTCTTTAGAGGTCCTGAAAAGCTCAGCTTCTTACTATAAGCAATAAGGTGTCGACATGTTTATTTCACGTGCAAGATTTCTGCATTTGTGTTTTGTTTGTGCTCTTCAAACTGGTTTGTAGTTGGCAGGAATCCACGTTCCAGTCTTAGCTTTAGATAATAATAATCAGAATCTGATGCTAGCTGTTTGCTTATTGTATGCTTATGATGACAAGGATATGCCACTATCAAATTAAATGAAACCATCCCTTGAAGCTTTTAAGAAAAGGCATGATAATACAAACTACTCTTTATATTAACACTTTTTTACTTTTTTTACTGCCACTATAATTAGCATCCTATTTGCATTATTATCTCTTAATAATCTGGTAGCAGTAAATAGATCACCATTTAGAGCATATAAATGCAGTGATGTCATGACATGATTGCTTTGTTTTATGCTTCTATTGAGTATCAAATGGGTATGAGACCATTCAAAGTTGGTCAGAGGAGGTTCAGGAATTTGTGGTATGCTGAGCGTGATCACTGGTTGAACATCACACCGTAACCTTGCACCATAGCTCAATTGGCATCATCTTGTCTCCCTATGGGGTCTCTCTAGCTGCAGGTGTCAAACAAAGCCTGAGGCACTCAACTGAACCAATTTAGATGCAAAAATCATACAATGGATAGAATGGATGGAAAAGATATATGTAAAAGACAGCAGAACTAGTAAAGGAACCCCTGCAGAAGTGGGTGTATGCATGCATGCACGAGCACAGTGTGGGACCAGAACGGCAGGTTGAGAATCAGCAGGTAATTAGCACAAACTCAGTGCCATTTGCCAGTTAAAGGCATGTTAGGTTGGACCAAATATATGTGCAACTAGAAATGTTGGTTTGGAAAAAGCCCATTGTACATTCACTCCCGAAGTTCAATCACAATGAAATTTAGTACTTTATAGTTTGGCTGATGACATTGTGAGTAAAGAGCCAAGTTAAAACTGGGACAACTGGTAATACTGCCTCAAAAAATGTAGAAATCCAATTTCACAGCATATTATTTTGTTAGAGCAGGTTATAAATACCCACACAGCCGGATTCTTCATGTAATCCTGCCCCAGTGCCACTTTAATAGACTTGGTCACCTCCAAAACTACAGGGCACAAGAGCCCTTCCAGTTTCATTATTTTATTAACAAGAGAGTATGAATATTTAAGCCCAAGCAATAAGAATGCCATAATAATAATAAAAAACACATAAGGAAGCGAGTCCTTGCAACAGCATGTGACCACATTATAATGGAAGCTTTTTATAGGCTCTAAAGGCTCAGACAGCCAACTGTACTAAGCATAGGGTTCAGACAATATACCACACTGCTGTTTTTCTACTTTTTCATCAAGCTCACGGGAGACCTGTGAATAAAGGTAAGAAAGACCTGTGTCCTCCTCAGCACAACAAAACACATGACTCACTGTATGACAGAATCAGCAAACTATGACAGCACATTCTTGAGACAGGGTTTGCTCATTCTGTTTGGAGAGGGATACTTTCAGCTGAGAGGAGCTCTAAAAAGCAATGTGAAACTGCCGGATACAAAAACAAACAGACATCCCCAGTTTGAAGCAAATCCAAAGAAGTAATGGTAATTTTTAAAATGATCGTGGTTACATGATAGTGACCAGTCATAATTAATATAACTTCCAGCTGCTGCTCATTCCTAATGCAGAGGGAAAATATAGGGCAAGACATGGAATATTTATAAAGCCAGAAGCTTCACTCTTAAAACACAACCTTCTCTGTCCCCTGCCAAACACATAAGAAAAGGAGTGACCTCACTGTAAGACCACCAACAGGAATAGCCCAAGATTTATATAATACAATGATATGGAATAGTTGCAAAATCTAAATCTGCGTAATCGCGCTGAAAAAGTACTTGGTAAACTTTGTGGAAATGCAGCATATGCTCTTGAAAACTGGAAGTCAGGCAAACAAGAGGCGAGAAATGAGTATTGAGTCCCTGAGTGTGAAATCAAAAGACTGGAAAGGGAAAAGGGCGGCAACCCACACAAAGAAAAGAGGAACACGGGAAACACACAGAGAATGGATCAGCATCTCATTTGGGATGGGCCAGGGGACTAATGAACTACCTCATCGCTTACTCCCCTAACCCGTCGCCCCTTCACCCTGTTGTGTCCCTCCTGCACGAATAGGGTGATGTAAGAGGGCAAGGGGGCCCAGACACACAGGAAGCGCAGTGTAAACAACAAGCACTGACTTCATGCCAAACCAGGCTCTGCGTGTGTGTTTAGAAACCAAAGTTTTCATTAGACGCTGGGGACCATGATTTTAAATAGGAACTGAGATAAACATCATTCAATTATGCACACAAACTTGATACTTGGTTACTTCTAGCTAGGGCTGCATGATCAATTATTCTATTGATTATGTTTAAAATCAAGCTTTTAGTGTACAAATTGTAAAAACAAAAATGCTCATCAAAATTTCCAGAGCCCCAGGTGAGATTGCTTGTTAGTTAATCAACAGTGCAAACCCCAAAGATAATAAATTAACAATGATATGAAAATGACGTTACAACCAAATAATTTTGGTACTTTTGCCTGAAAAAACAACATATATATATATAAAATCGCTAATCGTACTTCTTGTCAATTGATTTGATGTCAAATACGATAACGACAAAACTGAGAAAACAAGGACAGAGTTAAACCTGCAACTAACAACCATTTTTATTATCAATCCATCTGCCGACGTATTACCTTGATTGATCAGTAATCATTTAGCCTATAACAAATACCAGAAAATATTAAATAATGTTTTCCCAGAGCTTAAGACGATATCATCAAATGTCTTTTTATTTGAGCAACAGTCCAAGACCTAGTATTTACCATCTCATGAGTGAAATAATAGCAACAAATGATCACAACTGAGAGGCTTGAACCAGAGAATATTTGGCATTTTTGCTTGGAAGATGACAATCAGTTAATTCTGTTCTAAACTGACGCAATAAAAAGGACAGATCAAATATTTCTGATGCCGAGTGATGAATCAGGCTACAACTAATATCTGCTTAATAAAGACAAAAGTGATTCTGCATACCAATCAAGAGGGTTGAAGACAGAAGTCAGTATTCCTTCATGGCATGTCAATTGGTCGGTGACTACTGATGTCTCTGTCAGTGACTGAAACAGCTTTCATCCCATCACCTGGCCCAGTCTGAGGACAATGCCTGGCATTTAGCTGCTGCTACTCTTTTCTGCATTGGTGTATAAGACAAAGCCACCACGCAGATGAAAGGTTCCACTTATCTGAACTAGCAGAGGCTCCTTGGGGATCCTGCCTCCACTACCGCCACCAACACGCTCCAACAAAAATGGATAAGTAACCTAGACATTCTGACCAGTGGTGGGGGAAGCAGGGAAGAACCGCCAAACTCAAGCTTTTCTCAATGACATCACAGGACGAGGAGGGATTTCGGGGCCGCACAAGCTGCCATTCATAACTGGAATCTGTATATCGGCACGCCAGCGTGTCGCATCTGGCAACATGCTCCACGTCCCCTTTTGGGGGTTGGGAAGTGACAGCGTGATCTAATTCTCACTGGTCTCAATTATGGGGTTTTCTGCTCCCCCGTCACAGTCAAGAACCAATTTTAGTCCAAACAGGATGTAAACCATTTGTGCTAGTTTTGGAAGAGTGTAATCTTTTACAAATAGTTTGCAATGCCCCCATATGCTGAAATCTTATTGACCAGAGGAAGAATGCTTCACAGCCTTTAAGAGCAACAGGGTCAAGATTTATAACTGATGCTACGTGATTCAGACTGTGATTAACAGAAAGCTTAGACTTGAATATTTATATTAGGTTAGAAATACATAAAATGGTCTTTAAAAGCTTTGTCTAACTGGTCATTAATACAACTGCAAAGATCTTAGGTACCTGTAATCCCCTATATGAATTTTTTATCTGTGTGGGAGTCTAATTTCCCTCTTTGTAAAGAACTACAGAATTTACCACTATGTGGGAAAATGACTCAGGGCAAATAGAGTGGAGAGCTTCACTACTCTTGAAGCATCAGTGGGATCAGGACCGCACTCTGAAAGAGCTGTGACAGTGTGTGTCCTTGTCTGTGTAGCGCAGAGAGCTGTTGTTAGTCATTTTTTTCCAATGTGGTTATTTTCGTAAACACTACCAATAACAAAACTCAGGCCCGGGAAGTAATCTTGTGTCTGTTCAACGTACAATTACACCCAACAGTTATCATTAACTGGATTTTTGTCTCCCCACACAAAACCCAGAACCTTTCTGCTGGCAAAGGGGTCCAATCATGGGTTTCCTAATCACATGTAACAACAACAAGGACAAATATTCACTCCCACTCCCTCAGTGACAGTTCAAATCAATCAACAACAAAAAAAATACACTGCAATGATCTTATCATTTGCTAGAAAGCAGGCACAAGAACTAAATGAATTGTGAAAATAGACTTAACAAATGGCTCCAGATGACATATGGTACAACTGTGTAGGGATACCAAGATGCGTTTACAGTTTAAGAAGCATGCCCTTTAGCTGAACGTGGACTGGTCTAATATTAGCCGGACAGGTCTGATGACTGGAACTTTCAGGCGACCAGAGAGCGCAGAGCAGCCCGTCTGGGATATTTTCAGACTTGGTGGAGGTGGTAGGAACAAGCAACACTGTCCAACTTCCCTCCCCTTGTCTTTCATCTAGTGTCCCAGTGAGAAGGGAAGTACAGCTGACTGATAATACATTTAGGTCCATGATCAAATTGTATTATTAAAGAGGCATAAAGATTGTAAACAGATTGTAACAGCAAGCTCAGCTGTCTAAAGGAAACAAAATTCACCAACCAGCATCTGTAAAGCTCACTAACATTGTTAATCTCATATCTGCACAAAAAATTGGAAGTGTTTCAAAATTTCACACTATTCCTTCAATCACCCATACGCAGTTTTACTAAACTGGGGAGTTACTATGTTAGATTGCACCAAGTAATTCAACACAAACTTCGTAACACCGTTACTAATCACCAAACTCTGAGCTCTGCCAGGTGGTCCTTGACAAGCCATAGCTAGATCAACTGTATTCTATATCAAAGGGTCTTGTATGAGGAAAACGCCTAAAGGAGCTGAAGAGGTGAAGACAGTTTATACATTGCAAAGTCATCCTTCAAACGCATTCTCTAAAAGCCCGACATGTTCTTGGGGCAATATGTGAAATATCTTTGGCCCATTTTAGAGGCTAATATAGCAAGACCACAGCCCCCAGTCATTTTAAGTGTGACTAATCACAAATGTAATGGGGCTTTAGAAAATGAGTGAATTACTCTAGTCATCATCACAATGCATAGATAGAAAACATGAGTTTGCATCAATCAGTTGTCATACATCAGCATTTGAGTGACACTAGCTAGAACATAAGGCAACTGGACTAATTATTTACAAGGTGAGACCACACAAACATTCTTTGTTGTAGTGGAGCTACTCTGTGGTTTCAGTTGGTTAGAGGTGGTTCAAGGGTAGGCAAGTTCAACTCTAATTCTATCGGCGTAATCCATGTTTTCAGAATAAACACTGTATATGACAGTTTGTATCCTAATAATTAAAAAACAGGAGGTCCAATTAAAAGACCTCACATACATACAAAAACTGAACTAGGTTGTGTCTGTCATTCACCACGTTCACAAAAACAATCATGAACTGTGCCTGTGCGTATTGACCGCTTTCAGTAGCCATTTCCTGGTCGAATACTGAGTGCTGGTTAATGGGAAGGCTGTCTACATTATTTGCCTTACAAGGGTTCTGGGTCAGTGTCTGGATGGTGTGATTTACACCATCTGGGTGCTACAGAGTGGACCAGCACTGACGTGATGCCTCCTCTATGTAAGGAGTTGAGATCTGGAGATGGGCTGTTTTTTTCCACCTTTTTCACATTAAGCTACTGCATGTTTTGCCTTCCTCTGGTCTCGGTCTGTCTACACGTCACAGCTTAAGTCCCCTCTCTCATTTGGATTTCTTATTTCTTGGGACTGGACTATCTAGCACCAACAGAAAGAAAGGATCATACTTTAAGAAATGCTTCATATCCCGATTCTTGTACAAAGACAACACATAGGAACTATATGGATAATTCATTAAAAGCTCCTATATAATAGAAAAGCAGCTCCCTCTCCTTGTTAGAACAGGGGTAATATGAGCATACTTGTATAAGTGCACCCCTTGAGTAATTGGACAGTGACACAGATTGTGTCTCTGTATGAAACAGTGACTATGCAGTTTGCAAAGTGCCAACTTTCAGCTTGAAACTGAAGACGTTAACATTCATACTGGGCAAACAATAATAGAAATTGCCAGTCACCATCACAGTCATGCTGAGAACACTGTTATAAACCAGTATGATGTGAACACCCTCAAACAGCCTTAAAACTGTAACTCAGCTCTTTAACCCCAGTCAGTGTTTCATTTTAAATCCAACATGCTAAGTACAGAGGAGCCAAAACAACTGGAAATGAACTGCACTGTAGATTCTAAATCAGCAGACCTCCACGCCATAGTGCTGGCATGACTTAAGTCGGTTCTTTGTGACTCAGATGTTTTATTTTCCCTTCTCCCTCCGAACTTCACAGGGACAGGGCCGAGTGCCTTCTATAAAATATGCTGAATGCAGGCTTTGAACATATCTGAAAACATGGGAATTGGGAAGCCCCCACTCTCTTACAGAAACAACATGGCCTGAAATAGCTGTAGAGGAATAATCAAATAATCTATACAGCAAAAGAAAGATTATATCTTGCAAAAGAGCGAGGTAACGTATAATAATTCTCAGTCTGCTTTTTAATCCTTTTAGCCATGCATGGAAAATGTCAGTTGATTGACAAAGTAATCGGTGATTGAAGCCACATACACTGAATTAAATGGATTATGCAGGATGGAGCCCACACATAGGTTGGTCTCATTTGCATACAGCACCCAGTACTATAAATGAGATTAAAAACAGCAGGAATGGTGGGATAAATAGAATGGCATGTCATTATTTTGTCCTTCTGATACACAAATATTTAGATATTTAATTTCACTGCATAAATGACTTTAACCTTCAAATTTTCTCACCTATAGGACACCACAATTCAAGAGAATACTACACGACGGAGGATGTGGATGACATCATCATCAAGCACATTTTAAACATGAGTGGTTTCACATGTGGCAATTTTGTTTGAGTTAAACATATCTCCTGCAGAACGTGAAAACATCACATCATGGCACACACTTCACCACTGCATTGCTCACAATTAATCCCACACAAAAACAATGTGGGTTGCTTTATTAAGCAGTGAATCTTGGAGGACTTAATTTACTAAACCAGCCCTCTCTTCAAAAATGGGACGCTGTCGCACGTATGCCCCTGATCACATAACTCCTGCGGCTGAAGATGTGAAGCGGTTCAGTATGACTTGACAGCTAAAGCCAGTTGATTCTCCTGTATTACAGGATAGACAAGCGATACACTGTGATTGGTCTCCCTGTCAGTCTGCTGAGGCTCCTCATCTTAAACACGGCTGCGGGTGAAGCAGCTCAGTGTTTTTTTTTGTTGCTTAAAATGAAGTTTGCATAATCACATGCATAATAAATACACCTCAGTATCTCATACTACGTGTACTTCCAGTAAGAATTTTAAAGATATGAGCAGTCATGCTATAAAAGGCAAATCTTAAAAAGGAAAATAAAAGTTTCTATTCATCTCAGCCGGTTTCAGTTTAGCTGTTCAGGTACGGAGATTAGAAAGGATGACCAAACAGAGCCTTTCTTTATGCCAGTGGCATACAGAAAAGAAGGATTAGCAGATCTTCTCCATGAATCTATTTTTTTTACACTGCTGGGCCAGACTAGTAACAGCTCCAATCCAGTTTTCAGGCAGGACAGATCAAGTGAGCATTCTTTAGTGTTTCTTTTGTTTAAATATGTTGCTTGAGGATGTTTTACATGGGCAGCACATCCATCACTAAACATCTCTCAGAGATGTTTAGTGATGGATGTGCCTCTGTTACATAGGCCTGTATCATAAAGGTAAAATCTACTTCAAGAGCAACATGAGATTAAGTGATATTCAGAACTTCATTCTTATCTGATACAGCTGCACAAAAAGAGAAACGTATGATCCCAAAGTGACATCAAGCTGGGGAAATGTGCCACTTTGAGTTATGCAAGGAGAGTGTTGAAGCTCTGATGACCAGTGTACCACTGATTACTTATCAGATAGCTGGAAAAATAACTCTTGATAATGTATGGAAAGCATAACGGTCTAGCTGACACACTGTACATCACATGAAACAAGAGGCCTGATGTCAGTGCTTCTGCCATGAGTCACATCACATATCATGACAGTCCCTTCCAGCTTCATGGTTATATATTACACATTATGTTATTTAGAACATGGTGGTTTAAAAAGACTCCAGTCTACTGGTCAAGATTTCCATGATCAGGGTGGAGCACATCTCTCCTCCTGCTTGATGCAGGGCCAAAACAAGCTGACTTCCCTCTATGAAGCCCCCTGTCAGCAGGAAGGAAGTTTTCTGTTGTCAGAAGGAGGTGGTCACATTGTGTGTCCCCTTCTATTTCCAGAAGCAGAAAACATGTCAGTGCACAATGCTTTGGCATGGAGATGCAAACATTAGACCAATGCTGGGTGTCCTGCAAGAACAACTTCACACTGGCAGGTTTCCAACATGGGTCTCAAACTGAGACATTTGGAAAGGATCACATAGTTTATAATTGCCATCTGGAGTGTGAGGTGCACTCTTTATCCTGCACTTAGGCCCAAGCTCAGCTGCTCTTTAACAATTTCTTGATTTCTGGAGTTTGTTGATGCATCTCTGCAAATGCAGAAAATGAGCATGACTGCACCTGTGCATTCAGCAACTATTCACTGTATTTGGAATATATCCTCTGTTTGAGCAGTATCAAAAAGGAGATAGAAAGGATGCCAGACCTCCTATAACTGCATCATGTTAGTAGTGAGCTAAACATAACATACGGAGGGGGATGGGATGGTACTAGTCACATTACCTCATCTAACGCAAATTGTGTTAGCCTACTATAACCCTGATGGCTGAGCTCTGTGCGAAACAAATGGCAATACATGTTTTAAGAGACAGACAGATCAGCAGTCAGCTGATGATCAAACCGGCGTTTTGTTGTAGCCATCGAAAGGTCTGCAATTTGGTAAATCTGTTATTGTCTCGCAGATTAAAATCTGGTTTAGGTGTTAAGCTTCTGGACATCCACAAGGTTGCGTTAGCTTTATGATTTGTGGACAGCCTTTATCCGAACCTCCTAATGGATTGTTCATAATTCATCAGACAACCGCACTGACTATTGCTTTACCTTGATTGCAACATTGTTTCTGTACCCCTAAATGAGTCAGGCAACTATGAAGTTAACACTAGCGAGACAGCGTTTTAAGTAATTTTGTTATAACGTGACGAAGAGGATGAATGACAAAGCACTCGTGTATTTTTTAAACCAGACAGATTCAGCTCTAAGGCAGACTGGACTAACCATTAATTAGGACTTACATGTTGCTCCTGGTAGAGTAGTTTCCTCCATTTCGGCGGCAGTACCCTCACTTTCTGTTCTTTTGTTCATTCAAACATGCGAGTTTCGTCTTTTCCTCTCCGGCTGTCCTCTCATTCCTCAGGCAGAATTGGCGGGGGGGGGGTAACTTGGTCGAGTCACTCCACCCGAAGTCCTTAACGAACCGGGTAGTAACCCCTCCTGAGAGAGTCCAAATAGAGCAAAGACACGACACCAAAATAAAAACCCAACCCAGCAAGTACCCGCCTGTTGATAGAGGCACCGGTAGCGGTGGCGCTCCGGGAAAAACTTAAATGAAAGGGTGTCTGAGGGAATTTGGGAGAGAGAAAGCACGGGAGAAGAAGTGAGGGAAGTTTCTCACTCTCCGACACACCGCAGCTGATGCTCCGCTTGTGCGTATGGTACCTCAATGGCCTACAGACCGGACTGTACCATCAACAAGAGGGGTGTATGGCTGCTACTTATAGTATTGTTCGTTAAATATTAGCCAGATGTCACCTTATGGAAAAAAAATACAGTAACTGCAAAACATAAATAGGCCTATATTATTATCTTAAGGCAAACTTTAGTGATAACAATTAATTATTGTGAAGAATATAGTTGTAGACTACCCCTTGGTTGTTATTGGTTCCTCCACTCACGCAGCCAGCCAGAGCACAGTTCATATTCAATAAACCTTTTCCTTGGAAAACGTTTTCCCACCATGCTTGCTATATTTTGTGCTATGTTTTGCCATTGCTTAGTGATAAAAGTAGCCAACTAAATGCAGTAGGCCTACACGTGAAGATTGGTAGGTCTGTCAATATGACAAACTATTGTATTCAAATAACCTGAGATTGAGGACAACCTTTCACTGCAGTCCACAAAATACACCAACATACAAGACCAGGATTTCCCATGTTTTTGTTGGAGAAATAATGTAGCAAAACATTTCACGTGGGCTGCATAATTACTAATATTTCAAATGTACATTTATGTTTGTAACTGCACATCCAACTAAAAGAGCATTTGTGTGCAGGACAAAAGCAGCATAAAAAGGGAGACTGCTATGGAAATTAAAAGTGGATGCAGTCAAGAGAAGAGAAGAAGATAAAGGTACCATCAGCAACATGCATGGTTGCATTTTAAGGGTGTATGTCAACATGCTTTGAAATAAAGATCAAGTTAGGGCAGCCACCTCAATGTCTACAACCGAGACTCAACCAGAAATTAATTGGTTGTAAAGTAAATGTATTTAATTTAGGTGTAAAAAGAACACCAGATTTTCCTGTCAGTCTGGTGTTTGTTTTGGATGATGGATGTGTTAAACAGGTTACTCCACCCAAGATAGCTACTGTATATTGCAATTTTTCAGTCAGAGACAATACAACCCAATTCAAAACACAAAAGTTGAAAATGATCTAACAGCTTTAAGCACTGCAGAGTGTCTTCTTGTCCACCACCTGTGGATCTCCCAAAGCATCTGCCAAGGTGGGGGCTGGGCCAGGGGCTGATCGGCACGCTTGAGAGGGGACACCCCGTCAAAAGGACCCCAGTGGGGCTCTTTTGTGCAGCTGTTGAGTTGTGTTCACCCAAACCCCCAAAGAGCCACCTGTCACTGCAACTGGAAAGTGGGGGATGTTGAAGGAGGTGGGGGTTGGGAGGGCTGTAGAGTGCGTGGTTGATAGGTTTTGCAGAATTAGAACCAAAAGAGTAATTGTTGAATGTGCTTGTCTCAAAGTCTAGTTGTACTTGTCATCATGCTTCTTAATTGTCCTTGATGAATTCACACCATGACCCAAATAAATGGTTTTGTCAAAGATCCCCGTCCCCCTAAAGTCATTACAGTATGATGATTCAATAATTCTGTAATATTGAATCACAGATAAGAATGTTATTTCATTTACTGAATAAAGGAGCAATTAAGAGTTAAGCTGCCACTCCTTTTCAAGTCAAGGAAAGATTGAAGGAGAACAGGGAATGTCTTTGAGTGCTAATGAAAGATTAATGGCTGCATACCTCAGCCAAAACTCAAGATTTAAAGACAAAAGAAGGCAAATTTCTTTCTTAAACCACCTTTGCTTTTAGTTACCAATAGCCTTATAATCTAGACAGATTATTAAGCCGTTGATAAACTCTTGTTATAGAACAAACTCAGCTAATGCAACAATTCAACAATGTGCATAATAAAATAAAAACAACGGAAGACACTGGAATATTATATACTGGTATTGAACTTGTATATACTCTCTATCATGCTTGATTTATCTATAGTAAAAAAAAATTTTAAAAGACAGAAGAAACAAAGAGGATGGATCTGATAATAAGTGAGTTAAAATGCTGAAATAAATGCTGAAAAAATTTGGAGATTTAAAAAAATTTGTATTACTTCCTGTAAGTACATTTTGCACTTTAAATACTACAGGAAAGTAGACAAAATGCTTCAAAAGTCCTAAACATTAACTCTACTTTTCAAATACTCTGCCTATGCACATTTCTAGATCTTTTGTGCAACCTCTTTAGCCAACATATTGAAATCCAACAATCGTTTCAACCTCAGCTCTATACCCATGTACGTGTGCACAGACTTGCACATTTCACCAAAAACACATTTCTGACACATTTTTAGTACACAGCATATGTCATATTGAAGTTGAATGGATTTAATATTGAGTGGGGAAATGACAAACACCAAACATGGCACAATTTCTATGTAACATCTGAAAACTTATAACATCTATAATTTAAATGGATTTCTATCAACAACAAGGTAAACGTGCCTTTTTTAAGAATACGTGACAGTGTTACAAATAAACCATTACTATACCCTGCACCCCAGACAGTAGTCCTTTAGCCAGCAGTCTGATAGGAAAATTAAATGGCTCAGGATAAAAGCATACCACAAAGTCAGGAGGCGTGTGTCCATTTATCACACATCACTGTACCATGCTGTGCTAATGAGCCATTCAAAGTAAGGTGGATGTAGATAGGAGAAAATAACACAGTTGGTTTCCATTAGCTGCATTTTAGAGGTGCTGAAATGTTGCATGTATGTTCTGCAGACAGAAACAGTGACTGATGAAGATACAGTGCATTCTAGTGCCTTTACCTGTCTTTCTACTCTCGCACCCCTCTCTCCATTTGGTTGTTTGAATTCATACAAAGTTCTGTAAGCAACCTGTGAACCTGTGTCATCTCCATTTGTGAACCACACGTGTGACCACGTTGTACACAGGAAGTAGAAGACCCCCTCCTTCTTTATCCATCCCCCAGTGTTCAAGAAAGGTCTTGATTTTGGAGCTGCAGCTGCACTCCTCATTTAACACACTGAGAAGCCCCCCCCCCCCAATACATACATCTCATTAAGCTGCCTCTGAATGCTGTAAGCAGTTCATGCCTTGAAAAAAGGCAGTTAACAGAGAACACTGGGAATAAGAGAGTAAACAAAAATCATTACTACTGAGAGGACGTGATTGCATCAGTAAGTATGCCAAAAACAAGGGGAACCAATTGGAGAAATAGGAAAGCAGACGAAAATAAACTCCAGTACCAGAAAACCAGTACCAAAAGCCACATTTCCACCAAACAGTCTTGTCCAGTTCATTTCAGTTTAGTTTGTCATACATTAGAATGGTTATTTTCGTGTTTCCATTGGCAAAAGTTGTGGAAGGTAACAGTAAAATCACTAAATTCCGTCCCTTTTTTCGTTACTTGGAGTGTTTAGAGTCAACTTTCGCAATCAATGGGACATTTAAAAATGGCGGGTCCTTTGTCGCACAAGAAGTGACAATTCTGTTGACCAATCAACAGTAGTATAGTACTGTCTGAGTAGGAATCAAGTTTAGGAAGAATGCACAGTCCAACAGTATAAACTAAACAAAAACCTGTGTGAAACCTAGGTGTTCAGGAGTGTAAATAGTATAAAGGTAGCTCTTTTAGAGTCTACTCTGAGGCACAATTTCTTGTGAGTCATTCTTCTTCTGTCATCTCAGAGATGCTGTTGAAAGTGGTACCCATCTTTTTGATTTCTCAATTTTACCATATGGGAGGAAAGACACTCAAAGCTCCTCCTTTCAAAAGGTGGAACTGAAAAATCATCTCTCCTTTGTACAGCCTACTAAAACATTGCATCGCCACTTTTGCAAAAGAAAGAGCTTCTATCATTATATTCCAAGGAACATGGTCACCACCAGCACCGCCAGTGAGTCTAGAGGTCAGTTACTTTGAATGGCAAGGGTAACCCTCAGCCTGGTAATGAAACAACAATAGCAGGAATGTTCAGAATGTCCCCAGAGAATATAGACCCAGCCTATGTTATAGACTACTGAATACACTATCTCTGCCTTTAGCGAATGGTAAGCAAATAGGCTGGGGTAGCATCAGGGAAGGGTGGATATGAGGTTTATTAACTATGATGGATTTACTGCTGAAATATGTTAATTTGCAATTGCTTAACAGTTTTGTACATAACATTTCACTGATGTTGTCAGTAGAGTTTAGTTTACTTGTACACTTGCGGGTTCAGTTTGCTAGGTTTAGGGAAAGCAACTTAATTTTCGTGTCTACATCATTGTCTCGACTCAGCAGTGTCAAAGGTCACCTACACCTGTAGGGGGCCTGTAGATTCAAATAATTTACAACCATGTTGTCTTTTGTTTCCTGTAGTGTGATTTAATCAGGCACTACATCACACAGGACAAATGTGTGTGTGTTAGCACAGACAGAGAGGTAGGGAGAGATAGAGTGTGGGAGAGTTCCCTGTTTCTTTGTATTTCTCTCTAGGGAGCCAGGAAAAGAGCAGTGTTAGGTCTGAATCATCTGAATTTAGTCTGCATCTCATTGTGGGCTGGGATTTTGACTTCAGTTGGGAGGTCTTGATGTGTTGTTACATCCAAGAGTCTTGTAATTTGTGTGTAATTTGTGTGTTTTACTGTAGATAGCGTACTGAATGTTGAGACTTGTGGCTGCATTGCATGCATTGCATTGAGGCTGAGGCTAGATACATTTCTACGTGAAAAAACATTATGATAAGACTTTATCGCTCAGCTAGATATACATTGGTGAATTCCTGGCTTTGAATCTGAATTTGGAATTTCTCAGCCCACTACTGTACTGTACACCCAAAAAGCTGGGGGACTCAGAGACAGATTTTAAAAAAGATATCCTGACTTTTAATCCCTAGTATGGCTCAAGCTCGAAAAACATTGGATCCTACAGTTTCTCTAATGCTACCATGACAACTGTCATCAGGGTTAAGTTTCAGATTTTTAGAGCTAAAGGAGACTGTTTTCATAGGTTTAGAGACACGTAAACAGAATATTGTATGTAAAAACTGAAGTTCCCGCTTGAATCAGCATTAAAACAAGTAAAAAACTAGATTGCCAAAAGGTGAAGTGTTCTAAATCAGAGATTAAGATCCTGTGTATTTTGTCTGTTTATCAAAATGAAACTTTGGCACCAGCAGGGTTGGGAGGATTACTTTGAAAATGTAATCTAATTACTTGTTAAAAAATGTAATCAGTAACATAATCCAAGTACCACAAAATAAACATTACAAAAAGTAATGTAACCTGACTAAAGACAAGAGAAGTATCAATGATGCGTTGTCTGCTCAGTGTATTTTTAGAGAAATATACAAAATCTTCCATTCCTATGAAATCAAAATAAAGTTTTTATATGATATGCTTTGCACTATAGCAGTATCTGGCCCATCAATGAAAAAAAAAGTGTTTAGATATTCTTGATGAAATGTTGATTTCTCATTCTGCACTTAATGAAAAGATTTCTTAATATGACGCTGCTGAAGCATAATGTTTCTGGGACTAGGCCTCACTGATTACTGCACAAAACACATATCTTTTCGCTGATTTTGGTGAAACTGGATCATATTTGATAGAGAAATATCAGAAATATGGAGAAAATATATTCAAGTTTTCTCTTTGATGTCTCTGTGATTCACAGTTTCCTGACGGACGGATAGCTTTACTTGTTGCTAAAGTTAGTTAACAGCTACCTAGCTGCTATTATTTGCTCAGTTAGCTGTGCAAACACTGTAACGGCATACAGTTACGTTTTTTTGGTATCCTGAATATGTAACACCGTTACATGTAATTCATTACTCCTCAACCCTGGGCATCAGACACAGTGTATCCACTCCAGAACTGCCAACTAAACAGCAGCAAGTATTTGAGGTATTCAAGGTGAACCAATAACAAACATAACAGTCTTTGTTCATGGAAGTCTGTTTTCAAGTTAAATTACTTTAAACTGTTCTCCATATGGCATATATAATACAGACAGTAGTTAACACAGCCCATCACTGCTCATATATGCCTTTTGCACTGATCTTTCTGAACTGTTTTTCCTTCTCCAACAACAGGTGGCATTACCAGGGGCTCATTTCTCTGTCTTCCATGAGGAATGTGATTCCACAGCAGTATGTCTCAAACAGCAGAGAGCCTGGCAGACTATGACGTAATGGCCTAAAACGTGCTATCAGTTAGAAGCAGGGGCCAAAACACGTGGAGTTGGCTCCTCTCTCCGCTCACCCCCAGGGCCCCTCTCTATTCTCCTTTTCCTCATCTCTCTCTCAACCCCCCAACCCCACCCCCACCCCCCCAGCCCCTCCACCTCCCTTCTGCTCCAACGCACTCTGTGTTTATGAGTGCATGAATCGCTCCATTTCACTACACCCAACTCCCAGTCCACTACCAATCCCACAACTGCTTCAATAATAGAAGTCACCCCTCCCTGTGCTTTCATTTCCATGACAACCCACAATGAGGAGAGAGAGAGAGAGAGAGAGAGAGAGAGAGAGAGACAGAGAGAGAGACGGAGAAAAATAGCAGAGGCAGGAGAAAACGTGAATGAGAGGGTGGGAGTGTCTTCCCTTGACCTCTGGTTCCATTTGTAAGGAGGGAAACCTTCCCTACAGCCTGAGTTTCAGTGAGGTTAAACTGGTCAATCAACAGAGCACCAGCAGCAGCACTGCACAGTCATTATGCAAGGTGCCTCTTGAGCAAGCACATAAACATAATTTTGTATAGTGCTTTTTAAAAAATAAGTTACAATGTGCTTAACATGAGAAATAAAGGACAAATAAAAAATAAAAGAGGCACAAATGAAAATAACAGGAAGTCTACAGCCACTCTAGCAGCTGAGTGATGTACTAAGGCAGCTAAATGTTAGTGTCAGCATGCTAACATGCTCACAATGACTATTCTAACCATGTTCACCCCAATTAGTTAAGCATGTTCAGCACTAAACACAAAAAATCTGGTGAGGCTGATGTGAACGTCATTAGTTTTGTAGGTATATTCTCACAAACCATAGTATTGAGCAAATTCAATTGTTGTCCTACTAATGGTGCTAGGTGAAAAATGAAGAGTCATCACAATGAACGCACAGGGAGGCATGAATATCTGTACCAAATAGATATCAATCATGGAAATACACACAATAGGCCTACTTGTCACTGGATAAGTGGAATTTTTAATCTGATGGTGGCACTAGATAAAAAGTCAGGGTATAACCAAAGTCAGATTGATTCATCCTCTGGGCACTATATATATATATATATTCCCATTCTAGTCAGTAGTGTGGCTACGAACAAGGAGAAAAGAAGATGCGCATCGATTTGATTTATAACATATTAAAACAGAGAATATTTTCTAAAAGGTTACAAATTATTTTATATTTCATTTGCATGCAGGAATAAACAGTTCTTACTACTTTCAAACCTTGGGTGCAGATACACCAAATCCTTTATCACCTTTGGAATGGCCTCATTAATACTAAAAGGTTAACTCAAAACATTGATTCAGTTTGAAATAGATAGGTGGCCTTCAGAGTGATGCAAACACAACAGAGATAAATAAAGGGTGAAAGGTCTTTAGGTCAAGCCCCAGTGAATCTTTGATACACACATGTACACACATGCTATTACACATGCGTATGCACACAAACACACACACATAAGATTAGTTGTTTTAATTCATCTCCCTGGATTACAGCCAGGATTAATTTTATATGCCTCAGAACTGGCGAGGGAATTCTTTGTCCAGCTGTAACCATCATGGCTCTCCATCAACTGTGTCATGTTGTGTCTGGCCTGCTCTAGTTCTAGCTGCTACTTATAGGCTATTCTTTTCCAAAAGGAGCCAGAGTGGAAGAAAAGAGATAACATGACATGATTGGCTTCCAGTTAATTGCCTGTAAGATTATTCCTTCCTCCTGCTGAGGGTCATGAAGATAACAAAATTCCCATGAAATGCTCCTGTGGAAGTAACAGTTGCATGCAGTGAAGTGGCAAAAATATTTTCTAAATCAAATCTGACAGTGACAGCATGTAAACAAATACTGACACATCTCTGGCTTCTGCAAGGTAATCCAAGACTACATAATACTATTTACATAACATACAAGTATTCCAGAAAGCATTCCAACACTGTTAGGTGTCATCAACACTCAGAGGAGTGACAGCAATGCAAAGAATGTGTTCATAACCTGCTGTCATGTGATCATGTTGGACATTTCTACTGCAAGGTAAAAGAAAACGGTATGGTCGGGGAGACGTGTACCAATTTAGCAAGGAAATAATGGGGAGTATGGCTGTGACATGATCCATGTGTGCATTCTGTAAATGAGTGAGTACATGCAGGCATGTAAGCATTTGAGTCCACACTTTATACAGACCTCAGTAATAGAAGCACAGCAGTCAGCTCAGTTGTTAATGATATGTTGTAAAACAAATAATGAATTGGTAATTAACAAGCTCTTGAAGTGGTGGTGCATTAAAGACCAGAGACACAATTTACTCTTCAGAGCAGAAGCATTTTTAATCAAATCCCACAAGAAATGGTCACATTTAGCTTTCTGTGTGCATGTTGGCACAAGTTGAGTCCAGGACAGCGGGGTGACCTGTCCTGTGGGAGCTGGCAAGGAAGAGGGTGAGCTCAGTAATCCCAAAGGTTCTGGGCCTCCCAGTGTGGCGTCCTCAATCCCCCAAGACCCTGCCAAAATCCCCCTGAAAGCAGTCCTGATTATTTGCCTATCAGTGGCTTAGCTCCACCCCCAGCCAGAACAGTGATAGAGGGATTTGAGAAGGAAGAGACAATAGCAACACAATTTCCTTATCCTTATTTCCCTATATCCCTTGGTTCTTCTGATAAACTGAATGCAGAAAGCCACAGAATGTGTCTAGAAATGAAAAAAACCTATCATGATGATGACAAAGGTCCCAAGTTTTGGGACAAAAGTTACATTGTCAGCGTGATCAATGAGAAAACACTGTAACCTTGACTATGTACTCTCCACACTGTCAATAGATACATTTTCCTACATGAGCCAGTTGACACCAACTAGCTGCACCATTATGTCTGATCAAAGCTAAGTTTGCATCCTATTAGCTGGACAATCCTAATGCTATCATGCTATAAAGCTTATGAATAAGGAAGACTCAGGGGGTTGCGCTCACATTACATTCAATTATCTTTAATAGGAAATGAGTTTGAGGTGACAGCTGCTGCCCACATTGTAGCTGTAAAGCATTGTAACTAACAGCTACAATGACCATTAGCATTAGTATGTCAACCATGACAACAGCCACGTGACAATTTTTCTTTATTTCTTAGTAAAGATATCGTTTTTAAAGATTACGCCAAAAAAGTACATAAGTCAGCTCCAACCATGTGAAATAGAGAGCCATTTGGATACAGGTTTTCATTTAAGCCTATGAGTATACTACTGGATCTCACTTATTAGCACAATCAATTTAGATTTTAATCAGAGAACGCAGTAATGGGTAAAATTACCTGCTGTAGGTTTGACAGATATCTCAGTGACAGATAGCTGGACACACAGACATACATACATATATTGGGTGGGAAATCCTCTAATTCATGAAGGGTTTTCAAATTCAGGATCAATATTAGAACACTATACTGAATCAATTTTTTTTTACATACTAATCATTATCATATAGAAATCTCACAATTGAAAATGTTTTTCCTATATAAAGATAATACTTCACACAATTAATTTATTACACAAACAACATGGAAGCATGGGAGGACGGGAGTGGAGTGAGGATACATGATTGTGTCGGAATTGAATTTCATTGATAAAATCTGAGTATTCATTTCCTTTCTGATACCATAGAAGGAGGACATAGAAGGAAATGCTGGACTTGATTTATTGTCGTCCTACCTTCTGATTTGTTCAGCATTCTGAATTATTGCAGAGGTAAATCACTGTGAGAGGTCTAATAAGTCTTTTGGCCAAAGTGGATGGAATGTTTTTTGGACCTTATGATGCTAAATGAATAAATTATGTCATACATTTATGAACACAGGAAAGCAAAATGCCAGTTTTAAATCATAGTGGGAGTTGCTCTTGTATTAGGCTGCAACACACGGCAGCCTATTTTGATTAGCTTGAGCGCATGTCAGATGAGGGATATTGAACATTTAAAATGTAAATATATTTGAAATTATCATTGGGTTTTTGCTGCATCTTCTTTTGCCTCGTTTGTTGTCCTAGACAAAATTATGGCATTAAATACTGTATATTATAATACAATATTACTACTATCTTTAGTAAGTGCCATAGTTATTATAGCCAACCCCAGTCTCTCAATGAAGTCGTATATCTATTGACAGAGCACTGGAACTGACATTCATATGGCATTTAACAAGCTTATAAAATATAAAAAATAATGAGCTTAAAAAAATAATAAACACCCTCAGGACCACTGACAGATTACTAGGCAATAATGACACACTGGAAAAAACAAATCACATGTGACGTTTACAAATGTCTTTATGTGCAAAACGTTCTGATCCCGATCCCCGTTTATTTCCGTTCGTAATATTACTCAAGCCCAACTTCTAAATCTTAAACCCAAGTTTTAACACTTGTACCTTTTAACGCTTGTACCTTAAACAAATGAGGACTAGACAAAATGATTAATCAGAAAAAGTCACTCACCTAAGTAGTCTGAAAAAACAAAAAAAAACGTAGACCTGCACAGAAGTGTGGCTACACAATAAAACACACACATAGCACAGACACATACAGAGACACAGACACACAAAGCCAATGTTGCTGTTTCTAAGGAGATGTCAACATTGTGAAAACAGATGAGGAAACACGTGTGGAATTTTAAGACTGTTCACCACTTCATCACTTCTTCCAACCTACGTCACCCACTCAAAAAACAAAACAAAAGTTCCTCTTTGTTACTCTGTTACAAACAAAACCAACAACAAGCCAGTCTGAGAAGATTTAAGGTTCCTGTTTATTATCAGAATGAGTTTTAACAGGATATACAGTACAAATAATGTGCCCCCCACCCCGAATGAGAGAGACATTCATCTTAAATATAGTATACCCTTAATAAGTTAGGTCCTGCTATGTTTTCTGTAATACACAGTAAAACAGCATCATCAGAAAGCACCATTAAAATAGCTTTAAACACGTTTGCTGGCAGACAAATCAGTACTACTACTACAGGATACTACTTATTAAGGCATAATTATAATCTCACTTGCCAAAGCTCTGAGAAAATGTAAAATAAATGCTGGCAAGATCTAAGTTAATATACAGTTAGATTCTGCCTTAATATGCACAAAAACTGTAAGAAGGGGTCAGTATCTTGAAAAGAAAATAGAAAATACATTCACAGTTCAACCTGTTATCTATCCTGCTTTACATCAGTTCCCTGCAAAGTCAGATATGGTCACAGCTTCCTCACTTCCTCCAGAGGACACAGGACCAGCCTGTCAATAAATCTGTTCTTTGATGTACAACATCAGCAGCAATTAAAGAAGAGTGTTCTTGCTGTCCTCATTGTGTGTGCTGAGCTGGGTCTTCTTGTGAGCTGTGATGGCTGCCCAGATTCGACACAGCATGCCACCTCTGGAACAGCAAGTTTGGACAGATTTAAATACAGTGTTACAAATGAGCTATCCCAAACACCACCGGGGCTTTCTGATGAAATTCAAACTAACGAGGTAGACTGCATCATTTCTACACCACCATCTCTGAGGGCAGTCCCTTCCTACATTTCTGCATGGACAGATGGTGTGAGGGTGATGTGCGGAGGCAGCTCACCTTATTCCACAGTACATCAAGTCATCCCTGGAGGCCATGTAGAGTAGACAGTCCAAGGTGAACTTATGAGAGAGCAACTAGAAAACCAGATCACATAGGTGTGGATTAACAGTGGGTAGATGAGTAATACCAAAGCCCCAGGAAAAAAACAAAACAAAGTTGATCTTGAGTTGAGTTTACCTTATGAATTGTGTCTTGGTCTACAGGGATTGACTTGAGCCAGCGCACCAAAGCCTTCACTTCTGGATGAGAGCTTTTCTGTGACGGCAATTCACCATCTATAATGTACAGAGATTACAACCATTCAGGCAGCCTGGTGCAAATTACAGACATGCTATATCTCATGGTGTTGATAACACTTATCGTGTTTCCGCAGGCATGCTGTGTAATCATTATTCAAACAGACGAGTCAAGTTTGAGCACATTAGCTGATGATCCGATGGCCTACACCTCTGACACAAACCAGTCAGGCAGAAATCCGGAGCCTGAAGCTGAGGCGTGGAAGAGCCTGACTGGTTCAAGTCTTAAGAAACAGTTAATGAGAACCAGTCAGTGTACTGATAATCCACATAGGGCTTGGTCCATTGATGTAATACTGGTCATGCCGCAGCTTGCTCTGGTTAATCATCAGACTATAGGCTGAGCTCTTACCATCTGTTGGATGATGGCTCACTCGCAAATTAAGGTAAATGAAAAAGCAATTTTAGCAAAATTATTATTATATATTACATATTCTCCATTTTAACTTGGCATATTTTCTTTGCCAAATATTACAAGGAGGGGGAGTAACAAACAGACTTACTTTAACTGGATTTAGCAGTTTGATGATGAATGTTTGTTTTAACCTGCTGGAAGTACTAAATGGGTAGGTTTCAAGATACCAAAGTCAAAGCTACGTGAGAAGACTATGTTTTTCCCAGGGTATTTTAATATATATGAGATATTGAGAGGGTATATTCAAAAGTGACTGTCTTTTTAGTTTCCATGGACAGCGCTCCCTTACTGAACCACAGTGCAGGGGTACGTCCTGTTAAGTTACGCTGTATGGAGAAAACACTGGCAATAAACCTACACGTAACTATCAAAACGAAGATGTTGACTTGATTTGGCTAATTGAGACTGCTCAAAATCTCATTAGATTTGGCCAGCTTAAGAATCCATTTCTGCAGAGAACGAGGACTGTGGAGGTTTCCTACAATTGTTGTTTGCACTGCTTCCTCTGCTTGACCCATGAATGTCTCAACATACATGATGTGATTATTGTATTAAGATAGACTTGAAACTTTTTCTTTAACAATTTATCTAAAACCACAGTATCTGAACTGTGCTGCAAAACAGAGACATTCTTACGTACACTTTCAAACCCACCTGGCACTCATACCAATGTTTTTGTGCTATCTACATGGATGTATGGAACTGTGTGGTTAAAAAAAAAAAAAACATTACCATGAGTGACTGCTGAATTCCTCAGGGAATCTATCTGTTCCTGTTTCCTCTGGACATAGTTCCTCAGTAGCTCCTGGTACTCTCTCTCCTTCTCATTCAGCTGACTCAGCAGGCTGAAACACAGCCATCATCACTCAGCAGAAAGCAGTGCAACTCAAAATTCTTATTAATCACAGCGTGCTGTCTATAAGCCAGTGTTAGGTCTTTTTCACAGCACAAACATTTCCTTTTATGTAGCCTTGAAAACTAAATACTTCACAGACATGACAATAATAGTAGTATATTAAATCCATTTCAAGCACAACATGAACATGAAAGCTTCATGATAAAGATAACAACTAAATTCTACCCTCTGGTCTGTAGTCGTAGGTCTCTCAGTTTCTCACTGAGGGGACAGTTGGTGCTGAGGACAAGGTCTGTGGGGTAGTTGGGGCTTGCTGTAGGCTGAATCTCATTTTTGGTTGGATGGATCTGCTGCGTGTCTGCTGGCGCCTCCAGCTGGTCAGGGACAAGAACTACAGGAGTGTCTGGGTCAGCACACAGATCCTCAGGAGTGCTGTCCTCCATCTCAAATGAGGACTGCATCTGGAGTTTCAGCTCTGAGAGGCAGAGAGGGGAGTGGTGGGAAAGAATGAAGAAAGCATAGGCCTACACAATGAATAAATAAACAACATAAATTCCCCAAAAGTAAACAAACAGGTAACTAAATAAATTAATAGATGAACTGGATACACAAGGAGAGAAACATACAGTCCCCTCCAAAAGTATTGGAACGGTAAGACAAATTCCTTTGTTTTTGTTGTTCACTGAAGACATTTGGGTTTAAGATCAAAAGATGAGTCTGAGACAAGAGTTCAGAATTTCAGCTCTTATTTCCTGGTATTCACATCTAGATGTGTTAAACTCAGGACATATCATCGTTTGTATTAGACCACAGCATTCTTAGGTGAGCAAAAGTAATGAAAAAAATAATCTTAAAGTAAAGTCTTTAATATTTGGTGGCATAAACCTTGATTGCAATAACTGCCTCCAGCCTGCGACCCATCGACATCACCAAACTGTTGCACTCTTCATTTGTGATGCTATTCCAGGCTTTTAACGCAGCTTCTTTCAGTTCTTGTTTGTTTCGGGGTGTTTCTCCCTTCAGTCTCCTCTTAAGCAGCTCTACTGGGTTAAGGTCAGGTGATTGACTTGGCCAGTCTAAAACCTTCCACTTTTTCCCCTGATGAAGTCCTGTGTTTTGTTGGCAGTGTGCTTTGGCTCATTGTCCTGCTGCATGATGAACTTCCTCCCAATTAGTTTCAATGCATTTCTACGAAAATTGGCAGACAAAATGTTTCTGTACACTTCTGAATTCATTCTGCTGCTACCATCATCAGTTACATCATCATCAGCCTGTTCCAGAAGCAGCCATGCACGCCCAAGCCATGGCATTACTTCCACCATGCTTCACAGATGAGCTTGTATGCTTCGGATCATAAGCAGTTCCTTTCTTTCTCCACACTTTGGCCTTTCCATCACTTTGCTAGTGATTAATCTTGGTCTCATCAGTCCATAAGATTGTGGTACAGAACTTCTGCTGCTCATCTCTGTACTTCTTTGCAAATTTCAACCTGGCCTTCTGATTCTTCCTGCTGATGAGTGGTTTGATCTTGTGGTGTGGCCTTTATATTTCTGCTCTCTGAATCTTCTTCCAACAGTGGATTGTGATACCTTCACCACTGCACTGTGGAGGTTGTTGGTGAACATTTATGTTTTGGGGATTTTCTTCACAGCTCTCATGATATTTCTGTCATCAACTACTGCTGTTTTCCTTGGCCGACCTGTTGGACGTCTGTTGCTCCGTACACCAGTAGTTTCTTTCTTTTTCAGGACATTCCAAATTGTTGTGCTTGCTATGCCCAATGTTTGTCCAATGGCTCTGGTCAATTTTCCTTCTTTTCTTAGCTAGACAACGACTTGCTTTTCTCCCATAGACAGCTCTCTGGTCTTCATGTTGGTTTATCCTCTTTAACAGGAAATGCAGTCTTTATGGGTTTGAACCAAAGATGAAAACTTATGCTGCATCCGAAAAGTAAAAAAAACCTCCTTTCCTAACCACCTTTCCTTGACCTCGATGGAAAATGGCATGAGGTCAAAGAAAGATGTGGAGGAGAATTCATAAGGACTTGGGAAAAGAAGGCCGCGGGGCTCAGAGAATCCGACTGCTCTTTTCTAAGCAACGTAATTATGCGGCGGCAGATGTTACTGACGTGGCCTGCCGTGATGAAACTACAATGTTCTGAAGATGTACTACAAAAAGCGCATCTTTGACACTGCATCCGTGTTGTTGTAATGCAGGCCATCTAAAGATGGACAACACGGTGGAAAATATTACTTCATAACCAAGATAGCAAAAAGGCAGATAAGGTAGCCTACCAGTCACTAAATAATGGACAGGGTTGTCACATTGAGAATGCTCACACTCACCCTCCTGCCCACCTATAGGCCTATTTATCAACATGAATCCCAATTGTATGTAAATACAGTGTCTCCCACTGAATAACAGCGTAACTGTGGCGAGAGAGCGAGAGAGCGCGCGACGGGGCGAGAGGAGACGCTGAGAGAATATATGCGCTGCGCGGAGCTCTGTGATCAAATACGATTTTACCCATTTTAAATTGTTACAAAATCAATCGGAAATCAATCTGTGGCAATCAGCGTTGATAATGTGGCAGGCCACCACTAATAAATCAGTGTGTGGGAAACTCCTACTGTAGAGGTCATCCAGCTTGATCTTTGCCTTTATTAAAGGCGAGGGTGTCGGCATCTGTGACTGAAGTAAAATCCATAAATGATATTGCTGGAAATACATAACGTGAGGCTACATGGTGCAACATAAATCCTCACTTTGATCACCTTACAAGACAGCTCGCATGGGTCTCAGTTACTGGTGACAGTTTAAGATATGCATATAGCAAGTTATGGCATAAGAGAGAAAAGTCTTAATAGCCAATGGTAACTTACATGGTGATCAACCTCCTTTATCCATCATGGTTGGTGATTTACAGTATTTATTTTTTATTGTAGAAAACACTTTATGGCTTTTTTCAACAACCTGAAACACAAAACGGTGTCGAAACAATATTAGATTACAAAAAAGCCAAAAGAAAACAAACCAAAAGTAAGAAGGTAATTGTGAGTCTTCATAATGTGCTTCATAATATTGCAAGGATGTTGCTAAATGTGGTCGATGGATTTTATCGTTTGAGTCTGAGAACGTGCGCCGCTTTAAATGTTGCCACCGCAAGGAATTGTGGGATGGCATTCTCTCCTTTCCTTTGTAAAGGATGGTCCGGTGTACCCTATGCTAAAGGAGATATGAAAGGAAGCATTGAGGCACCTTTCCTTAGCTTTTAGAGAATTCAAACAGCTCTTATCATGGCTGCCACGGAAATACTTCCGGTTTACTTCACTCAGTTAGGAATCTTCCTAAGCAAAAAAGACTTTTCGAATGCAGCCTTAGACTAGTCATGCAAAGTTATTTAATGTTTGGACAATCAACCTAAAAGGCAACATGTCAGTCACGTGTTCCAATAGTTCTCACTTGAAAAATAGGTGGGTTCAAACAAAGGGTGTTATGTCCTGAGTTGTTTAACACATCTAGATGTGAATACCGCGAAATTTCTTCAATGAACAAAAACAAAGGAATTTGCCTTACCGTTCCAATACTTTTGGAGGGGACTGTATAACCTGAAAGCCGGTTGACAATGTTACTTCCGCAACAACTCATGCCCCTATCTCCAAGGATTTAACCCAGACTACTGAACCTATACAGTATGAGATGAAGCTTTACCTGGTAGAAGCACAGTGATTGCGTATTGGACTGCCTGTCTCAGTAGATTGTCCAGAGCAAACATCCAGTGAGGTTTCACTTGCTGTTGCCTCAACACCTTCTTCACCTACATACAAAGCATAAAGTTTAACACAATAGACAGAAGAGTGATGTTCCACCCAAAAATCTCACCAAGCCCATAGCTGACAGCAGTGTGCACCGGGAAAGTCTGTGTGTTGACTCTGAAGTGACTTACTGCATCTTGGAAGCTGAACAGCACCACCTGTAGGCTGTTTGGTGATACTGCAGCAGAGAGCAGTGTGGCTCGAAGGTCCAACAGGCGACTGGTCAACTGCTTCCTGTCTGGAGAGCGGATGTTTTCTCGCAAGCAGATAATGAGCTTGGTGATGTGCTCTGCAGTTAGCGATGATCCCTCACCATTCTTTTAAGAGAAAAAAAAGATTAGAAAAATAAGCATACTGTAATTTCTATACTATCTCACAAGTAGGGGTAAACCGGGGCAAAAGTTTTTCAGTATAAAAATAAATCGTGTTTATATGTCAGGAGTTCCTGTTGGGACGAAAGTAACACTTTTGTCCCACTACAGTGACCACAAGTGTTTCTTTTGTCCCGCTGTTAATGCGGTGACTTTTCTGTGTGTTGCAGCATTTATTAAAACATGTTTATGTCATATTATACCAATATGCCAATAGCGTGGGTCAGAAAGACAGAGGTTTAATTCAGCCAGATGTTTCTGAGAAGGCGTTTCTGGACATCTCTATTAGAAACATTAGTCTCAGGTCAGCTGATAAAGTTGCAAGGCATATGCCATGCAACTTTGTTCAGATAATGCAGGAGGAGGACAGAGATAATAACAGAGTGTCTGATATTTATTTTGGCCTGTCTCTTAAGGAGGTCAGTGTAGTAGGTGTCATTAAAAAGCACTCAAAATGCAGATCACTCCTTACACAGTGTTTTCATGCTAAATACTATTTTCCAGCAAGTGTTGCACTTTGTATCATTTCTGTCACTGTGATTACAGCATTACACAGACGTGGTGATGCTGTGTTGTAATTAGCACAGTGCCCTGGGAATGATGCTGCCAAAAATTCCAGAGAGATGGAAAAAGACTTAAGTAGAAAAAAGTTTTAATATAGTTTAATTTAAAAATGTGAATGCAATTGTGAATGCTGCCCAAACAGAACATGACTTTAATATTAATATCTACATCTGAGAACATGACTGCAACGTATAGTGATAAAACCAAATAATTCAAATTAGGAAGTAAAATAAACAAAATAAGAAAAAATTGTGTATAAAAGTGTCTTGGCACAGTGCACATGATCGAGATGACACCATCTGCGCCTCATTTGAGCCAGGAAAATCCCTGACTGTGAGGTGAATATGTTATGTAGGAAGTCAATGGATTTCACAATGTTCTAGTTTTCTTCACCCACCTGAGGCACAGATTCCTGTATATTACAGACGACAAGACTGATGTAGTCAGTGAGGACTCGGTGCAGTGTGGCTCTCCTTTCACTGTCCTTTCTCAGCATAAAAAGACCAAGATTCTCCTCTGTTGAGGCTGGACTGCTCATGTCTGATGTAGAGTCGTCTGGTATTCTGGACAGTAGGGGGCAATAAAGAGATCAATCACACCAGATGAACAGATATAGATTTAAAAAAACCCAAGTGATTTATCTTCTGAAATGAAAATACCTCGAAAAATAAAATTAAGATATGTATAGAAATAATTAATTTGTGATTTACAGGTTATTTAATAAGTACTATAAGGTTAAATGTAGACTGTTTACTCTTTTTATACCTACACAGGATGTAGTCTCACCAGAGTATCTGACTGAAACCTCAGTGTGGTTTGCCACGTACATAAGATCCTGTAAAACCATGCAAAAATTATAAGGTTTTCTGTTGAGTAATAATCTAACTTACGACAGGAAACTGCTAGTGATGGGTGTGCTCTCTGAGTTTTCATCTGCTCTGAGGGTGGACTGGGGCCTCCTGAGGTCCAGGGAGCCGGACAGGTCGACTGAACCCGAGTACAAATCAGTGTCCTCCACAAGGATGGAGATGGGTACAGACAGGCTGCGTTGATAGTCAGCTGCAAAACCCAGCGAGATTGTGGTTAGATATGAGTGTTAAAAATCTCTGACATTTACCAGGTTTCATAAAAACACCTTTCGTAACAGGTGCAGTAACAACAGAGGCTTTTGTAATGTAAATAGTTAATATAAACTGGTTGATGAAAACCAACAACATATATGAGAAAAAAAGAACAGTATGTGTCAGTATAGGCTTAAGTGTACTGAAGCTTTACCAGAAGAAATGAAGTCTTTAGGTTGTGATTCCTGCAGGGCCTTGGTCTTCTTCTTGGGGGATGACCTGAGGAAGGTGTCCTTCAGCAGCTGTGCGGCTGTGGCTCTGTCGTCTGGGTTTGGCACGAAACAGGTAATTATGAAGCCCTTGGCCTCATCTGACATGCACTCTGGAACCTTGGGGTGGATCTTAAACATGCCCACCTTGATGGGATTGTTTAAAGGTTACTAACAGAGCTAGAAGAAGTTTATATCATTTAAATCTGTGTTTAAAGTGTTAATTTAAACAACTTTAACTTTGGATTGTGTGTTATGAAAGAGAAAAGATGGAAGTTAGCACTTAACAATATGGAACACAGATTTAGGTACAATAGCGCGTTAAGCTTAAAGCTTTAGTGTGTAAGTTTTAGTGGCATCTAGTCTAGTGGTGAGGGTTGCGAATTGCGTGTGTTTTGTTCTGTATGTCTTTATGTCCCATGTACATATTATTTCTCTTTATGCAATAAAGATTTAAGGAGGAAAAAAATATTCTGATTATTGCGACACTACATGAATCAATGACCATGAGTCACCCCTCCCTTTACAAGCGCCCAGGAGAAGCTACAGTGGCTGACACGCTCCGTCAGCTCTTGTGCTAAATAATACGTGTGGGCCTCCATTTATCCAAATTTGTCTTCTTTCTTACTTCTAATAAACCAGTCTACTACTACTACTACTACTACTAGCTCTTTGTAAATATTTAAGGTAGTGATGAAATGCACTGTTTAGTGCCGTTTGTCTGTTTGGGCTACTGTAGAAACATAGCAGCGCAACATGGCGACGTCCATGTAAGAGGATGCGCGGTGTATGTAGATAGAAATGTGTCATTCTAAGGTAATAAAAACATAACGGTTCATTATGTAAGGTCTTTACACACCACTGAAAACATAATCATGGATATTATATTGCATTTCTGTCAACAGATCCTCTTCAATATTACACACTGAACTTTTAAAGCTAACATCAACATGATAACATACTCACAATAACAATGCTAACATGCTAATGTTTACCATGGTAACGTTCTTAGTTTGATGTGTTAACATTTGCTAATTATCACTAAACACAGTACAGTTGATGTGTTTGGGAATGTCATTAGTTTTGCAGATTACATTTACCTTACATTTACTCATTTGGCAGATGCTTTTATCCAAAGCAACTTACATTTGAGGAACAACATACAATCATCAACAGAGCATCAGCAATAAATTCTAGTAAGCGCTAATGGCACATATGGGGTCAATAACTAGGGAAAGAAGTTAGAGTTAACAAAAAGTGCAATTAATACAAAATAATTGTAGGGGATAGAAAAAGAGCACAGGAAGTGCATGTTAGATGTTATGAGTTAGAGGTGTTATAAGAGGGAGTGTTCTTGGAAGAGATGAGTTTTCAAGATTTTCTTAAAGTTAGAGAGGGACGCCCCTGCTCTGACGGCATGTGGCAGCTCGTTCCACCATCGTGGTGTCACAGATGAGAACAGCTGGGACTGGGAATGCTTTGTGTGAAGGGATGGCAGAGCCAGGCGGCGTTCGTTGGAGGAGCGTAGTGGCCGAGAAGGAACGGAAACTTGTATTATGGATTTTAGGTAGATGGGTGCAGACCCAGTAGTCACTCTGTATGCAAGCATTAGTGACTTGAATCGGATTCTGGAGGCCATGGGGAGCCAGTGGAGGTCACACAGCAATGGAGTGACATGCATCCGTGTGGGCTGATCAAAAACCAGACGCGCTGCTGCATTCTGAAACATTTGTAAGGGTTTCACCACACAAGGTGGAAGAACCGCTAGGAGGGCATTGCAATAGTCGAGCCGAGAGATAACCATGGCCTGTACCAGAAGCTGGGTGACATATTGAGTCAGGTAGGGCCTGATTTTTCTGATCTTATATAGAGCAAAGCTGCATGACCGAGAGACAGCAGCAAAAGGACTGAAAAGGACAGCTGGTCATCAATCATGACACCCAAATTTCTCACCACCCTGGTTGGAGTGATGGTTTAGGAGCCAATTTGTAGTTTGATGTTATGGTGGATACATTGCTTGGCTGGAATGACCAAGAGTTCAGTCTTAGAGAGGTTTAGCTGAAGTTGGCAAGCCTTCATCCATGCAGATTTGGCCGAGAGACAGCGGGGTCGTCTGGCGGGAAGGATGGGGAAGAGTTGCGTATCGTCTGCATAGCAGTGGTAAGAGAAGCCGTTTGAGCGAATGAGAAGCCGTTTGAGCGAACCACCAGTGAGGTGGTGTAAATTGAGAAGAGAAGGGGCCCTAGCACTGAGCCTTGGGGTACCCCATGTGGAGAGGCAGTGGGAGGAGGATAATTGTCCTTGCTACAAAACATTGTAGGAACGCCCTGAGAGGTAGAATTCGAACCACAGTAGTGCTTTACCCGAGATGCCCATTGCTGAGAGTGCGGATAGGAGGATCATGTGACTGACTTTGTCAAAGGCAGCTGATAGGTCAAGCACGATAAGAACAAAGGATTGGACTGCAGCTTTAGCTGACCTTAGGGCTTCTGTTACAGATATTTGGTAAAAATATTTTTTAACAGACAAAATTTTTTTGGATCTGATGATGGCACTAGATCCACAGTGTCATTAAAATTCATCCCGAGGCGACTGTACAATATTTTATTGCAATCTATCCAATAGTTATTAAGGTATTTCACTCCAAACCCATAGTGACTTTTGATTTTTCAAAACCCAACTGATAATATTTTATTTAGAACTTTCCTTTTATGAAAACCCCACTATCTGCATATACATTATTAACATACATAAAATACAAGTTTCCTTATTTACCTTGAACATGGCTGCCTGAGGACTTCCCAGCTCATGGAATGGTGGTTTGCCTGTTGCCATTTCTATAATAGTGCACCCCAGGGACCAGATATCAGCCGGCTTCCCATAACCCCGAGGTCCTTGGTCTATAATCTCTGGGGCCATGTACTGGAGAGTTCCTATTAAAAAAATCATAAAAGTGATTAAAATGCAACTATAGTTATTAGTTACTAGAAAAAGTACAGTATATTCTTATAATGCAGGGCAATATGTAAATGGGGAACACTGTATCAAAGTGTGTGAAACAATACTGAGTCATAAATGTTTTGAAATTCACAGCATCTTACCAGTAAATGTCTCAGTACATGGGTTGATCCCTGCTAATCGTTTGGAGGTTCCAAAGTCAGAGATCTTCAACACTCCACTATAAGTGTTAATCAGTACATTGTCACCCTGCAGCAAAGACAAATGACCTACACTGAGATGTTTCACAAACACTACAGCCTTTTACCATAAAACTAGTATGAAATTATTCTAGAAAGTGAAATAAGTATTAAGGGTGCTCTGATCAGGATTTTTGTAGCCGCTAAATAGAAGCAGTATCAACTGATACAGATCGCAGTTCACGGGGTCTATTTGAAGCCTTGCATTATTTATTTATTGATCTATTCTTAATAACATTATATATTCAGTATTAGATGAGACAGTATCATGAATTGACAACTGTTATTTATTGGCAGACAACATATGCAACATATTCATTGCATTTCACCGTTTCTCTTAGAGACCCAATTTAAATCAATGCAGCCTGTGCTTGGTCATTGGAAGCAGTTTATAGCTTAACAAATATTTTTTTTTTTTATTATTTATTTGCCACAAAATTACAGTGTAACATTTATTCTACTATTATCCACCTTATTTTAGTGTTTACTCACGAACTACTTTAATCTGTTCACCTTGCTTTTCCCAACAGTTCTCTTTCCTCACACCTACACCTGTCTCTTACTGCAAACACACGTCTTACTTCCCTCTCCTTGTATGTGTCTGCTCTGTTACAAGGTATGAGGTAGATTTATTTCACACAATACAACAGGTTGTAGAGTGAAAGTGAGTGTGTAACTCCCTTTTGCTGTGTAGCAGACAATATACATTTATATTATTATACTGTATTATTAGCCTACAAGCAATTATAAAAATTGTCAACAGAAATCAACTATAATCAATGGAGCAGTGCTGAGGATGAATTTGAGTTTAAAAGGCTGAAAGCATGGGGGGGAAAGCTGCTCTGCAGTCTGGTGGTGCAGCAGCAGAAACTTTTACATCTCTTCCCAGAAGGCAGCAGGGTGAACACGCTGTGGCTGTTTTAGTATCCTTTAAGCTCTGCGCAGACACCTCACCTCACCGATATCACTGATGCTGGGGAGATGGACCGATGATCTTCTAAGCAGTTTTAATCAATGCTGCAGAGCCCTCCGGTCCTGGGTTGTGCACATGCCATGCCAGAGAAATACAGTAGTTTTTTAGCTTTCTTCACCAGCGTGGAGATGTGAGACGACCATGTCAGGTTCTCTGTGATGCTGATTCCCAGGAACCTGAAACTGTTCACCTGCTACACCTCTGCTCCACTGATGTAGAGAGAAGTGTGCGTCTTTGTCTCCTTTTTCCTAAAATTAACGATGAGCTCCTTAGTTTTGCTGAGGTTGAGCAGTAGGTTGTTCTCTGTGTACCACTCTGCAAGATTATCAGTTTCCTCCTGATATGAAGTCTCATCGTTGTTTGAAATCCGGCAGATGATGATGGTGTCATCCACAAACCTCACAAAAGAGTTCTCTCAATTTCTGGGGATACAGTCGTCAGTGTTTCCCACACATTCACTTTACTTCGGCAGCCTGCCCAGGTTAGGCCACCCATTGTAGCATTTACCAGAGAAACACAGAGTGATTACGTTAAAAGTAGCGACACGGTGGATATTTTACAAGAGCGGACCAGGTAAAGCGACAGTGAACACACCAGTCAGATGTCATTCGTTAGTTACCACGTTGGTTTTGTTTTGATAGGCTACGTCATCAACACGCCTCCTCAACATGCAGCTCAGCTGCTGCTGTGAACGGAGTCGTGGGTGGAAGAGTCCAGAAGACCAGATCTGTTTTTTACAGCAACTTTATACAACGTAGACTACTACTGATGGAGAAAGTCACCAGAGCAGATATACAGGGAGAGACGGATGGAAAGAAGCGGGGCACGCTGATATGTTTGCAGCAGTGGTACGTTAGGTCTGTGCGTGTGAAGAGAACTGAAGGAGGCAGATTCAATAAGTGAGTGACACTTAAGATGGAAAATCTAAATGTAAAATTAAAATGGAGAAATAAGAAAAAAGTTAAGTTACTACAAATAGTAAAAACATGGCCACTAAAACAGACCCCCTCCCCTCCAGCCCCACTTATCAGAAAATACAGTACCGGGATATGACTTTTTGGTCCATATCGCCCAGCCCTAACTGGGGTCTGTTTGTGAGGAAACAGTTGCAGAGTGTTGTATTTAAACCCAGAGTGCTGAGTTTGCCAACCAGTTTCATGGGGTCGATTGTGTTGAATGCGGAGCTGAAATCCACAAACAGCATTCTGATGTAGGTGTTGTTTTACTCAAGGTGTGTGAGAGCTGAGTGGAGGGAAGTGGAGATGGCATCCTCTGTGGATCTGTTGGTTCTGAAAGTAACTGGTGAGAGTCCACTTTCTTTATTAACAGCGTCATCTAATCGACCTTCTCAGGGACCACCAATGAAACTATTTGGAATGAACATCGGCCAATAACAATTGGTGGCCGATCAATAGTTGCACCAGACCCTTAATAATTATTTGCCGCCCCTTTGTCCCTAGGGTGCCCTACTCACCTTAATGTCTCTGTGGACTATCTGATTGTCATGAAGGTATTTGAGCCCCTCAAGGATCTGTTTGGTGTAGAAGATGATGGTGGCTTCGTTATCTTTCAGAGGACCCCATTTGGAGCGCAGGAGAGATGACAAACTTCCTACAAGCAGGAATGGAAAATGATATGAGCCAGTTCATTTTTAAGAACATAATTCTGCAGTGGAAATGTTTATGAAAGCAGAGATGTGAACGAAACATAATGTCTACTGTTAGTATGACACTGGAAAATAAGTAATTTCTCAACATTTTCTCAGCTAAATCTGGCACTATCAAACCAAGATATAGATTGAAATCGTTCACATATCTTCAAATGTTTTTTCTGACAATCACGGCATTGTCTGAAGAGATTTTTCTCCATTGAACCGGGCGTCTTTGGAACCACCCACTTTCTTAAACTGAGTGCCAGATGTTACAGAATTGCACTTACAAATCTGAACACAAGACAGACACTGACTTCCTTTCGGCTTAATAAAGGCACCATCCTGTAACTAAGCCACAGTAATTTGCAGAATTGAAAGCAGAGGCAGAGCTTGTGTTGGCACTTCCAAAGAACCAAGGCATGACTTGTGTTTTTTTTCCCAAGTGAAAGTTTCTAAGAATATTATGTATGTATAATTATTACAACATTTTATAGATAGATAGATAGATAGATAGATAGATAGATAGATAGATAGATAGAGTACACACACACACACACACAATACAGTGTTGTGAACATACAGTGTGGATTTGTGCATTTTATATCAAATAATTTGGAGACTCCTCCTTCTCTCTCTCTCTATGAGAGAAGGTGGAGGGAGTTTGACATATCAACCCTCAACAGACAGCTGAACCGACTCCAAGGAGGAGGTGAAAGGCTTACTTTTCCTAAGTGCTGTTTCTGGGCAGTTTGATCATAAAACTTGCCACCTCTGATGCCTCAGCCAGATAACCCTTGGTGCCTGACTGTTAAAATGACAAAGAAACACTAACCAGAAATTACAAATAGCCTATCAAAACTCTTTTGGAAAGAGGGCAGGAAACTCTAAACTGCCCCCCATGCACGTAACCACCCTCTTTGTTTAATTACCTCACAAAGGATATTCTCCTCTTCACAACCAGTTGTAAATTCGTGAGGAACTCCAGGACACCTGAAAGACAGCCCTGAACTCTTTGTGTAAACAAAGAGTACTGTCTCCTCTAAACTCAAAGCATTACCTTGTTTAATTAAATAATTTTTTAGTTACTTGACTAGGTCTCTCCACTCCATTTGAGTAGTTATGTTACCATGTTGGTGTTATTTGTTGTTGAAAAGAATCTAAATAAGTTAATTTTGCAGCAAGGACCTTTCTTTATTTTATGTTGTAACCAATGCTTTGTTCCCAACACTTTCTGACACTTCCTTTAGAAAGGATATGATAAAGAAATGTCATCCTATACTCCAGCTGAAATTTAAGGTTAAATGACTAAATTCCCTAGCTCCTGAGCAGAAGGTTGTTTTACGGTTAATCAAAGCTATTGTCATGTAACCCGAGCTCCCCCAAGTGGACAAAATAAGTATTACATGCCATCGTCTGAAATGCCGTATAATGTATAAATGTCACTCTGTATTTATCTTGTCCATAATCTGATGCCATTCGTGTATCTTGCATATATTCTCTAAGAACGTGTAACAGCCAATATATCCAGTTCCTCTCATCTGAGGATTTTCTGAAAGGCTAACCTTAAGGTTGAATGTTTTCCTTTTTATCAAATGCTTAAAACTAACAACGGTATACCCGTTTGACAATTAAGGTTTGATTGTGGGAGGATATTTGATTACAATATGCACAAATTGATTTTTGATTAGACATATTAATAGTTAAAGACAAGACGGTCCCTCAGGAAACTGGAAACAAGCCCTCCCTCAGGGGAACAAAGGACTGCCCTCTGGGAACCGCGCCCCAACAGACAAAAGCAGCGAAGGCCCTTTGTTCGCTTTCAAGCCACACATGCAAAGCGCTGTGACCGCGATATTTCCCTCGTTTCCAGCAACTTGCTTGCTTTTATTTTGTTTGTTAAATCAGACCGTTAAGTTACACTTGTTTAATTCAAGAACGACCAACTTCTTTTTAAGCTTTATTCGTCGAGCTTACTTACACCGATCCTCGACGCCCGGGGCAACCACGTGACTGAAGTCAAGCCAGCCCCCACTTCGAAAACGACAGTCAAGCCAGCCCTCGCGCTGTTTTGCGATGCGTGTTTTTTCTAAGCATTACGGTAACATCGTGTCGCAGCACATTTCAAAATAAAAGTGAGCTTCTGCTGAACATAATGCAATTGATGTGGCAGACACGAATGAATAAATAAATAAATGCTTAAGACACCACAAGTATCTAAAGAAAATATTACATTCTCACAGAAAGCTTACAACATTCAGCCAAGATTCGAACTCATGTAAAAAGAAAACCTGTTTCCACTAACTCATTTCACTTCAAAGTGACAGCAGAACACCTCAGGGTGACAATTTGTCAATATCAGAGCAATCTGATGTAGTTATTTGAAATTACAGCCCTTGAAAATGTCTATTTTCACTGATTTTGCTGATTTCAAATTGATGTTAAAAGAAAACGTCCTGTTTCCACTGACTCATTTCACTTCACAGTGACAGCAGAACACCTCAGGGTGATCCTTTGTCAATATCAGAGCAATCTGATGTAGTTTTTTAAAAGTTACATCCCTTGAAAGTGTGAATGAATCTTGGCGAATAGCGAAAATATTACACACTTTCATTTATTTATTCAATCGTTTCTGCCACATCAATTGCATTATGTTCAGCAGAAGCTCACTTTTATTTTGAAATGTGCTGCGACACGATGTTACCGTAATGCCTAGAAAAAACACGCATCGCAAAACAGCGCGAGGGCTGGCTTGACTGTCGTTTTCGAAGTGGAGGCTGGCTTGACTTCAGTACCACGTGGGCCCGCCAGCCGCAACAAAGGACGAACAAACCTCTGACACGAGCCACTCTGGTCAGTGATGTATATATAATAGTCTGTTAATCCATTATCTTTAGTCCTTAAAACTCATAGCTTGCGTTCATTAGCTGCCCGTGTGAATCAAATTCTCCCCACAATAGAACCCCACATTCTCATTGTTTAGCCATTGTTTATTTGTTCGATTTGTATTTAGCCGCATTTATGGCACCTTAGTTAGTTAATAAATTTCACTGTAATCAAAGGAATTGTGTGTGTGTTGCCTAACTCCAAGTCCCTGTCATGAGAATTTACCCCTCGATATGAGACTGAGTGACTGATTTAAGATAATTAAGTGATTGTTAACTAACTGATCACTAGTGAATAATTGTATAATTATTAACCATACCCAGGGAATCTGAACAGTGAACGGAATCTCTGGTGGTGCCCCGCGAGATTTATGAATTAATATACTCTGAATATTAAAATTCATAAGTGTATTAATTCTCTTAAGTTTATTAAAATATAAGTAGAAATGCTACAACAGTGTGTGTGTGTTGATTTGGCTAAGGTTGTCCAGTAACTGCTCTTTGAAACTATTAAGTTAAAATTTTAGGATTCATACCTCCAGGTACTTCCTCCATGAAGATCTTGATGAAACCATCCTGGCTGACAGAGCCCAGATACTGGACAATATTTCTGTGTTTTAGCCTCTTGTGCAGAGCGATCTCCTCATGGAGGGGCTGTGAGTATCTGAGGAAGAGGAATAAAAGAGTTAGAGGTTTTGGGCAATTATACAACCCCTATGACAGTTCATTACATCAAAACATGTAGTAATCATATTGGATGGAGAAATACACACACAAAGAAACTCTACACACTGTAATCACAGGATATAACACTATGTCTAAAAAATCTGGATATATTAATATTGTGTCAGTCAAATAATGTTTATTTTCAAAACCTTAATGAGTGGGTAGAAAAATGTAGAAGGGTTGAACAATGATAAGGTTTGTTTTAAGTTACATAGTCAAGATGAGTCTATTGCCTAAACTTAAACTTTACAAACTTGAACCCACACAGTTTTTTCCTGTCTCTCTCCGTCTCGCTTCAGTTTACTAGTTTTACATTTGGATCATCACTACACACCGACTAATTTGACACAAATAAGAAGAGTGACATGAGATAAAAACTGTGCTGTGGGTGTGTGTTACATTTACTCATTTAGCTGACGTGTTTATCCAACGCGAAGTCTACACATTCATCCATCTCCCCCAAGATCCCCAAAGAGCAAAAGCATGTCAGCGAAATCTATCTCTGCCAAATCTTTTCCCATCAGGTACTACAGAGTGAAGCGGAGTCTCTCGAAAACTGAAAGAAAAACGGTGAGTGTTGGTTTCTCATACGTGCTGTCCTTCTCAGGGATTTCCTTGATAGCGATGCGTACTTGGTTGCTCAGGTCCCTCCCAGCATACACCACACCGTACGTCCCTTTACCAAGAACCACCTTGTCGCCATTCTCATTGGTCTCATAGATGAACTGTAGAAAGAAACAAAGACAGCATGAATGAGAAAGCAGTGACCGAAATTAGTAGCATCAGAGGACTTGTAAGCAATTTCACAAGCAACCACAAGTTGCAGTAGAGTGAGAGATGATTCTTCTTCTGAGACGAGTCTGGAATTCAGACAGTTAAAATTAATGTAAAATATGAATATGAATATGAATGTATTTATTTAATTTACACAAACAGACACTGCACACAATGCCCAAGTACATGGAAAACGTGGCACTGTGTCACGGGAATATTGTGCGAGACATAAAATAGAGCACATACTGTGTCAGGGGAATGAAGGACTGTGACTGACCTCTGGTATTTCCTCAGTTAGACAGTCCAGGTCCTGAGCAGGGTCTTCTTCCTGCTGAATCAGAGAGTTTACCAGCTCGCAGAAACTAGTGAGAGAACAGTGTGAGAAGATGTTATGTAGTTAAGAATATGCTGATATTAGAGCATGTGGTTAAATAAAGTTTCAGTGAATATCAGTTCAAGTAATGTGAATACCAACATTAGACGTGCCTGCAGACTATTGCCAAAGAATGTACCCATAAAAGGCAAACCCCAGTACGTTCAACTTGCTTAATAGAATCAAGAGACTTCACTGTGGCGTTCTTTACTAGAAGTGCAGAACAATTTTTTTTAATAGTTGGTCCCCATTTTGTTTATCTAGTGCACACGAAGACAAACATGCACAGGTGTGAGCATGTGGCAGACAAGATACACAGTCCTGTCATGGTAATGCACAAATAAACATAGCATTGCATCAACAATGGCTGTGAAAAAGAAGACTACTAGCAACAAAACTTGAACGTAGCTTCTGTGTTTTTCAACCTGGACCTTATTTTCCCATGTTTTTGTGTCTCTGTGACTAATTGGGGCAACCTTTTTTAAAATTGGTCCAGTATTGAGAAAGCACAGCAGCGAGAGGGCTGCAACGTAATCCTTGTGGGCAACTGCGCACCGTCAAAGGACGTCAACTAAAGTGCTTTTTTTGCCACCGACGGGCTCAGATTGTTATTCTTAGTGTGTCTGACAACATTATGTAAAGGATCCCTACACAAATGTCTTTAAAAAAAAAAAAAAAAAAAGAGTAAGATCCTTTGTGTTTAACCAGAAACAATTGCTTTATATCTCCCGTCAAAGCCAACAGACTCCGTTGACAAAAATAGTTACCTCTCTAGTCTACTGCTGTCTCGTTTGTAAAAAAAAAAAAAAAAAAAAAAAAACACAACAAAGTAACACAACACAAACAAACTAATCGAAGCTACCGAAGCAGCAGTAGACCAGCAACCGACTCCCATGTTCTGCAAGGTAAAATTACTGCTTTTATCAATGGAGTCTGGTGGCTTTGACGAGAGCAAAATAGTGGCTGTTTCTGGTTAAATAAGAAGGATCTTACTCATTAAAACAGGTCTATCTGTGTAGGGATCATTTATACAATGTTGTCAGACACTTCTCATAACCTCCCTCTCAGTGGAATTTGGATATACTCTGAGGGGGTGCAATTGCCCGCTAGGATTACGCTGCAGTCCGGTTTTGCTGCTGCAGACTGCAGCATGCTCACTCAATACTGGATCAATGTTTAAAAAAATGTTGTCCTAATTAGTCACATTGACAGAAAAACATGTGAAAATAAGGTTCAGGTTGAAAAATACATAAGTTACCCTTTAATTAGAGTGAAAAGGGGGAATACCTACAAGGCAACAAAGAAAATATGACTCATACAGTGAAACATCACAGTACTTTCTCCAGGCCACTGACTAGACTGTGAAGCTATTTGTTTGCCTATTTGTCTGTCAACCTCTAATTATCTTCTTGCACCCTGTTGTGATGGTGTGTTCATCTTTATCTAGCCAGTCAGTTAGTCAGTGAGCAAATAATTTGTACTTCCTCACACACACACACACACACACACACACACACACACACACACTCTGCCCCGCTGTATCTTTGCTAATTTTTTAGTCACTCACCCTTTACAGTGAGCCTCAGAAGGGAAGCAGAGCTGGAAGACATCCGAGTTGTAGAGGACATACAGGAAGCAGTCCCGCTCATCAATCTTTGAAACACTTTGGGGAGAAAAAAGAATAAGTGGGGTGGGAGGTGGGTTGATTAGTTCAGTAATTGAAAAAAGCTGTTTTCAATTTCCCCAAACATAGTATAATCTGATAAAGTTGTTTGCTGTTTTAAGTGACCAGTTGCTGACTGTTGTGGGTATTTTCCCAAGTGGCAAATCAACAGGCCAGACAAGGCTAAAGTAGACAGCAACACTGATCAGTAGCCAAAGAGGAATCAACAAATATCTGACAAACCAACGAGCTAAGCCTGAAACCATATTGACAGAAACAAAATCTGACTGACAGCCAAGGTTTCCCAGGCAAACTGTATGTTTTGGGCCCTCTCTCTTTTCTGCAGGCTTGATCACGCCCGCAAGCGAGAGCAGCTATTTGAGAGATGTTAGCACATGTTGTACTCCACTTTACCTCACTCCCCGAATTTCAGACGCTGGGAAAGTCCACTGGTGTAAGCCTTTCTGTAGAATGAAGAATGAAGTTAAAACACTATTATTACTAATACGCAGTGCATTACACACGGGAGAGAAGCTTTCATTTGCATGCGTGTATAAATGCAAGAGAGAGAAAGTCAGTACCTGAGGTATGACACTCAAAGAACACACCCACACACTCACCTGATTAAACATTCACCAGATTATATATCAGTGTTAGAAAAGTTGGTTCTTCTTTGTATTACGCAAATCTGCATTCTGTATGCATGACAGTTACTCAGAAACATGTATTCAGATAAGAAGGTAGCTCTGGGTTGGGGGGGATTGAGGGTCTTCTTACCGTTAAGGGTACAATGTGTTTCAACTGGACAGTGCGACTTTCGTCCTCCTCGCTCACACTCACAATGGCTGGTTGGAGGACTTTACTGGGCTCCAGAATGAGTACCTGAAAAGTAGCAATTCAAAATTCAATTACTAATATTTTATAATAGCCACTTTTATTTATCATAGGGGTGAAAATGGTTGTTCATCATTTCCTGACAATATCCCTCCAAATTTGAACAGTATTACAATATTGCATGTTAACCTTAAAATTATAATGGACAGAGCTTGGTCCCAGTTAATGGATACTAACGTCCAGAGTTACTGTTAGTGTTAATGTTGTCAGTGTCGTCTTACTGGGCAGCGGCTTGTACAGTCAGTGGGTTTACAGCTCTGCAAAAGTAGCTCCATCCAGAAATCCACTGTGTCCTGTTTAGGAGATTTCACCTCAGGTGGCTTGGCAACTTGACGGTACAGGATGTACGTCTCCATGATGGACGACATAAACCTGAAAGAAACACACTAAAATCATTAATCCACATTAAATTAATATGGAAATAAGCCTTTAAACCCTCTAAATGCTATCTAATCCACAGGGGTTTAAGATGTTTTTTAACAAACCAATCAAATTAAACTAATAAGCCCTACAATCTGAAGCTTGATGATCACACACTCTGATTTGCAATATTACAAATAATCAAGAACTGGGGCTTAAGCCTCACCAGGTAGGGGCCTTGAGCCTGTAGAGTTTGTCAGAGGCCTCGATGACTTTCCTATGTTCGTTAGCGAGGATGTTTGCTCCAAGGTAGAAGCCGACATCCCAGTAATCCTTCATCTTCTCCAAACTTCCCTTTCTACCTAGTAGGGTGCTTAGAGTCACACCTAAACACCAACATAATAACACAGAACAAAACAATTCATTAACAAATTCACATAAAAAAAAATCACTGCTGTATTTTCAAACTAATAGGCTAATCGATGCATCGATATATGATGGTCCTATGCATAGCTATAAGCTCATTATTCTTCCAGGGTGCTGCAGCTCACTGGTACATCATAAACTTGTATATTGTATCCAAATGATCAAAGAAGGTATTTGGAATTGATTCTCTCTGATAAAGAAAGCATTAAGCACCAATTTTGCGCAGCTCAATAGAAGTTTCAAATTCATGGCCAGCTGCCATCAGGAGGACCACGTTGTTGATGCCTGAGTGAAGAGTTGGCTCTGTCTCAAAAGCTTTTCCATACCTTTCAAATAACATAGAAAAACAACACTGATGAGTTATAATAGTAGAATCAGAATAATAATGATGCTGCAAACACGTACAAGCAAACACATACAAGCAGCAACAATCAAAAAAGAAGGTAATTATTAAACTGCTTAAAAGTTAGTTATCAAGCATCATAGTCCTAATTTCAGTGTGTAGGACTATATCCTAAGTGTCAGTCTTAGTGCTGATTCACGACACTTTGCTGTGCCGCAAACGAGATTTTGGATGACCAGATAGGCAAGGACCAATCACTGAATAGATTTCCTTATTTAAGAATATTCTTAGATAAATTCACATCGAATGCTGAAATTCCTAAGAGGTGTTTACATTCAACACAAATTTGATAATTAAGAATTTTTAAGAGAATACATTATGTACATAGGTTATGGAAACATTGGAAATGAAAGATAAAAAAGTTGATCTTTATGAGTGTCATCAGTTGCACCTACTACTCCCGGGAAGCTGTTTTTTTTAATGAATTGTGTTTGCTTCTGTCGGATTACTTGTTGGGAAGTTGATGAAACGCGTGACAATGTGTGGAGCTGTAAGTGCCATAATTTTTTCCATGACAATTCAGCTTATTGATGGTTGTGACAGGCCAAAATGGAAAGCGTCACCACAACCTTCGATTTAGCTGAAAACGTAATGCTGCGTAAAGTCAGATGACGTCCCTCACCATTTCGCTGACAAACACTATGCCTGCGCTGTCCAACTCCGCCTACGTGCATGTAGTCAAATAATTCAGAGACATTCTTCCTCTCCTGAAAGATCTGTGCATGTCTCTGTCTCCACGGTGCCATCACAAGCCCCTACCCCCATACCAATAGCAGGCCTGGTCTCTGCTGTGCTCATCAGTGAACCCAGAGCTCATGAACATGTCTTTGTAGATCCGTCCACACAGGCAGTAGACATCGGACGCCACCTCGCTCCCCGACTCCACCATAGGTAGAATTTTCTCCAAGGCCCTAATGCGATCTCCAGGGTTATTCCTCCTGATATGGGAAGATTGATGAGCTTTAACAAAACCCTTTATATTTTGTCTACACACAAGGCAAATAAATGGCCACATGTGGAGAATGGCACAAAAACAATAACTGAAACTAGACAATACATTGCAAATTAGTTTAATTACGTTTACGTGTAAAAACATCTGGGTACCTGTTTAGAGCAAATATATAATGAAACTTGATATTGTGATGTCCTGCTACCAAACACGTGGGCAGGTCGTCCAGAGTCTCCACCAGTTTGATTATGGCATCGTAGTCCTGAGAAAAGAGGATGCAGAAATACAACGTATTATTTACCATACTCTCATCTGATGACATTTAATCCCTTTTTTCTTTTACAACATTTAGAACTAATACTCATTTAAACCATAATGGTTGTTTTTGTTACTATTTACAACCACATGAAATACCTTTGTCTGCTTTCATAATGAAACATTTTCATGTAGATCCAAAGGCCTTTTTTAAATAAAACATAACAACAAAACAAAAACGCAACATTTTTAAGTTCTGGCAAAGTCAAGATTTGCAAGTTTATTTCTATAAACTTTTATTTTATTCTTTTTGCTCAAACAGAAAATTACATGTTATGCTCTGCAACCAATCAATTTCATAATATGAAAGATCACTGAAAGATGAATAAAGAAAATTATCATTGGCTGTAGCATATAACCTTTTATACACTGCTTGTAAAGGCATTTACTCACTTGCACACAAATGCATCAACACAAACCTGAATGTCCCTGTAGGACAACAGCAGGTTCATGACTATGTCAGGGGTGAGCAGCTCTACACTGTCCAGGCGTTTCTGGATGCGGCCCAACTCCTCACTCAGGGCTTGGCCGCTGAACCGCTCCCGTGCCATACGAATCTCATGCCTGATTGACTCCCGGAAGTACTCACTGTTAGCATAACAAAGAGGGGGGGGGGTTACAGCATTAGCAAATGCACTTGTAATCTGAGATGATGATAATGTTTTTGGCAAAAGATGAGATGGTGAAAACAGCCCTGCAGCGTATGCCTGACCTGGACTGAATGTGTACATTGTTCAGCAGATGCACCAGTCTCTCCACTAGCAGAGTCAACAGGGGCTCCAGCTGGAAACTAGGCTGCATCAGCTCCTTGATACCAGCCATCATTGCAGCATCACAGGCAAACGCTTTGCCCTGAGGTGACACCACGTAAGGGATGAACGTGTAACTTCCACACTGCTCCTGAAGGAAGACAATGCATGAGGCATACAGGGACAAATTCACAATGGGAGATCTTGAATGGCCTCAATGCACCTGAGACATCACCTGCCAGTTGGCAGTGTTTTGCTTTTACAACTTAATGTTTAATTTCAGTTAAAATCTTGGAAAAATACAATTGGTTTGCTCCAGATTTAAAATTACCTCTTCCCTTTAGCATAATACCTTTGGTTCTGGGAAATAGTGATGGGCATTTAGACCAATTGATTAGTCAACAAAATAATCAGTAGATTAATTGATAATGAAAATATACCCAAGACCTTATTTAACTATCACATTAATACTAATAAGCAGGGGTGTGTGTTACCTTGACAGCCTGTAGATCACTGTCTTGCTTGTAACAGTATAGGATTATGTTATTGGTCATGCTGAAGCTTTCTCTCACTCCAAGGTGATAGAAAAGTGAAGGCTGGCAGAAAGAATCACTCATCTCCACCACTGCTACATCTGTAAGGGAAATTTAACAGGGCGGGTCAGTTTGCGTAACTATAACTGCGTGTAGCCTATGTGCCATCGAAATTACTCCTCGGTCAGCATGTCTGCACTTGCCTGCGTTGTAGAAACTATCCAGGATATCTGTGGCGCCTAAGGCTACTCTCTCAAACGAAATGGTTTTGAAAACGGCGTGTGCGTCCGCGCAGGCTTCGTTCAGACATTTCAGGGATACGTTCTCCTCAGTCTGTGGCACTGATGCGTCCCCGTTGACTACGTATGCCACGGATAGCGCTCTGGTCCGACTCCGCGGAGAAACGATCTGTTTACCGGAGCCGCTGGCGCTCAGGTCTGTTGGCAAAGAGTCCTGCCACAAACTTTCAACGGACACCCAAACTGGGTCTTTCCTCTTCAGTCCGTGCAGGCTCATTCGCCTGCGCTCTGTCGTGTACATTTTCTGTCTGCTTTATTTATTCCGCTGCTGAAACTCGATGCATGTCCTTCGAAGCAACCGCGTGGTTGCTTACGATTCCCCAGGTGTGTCGCCGTCTCCGCCCACACCACATATTCACCAACATTCCCGATACTCCTGTCCACCCGCCCTCCTCCCCTCCACTGCCCCGCCCGCTGACATTTTCAGAGTGAAACTGCTTGCCACACAGCCTCGACTCTCGCGTGACCTCTGCTGTGGAAAACTGTTATTTAGCGATTACATTTCCAGAAAAAACTGACGTGGTAAATCCCCTTTGTTTGTTCTGTGGAATTCTGTCTTCCTGCATGAGGAGGACAAAGAAACAAAAAGTAGACATACAGAAAATAACATGTTTAAAGGAAAGAGTACAATAAAGGATTACTTTCAATGCACACATGCTTTTTAATTTCAATGTCTGATCATTTGTAGTAGAAAAAATTAAAATCACCACACACACACACATAATACACCACGATGGTGAGCTGCCACATGCCATCAGAGCAGGGGCGTCCCTCTCTAACTTCAAGAAGCTCTTGAAAACTCATCTCTTCCTAGAACGCTTCCTCTTATAACACCTCTAACTCCTAACATGCACTTCATGTGCTCTTCTTCTATCCCCTACAATTATCTTGTATTGATTGCACTTTTTGTTAACCAACTTCTTCCCCCAAAAAAGTATTTACCCCATTGATGTGATATGTGCCATTAGCGCTTACTAGTACTTATTGCTGCTTTTATTAATATGTATTGTCAGTTGTAGATCTCGTGCTATATTTGATGCTGTTGATGATTATATGTTCCTTAAATGTAAGTCACTTTGGATAAATGCGTCTGCCAAATGAGTAAATGTAACGTACACAGCTTTGATGAGGCATCTACATTAAAACTCTTGAGACAATCCACATTTTTTCTGTCTTTATTTACAGTACATACAAGGAAACTTACTATGAATGCTGTGGGCTTCAGAATAGATGAAAATGAAAAAGGGGAATTCTAAATACACACAGCATTGGTGCAAGGAAAACACAACTGCATCAACTATTATCCCTGCACTACAAAGCGAAAAAGGCAATATAATTACAAACTGTAGGTCTGTAATGTTTGACTCTGAAGATAAGCTATGCTTATTAAAAGTGAATGTAGAGTTCACATTCCACGTATCATGTACATATAAAGCCCAGACATAGTGCTGTGATCCAAAAATATATAATTAGCCATTGTACTTGGCACCAAGCACATTTTATTGGGAGCGCTGTCAGATGTGAGATCAGTCATGCATCATTACACAAACAACCTGAGAAAAGGAAGTCTTCTTTGAGACAGTTGTGGCAGGTTTAAGCAGTAGTTCAGTTATTACAGAATATACAACCCAGCATTGTTCCATTATTTTAATAAATTCCCAAATGTTCTGTTCAATTAATTGTTCCATTCCCTGCAGAAACAGCTTTTTGATAAACATTGATGATGATGCTGTTATCTAACCTGAATGAACTTGGGCAATACAGTTTATGGGAACGATTTACTCGTCTAGGCCCTCGTCTTCCTCCTCCTCCCTGACGTCCACTTCGCTTGTGTCTGAGAACTCGTGCAGGAGGACATACTCGCGGCTGCTGAAGCCAAACTTGATAACGTCTTTTTCTTTGAGCTCGTAATAGCGCTGGGGTTCGATGCGCTGGTTGTTCAGGTAGGTGCCGTTGCCGGAACCCAGGTCAATGATGTAAGGCTTTACCCTGCGGCCGGCGGTGCCGTCTGCACGTGTAAACTCCACCAGTCTACAGAAATACAGTCAGAAAGGTAGACAGGCTTTAATCATACAGCAACAAAATCAGGTGTTATGCAACACGGAATCAAGGTTGTTTAAACTATACACAACATAGCTACATACCTATACTGGAATACTGCATGTTGCTTGGAGCAGGAAGGGTGGTCAATGGGGATATCAGCAATTTTTCTCTGCCGCCCCAATAAATAGGCACTCTGTCTGTGAATGTACATTACTGGAAGGGGTTCATCATTCTTGAAAGGGTACAATCGCCATCTGCGCTTGGGAATGCGAGCCTCGGGTGGCTCGTTGTACTTGATCACCACCCCCCGGAATGTGTTTGTATCTTCTGTTAGTGCCCCTGAGAGTTCAAAGTTGGGCTTCTCTTTATCAACAGGAGGGGCATTGGCGTCTTCACTGTCTCCTTCAGATGGTTCAAAATCCCGCTCTTGGTTTTCTTCACGCCGCTGACGGTTTTCCCTGCGCCGCTCATTGTGCTGCTGTCTCTCAGCTTGTTGGGAGGCAAGCGCGCCTCGTTCTCTGTGCCTGTTTTCGCCTCTGTCCCTCTCCCGCGGCCTGTCTGATTCCCACCTGCTCCGCCTCTCCTCTGGATGTTCATTTCTTCTCCTCCGCTCATCACCACTAGCCCGATGCTCCTCCCGCTCCTGTGAGATATTTGGTAAGAAGACAGTAAAAGAAAAAAAAAAAAGCTTATTTGCACAGGACAAACTCGCACAGTTGCAGTTTTGTACAAGCATTACCATTCTAGAGGTTATATTGTGCATATGTACTTATCTGGCATATGACACTAATGACCATATGACTAATGACCATACACCATTTAAAACATGGTAATTGTCAAAGTATTATACTTGCAGATAATTACCTCTTGTAGGCAGCTGTCACATGCTGATACCTTTGTGGCAGATTGCTAGGCGATCTGGGCCAAATAATGTTTCTGTACCTTTTATACAGTCTATGCTCTGTACATAGCAAGTACAGCCTGTCGGGCTCCGCCAGCAACCATTACATCTAAATGTATTTTGTTTTACAAAGGTGTTAAATGGCATGTTATGGTACCAACAATTTTTAACGCACAACACACCACTGGTTTGAACATTAGATGTCAATAGGCAATATAATACCAGTGTACAACTGGTGTGTACCAGTAAGAAGTGGGAACTGTCAATAGAACACAAGTACCATATGCCAGTCCAGCAGCAGCATGGTATGGTACAAACGATAAAAAGTGTCATATGCCTGTAAGAATCACTGCACGGGTGGGAAAGTGGTGTCTGATAAACGGTGGTTTAACGTTGTGCCAGGAAAAAGTGGTAAAACGACATGTTACTGAAACTGAATTACCCTATATCCACTGTTCGATCTAAGGACTGCAGTTGCTTCTTATAACGCTGTAAAGTTATTGCATCTTGTTAATTATTTAGAACCTAATCACCCGCTTTATTTTGGCATCAGCCCCACGAATGGGATTGGGACTGCGACTCCTCCTGTTTCTGGGTGATCTGCTGCCTCGCCTGGCGGGAGATGACTCTCTTCTAGCTGGTGAGCGGTCCCTCGTCCTGGCGGGTGACCTACACGTAGAAAACACAAAATCAGGTTCTTAAATTACTTTCAAAAGACATTACAAACTTCCAAAATATTGCCGTTTAAATGCAACTAACGTGGGCTGTAGCTGCGTTTGTTAAAGGCTAGCAGGCAAAACACGTTTTTTCGCTAAGCACTCACTAGCCAAACGTCTATGAAGGTAAAAAATAAAATAAAATAAAAGCGAAGTGATATTACAAGACATCGAAAATACCTGCTCGTTCTTCTCCTCTGTGGACTTGAGTTGCCGCTGGATCTCGACTTGGAGCGGCGTGATGTCTGTGGCCTAACAGGGCTCAGTGTCTCCTGCTTTACCTTAACTTTGGACTCCCGCTCCGGAGATTCCCTTCTCTTGTGTCGCTTTTCTTTGGTCATTCTAAAATATATAAACTAATTATACCGTTGTGTGACTAAACAAACATCGTCGTCCGCACACCTCATATAAACAAACAAAGACTCAACTCAAAACTGTAGTGATCACAAACTTCGACTGTTAAGCTCAGAACACGCACTTCCGGTTCCCGTGGTACGTCGAAAATGTGTGTCCGCAGGGTCGCGGCGCACCTTTTACTTTGGTTCTACCATGACTACGTTTCGCACTGTATATAAGAAAGGTTTCGCAATTAGGGTATCCTTAATAAAAATGACATTTTTTCTAATGAACAATTACCTTAAAAACTTCAAGACACATTGAAATGCGTAAAAATGACGCAAACTAAAATCACACCAAATGAAAAAACAGCAGTGCTTCAGGTGTTTCTTTTGTTGTATTGATTAAAATGTATTTAATGCAAGGGTCACTAAAAACCAACATATACGAACCGAACCTCTGATTGCACTCGATCAAAATAAAATGGAACGCCGGGACACTGTTGCCATGACAACGCAAACTGAGCACGAAGTTTTTGTCAACAACGCCGATAATCTTGTGGCTGAAGCCCCACACCAGCCAAGTGCATAGCTTATTATTTTCACAGTAAAACACAATGATTCCACCAGCCGAGTCTCTCCTGAAATACGACAATCCAGTTTTGGTCAGCAAAAGCACAGACAGAAAATCACCAAAGGTGAGTTAGTAAATTAGGCCTTAACGTCACCGCCACAGTTAACACTAACGTTAAATTACCTGGATTAAGTAGCAACGTTGGGTGGAGGATTTAAGTGGTGCATGGCAGTAAAGACAAACACTGGAAATACATAAAATAATATAATATATTGTTTACAAACCGGTGTGCACATGCTGATCTGTGACCTCAAAATGTTACAACTTTAACGCTAGTTTCCTCCCCTTTATTTAGCTGCTGTTTGTGTTTTGTTAAATTAATATGAGGTTAAAACTTTGCAGTCTCCAAAGAGTTTTCTGGACTATAATTTCTGTAGTAGTCACACTAACGACCTACATGTCCTGCTAAACTTGTGTGTTATGGAAACCCTTGACAAGTATGCTCTTATTTGGTATAGGCCTACTTGTTCTGGACATGTGAAAAGTGACACTTGGACTTGTCTGAATAACCAGCGCCAATAAAAGCTTTATATTGTCATATATTAAGTAATAAACAATGATCTATACAAACAGGTACTTGTTGTAGCATCCATTACCTGCAGATGGTGCAAGCACCTAAAATTGCTGTAGCTACTTTGTGTTTGGAAACATCTGCAGATCCAGTCTTGCAGATGTCCTTACTGTTGTTTCTCATACATGGAATAGCTTGGGTGTGGAACAGGTCTGCCAGTGAGAGATACAAGGCAGTTCCATAAGGTGAAGATATGATATATATTTGTTGAAAGGTTTCAGGTATTTTAAAAATATAATTAAATTAGGATAGGTAAGATTAAATACATGCAATATACAATGTGTTTCATAAAATACTTTTTACTACAGGGACGCCCGTTGAAAGTAAGCCCTCAGCAGCCTGCTATCTCTACCCCTGTTCCACCACCTCCTAAATCAAAATCCACCTCTTCTGAGTCCACCAAGCAGGAAAATGAGGAGATCCTGAACGCCATCCTTCCACCCAGGTATAGCTCTTCCCATCTATATGTTGTGCAACAAGTTCAAACCATGCTGTCATTTATCTGAACTTCTGCCAATGCAGGGAATGGATGGAAGGAAATCAGCTGTGGGTGCAGCAAGTGTCCAGTGCACCTTGTACAAGAACAGATGTTATTCACCTAGAGGAACTGCTGGACACAAAGCTGCAGCAAAGGCAGGCCAGAGAAACAGGAATCTGCCCTGTCCGCAGGGAGCTCTATTCACAGTGCTTTGGTAAGTAGGCTGAGATGCTGGTTTGCACTGAGGCCACTTATTGTGTTACAGTGATGGATGAACACACTGCTTTATAAAAGGAGCGAAAGGACATGCACTATAGCTAGTTTTGTGTTTGATACAGCTGGATTTTTTATATCTTTCTTCTGACGGAACCACATCAATATAACCTTAATATAAATTTTCTATTTCTTCAAGATGAACTGATAAGACAGGTGACCATCAATTGTGCCGAGAGGGGTCTTCTGCTGTTGCGGGTTAGAGATGAGATTCAAATGACTATTGCTGCCTACCAGACACTGTATGAAAGCAGTGTGGCTTTCGGTATGAGGAAAGCACTGCAGGCTGAGCAGGGCAAAGCTGACATGGAGAAAGAAGTAAGGACATTTAGTTATTTGTTTGACTTACAACCATTGGCATACAGAGGCCAAATGTTTGCAACAATTGGCTTTAATTTGCTACTCATCTAAAGCTATGGGAATACAGTTACAGACTGTTCTTCAGCTAGGTATCCAGCAGAGAGCATCATTTCACTTTAAGAGTCCCTGTATAGGATGGCGACAGTGCTCTCAACATAATTGATCCTGCATCTGGAACATAATTATCTGTAATGTAAGCTTGTCTTATTACGTATCTAGATTTCTGATCTGGAGAATGAGAAACAAGACCTGAAGAAGCAACTGAACGAACAGAAAGCTAAATGTGATGCAATTGAAAAAAGAGAAAATGAAAGGCGATTGGTGGAGGAAAAGAAGCACGCTGAAGAGATTCAGTTCTTGAAGAGAACCAACCAGCAGCTCAAGGTGATGTTTCTTAATTACATACCAAATAAATATTTCTTATATATATTTTATATATATTTAGCACCAATAATAGCTGTGTTGTTTGTCTTTTATTTTTTTAATTCTTATCAGACCCAGCTGGAAGGAATCATTACACCAAAGAAGTAACTACGACAAACAAGAACTGAGTTGCCGTATCCCAGCACAGAATGCTACTGAATTTGTTTCTAAATAATATCAATTAATGTAAACTTAACAGAGTGTTATTAGCAACCATTTTATTTTTCCAAACAGCATGACATGACAAGTACAGTTCTAACAATTACTGTACATTTCTCTTGAACATCAAGAGAGCATTACACCTGTAAATGATGAATGAAATATCATTCAAAAACAATTCTAGGTTGAAGGAAAAATAAAGTTGGAAAGGCAAGATACAAACAGTCACTTCCCTGAAGGAAAGTCAAGATAAGGCCACTTGATTAAGACCATTTAACATGTAGTTAGCATTCCACCTTCTGTCAACTTTACATTTTCAATAAAAACATGACATTTTTTGGCTAATTTAAATAAGGATTTGTTACATATGTTTTGTTTTATGACTCCAGTCTAGTGCTTTGATCTTTTGGCCTTTTGGCCTTCTGTGGCTGATGCTGGGGCCTTTCTGTTCTTGTTCTTGTTCTTCACATTGTGTGTTTCGTAATAACGTACACCAACTTTCTTAGCTTTCTTGGCACGGTCCATCGCTCTTCTCTGTAGAGATGGATAAAGAGGAACAGAGAAAAAATGATGAAATCTTCCGCTAAAAAAGACCAGAGCTTTTCTTCTCCATTCCTGTTTCATCAGTTAGAGGAATAGACATGAATCTAACGTGTCTACCCAGACAGATCTGTTTGACGTCAGAAAGAACAAACACCGCATACCTGTTTAGATGTCAGTCTGCGCGGCTGGGTGGACTCCTCGTCTCCCTGAACTTTCCTCTTCTTGCTCCTCTGGTTTGCAGCTGAAGTCAAACAAAGATTAACAAATATGATGTCAGTACCTGGCTGGATCTCCGTGTCAACCTGACCTACATCATTTGTATCGCTACGGATAAATACTGTACAAATCAGATTTTGTGTATTTTTGTGTCAAACCTGGGAAAACACATCATCATACCAGTAAGATATATTTTGTTCTGAGGAACCATGTAAGATTTTCTTCCATAATAATTTCTACATTCAGCACCATACAAAGTCACGGCAAACTTGTTGATGCACTACCTTTCTCCTCTGCTTGCTTAGCTGCTGCCGCTTGTTTAGTCTTGAGGTCTGTGAACGCTTTGTCAGAAAGTGCCTTAGGTATCCTGTCGAAAGAAGAAAAAAGTAAATCACTACCCAACAAAGCAAACAGTATACTCCTTTTGGATTCTGATGTCATGAACAGTAAAGAAAGTACACACAGTAACTATACAACTGCTTTTTGACTTTGGTTTCAACGGGTTGGCTGAAATTCAACAAGAGGAGATGCTGATTACAGAACACAATGCAAAAGTTATGGCAACAGGCCATTGATCACAGTCAAACCCAGGAGCCTTTAAGTCAACAGGGGCTTAAAGGCTGTTTAGCACAGACCACCTAAAATGCATGGCAAGAAATAAGTGAAATACACAAAACAAGGAAATGTGTAAGTGAGGTTTGGGTGAGAGCATACAGACCGGATTGCAGAGAAACGTTTGGATTTGGCTCTGTCCAGGAACTGCTTGTACTTTGAGATCTTCTCATCCAGCTCACGAATCACTTCACGAGAACTCTTGTTAGCGTTTGCCTTGCCAGTCTGAGAGGTTGTGGACTTTGAGGACTTAGTCTCTCCATCAGCTGCATCAACACTGGTCCCGTCTTCCTCTCCACCCTCCTCTTCCTCACTGCCTTCCTCGCCATCAGAGCCAGAGAAGTCAGCTATATCCAGGTCAGGCATCTCCACAGCAACCAAGTCTTCCTCACTGAACTCAGGTGCCACGTTGATCTTTCCAAAGTTCTGTCGCACATTGGCCAGAATCTTCTGGACCTGCTCCTTCTGTCTCTGCTGACGCTGCTGCTGTTCCTCATGTTCCTCTGAGATGGCGTCCGGCTTGTCTGGCTGTTCCTCCTGTACATTCTCAACAACCTCTGAGGGTCCTCCAACTGCCAATTGCTCCTTGTCCTAGAACAATTACAGAGACAAAACACATGTTGACACATAGGGCACAGGTTAGTGTACACACACAAAAAGTAATTTACTGAAAAAAACAAAATACACAGGTGGAATATTCAGTAAACTCTTACCTCGTGATCACCCTCAGGTCCAGGGGGTTTCACAAAGAAGGGGATACGTCCTCTCTGCCAATCATTCAGCACCATTTTGGAGACCGTGGAAAGATCTGGTTCACCGCCCTGTACAAGACCAAAAATACATTGCTTAAGCTTAAGATTTAAAACTAGAGGTTCACATACACTTTGCTATTTAATTGAAAGCCGCCAAGAGTACAGCACATTATGTATGCAAGTAGAAAATAGATTAGATTAGATAGATTATTGCTGTAGGGTTTGCTCTAGCACTACATACAATGGACAGTTAATATACTCCAATCTATTAATGAAGTTTTGTTTGGTAACTATATTCTCTGCTTCTTTATGGCAGACGAAATAAAAAGAATAAAAACAGTTTTAAGTATAGTCTGTTAAGGTCCTGTAGAGCATTCAGACCTTCAAAAGTTTCCCAGTGCGAAATGCCAGCTTCTCAAGAAAGTCTTCAGCAGAGTTCCAAGTGGGGATGCGGTAGGTCTTCTGAATGTATTCTGGCTTGGCGCGCTCCAGTACTGCCCCAATGTGCTCCTCTGGATTCCTGATCTTCTCCACTTGAACCTTTGTGAGGAAGGGGGAAGAAATAGGCGTGCAGTTTAAGATATGAACCTGCAACCTTTCAGTTACGGGGCCTGCATGGCCTACATGTGAAACCTAGCATCTGGAGGATCAGAATCAGAGCTGATCAAGGCAGCAGGTGTATCCGAGGCAGAACCTTGGTACAGAATAGAAAAACAATAAGAAAGACTTACCACTCCTTTCAAGACAATATCAGATTCACTGTCTTCTGAAGGGTAGACGACACCAGGACAGTCAATGAGGAAGATGCGCCTCATCAAAGTTATGTACTGCCACACCTAAAAAAGTAAGGAGATTAATGCTGTCTGTATGGTCAAATCATTTCAGTTTCACATGAGGTGTGTGTAATATTTTACCTTGTCTGTACTTAATGATATAAAAAGACACGTCAACTATGATGAGTGGGGCAGCAAAATATATATTTTTAAAACTATCTTTTGGAAGAGAAAATCAAAAACTGCTTTTGGTCAACAACTGTGACAACAGCATCCTTTCTTTTCTCCTCATGCTTCCAACAACTTCTCCTTTCCACGATTGCTTCAAGAGACAGAGGGACTGCAACTTTTCACAGAAATATAAACACCCATCCATTCTAACAAAAGGGGGAATGAGGGTCACAGCAGTGTTGTGGATCTTGAGCTTGTCTGGCTGTCATCAAGTAGTGTTGAATACGTGGTGAGAATCAAAAACCAGGTGAAAAATATCGGAGGCCACAGGCCCAGATTTATTGGATAGGTGTGCAAAACAAATCTCCCCTCTGTTGTGGTCCAGCTTGACAGCTTTGGCAAGCATGGAAAAGGGAAGATTTGTTCCTTTCTTTCCTCTTGACCCTGTTTTGGACATTTGGGTTTTCCGACTCTTGATCATTTCCAAACAGGATAAACAGCCCCAGCGAGAGGAAATTAAGGATAAAAATGGTTGTTCTTCTTTCTATTGGCCCAGTCTTGTCTTAGATTTTCAGTTATATAGTTAAGAACACGGACCCGACTACTTTTGTTGTTGCAGCTATCAACAATTACCAAGTTAAGAAGAGGAACATTGATATTTTCACCTCACCTCCCTACTGATTCAAGGCACCTCTTTCATTTCTACACTACACACTTAAAAAAAATACAATTTCCTTATTTGCTCCTACTTTTCTTTTCCAAGTAGTGTTTATGTAGTACTGGTCGGATCTTTTCTTTTCATACACTATATTCTAGGCCTTTACACCGTCTTCTGTGTCAATGTAAAAGTACAATGTAGGTTAACCATCAGAGTTCAGACTAAAAATTTTCTATAAAATAAATCAATCTTAAATCATTGCTCACGTTGTTCTGTTGCATATTACGGGTCTAAATTTAGTTTGTATTGTTGTTGAATCTTACCTTCGTTTCCCCGGCAAGGGGAGCCACATTGCAGACCTTCTTAGACCTCAGTGTGTTGATGACTGAGCTCTTTCCCACATTAGGGTAGCCAATGAAACCCACACTTATCTGTTTCTTGTCTGTGTGGAGCTGTGGGAGGCAAAAATAAAGTCAGTGTTGTGTTTCCTAAACAACAGCCTCAGTCTGTCCTCACTCCATGAAGGTAATTTTAGATGGGGATCTATTGCCATCAGAAATAAAGGGAATTTGTCATCACTCCAGAACTACAAGTTTATTCAAAACATATACTAAAGTACACACACGCTGAGATCTTAAACTTTTTAAAACAAGACATATAAATATCTTTTATTTTTAACCCAGGAGGTAAACTCTGAAGGATGTTTTGGAAGAGTTTATTTGTCCTTGTTATCTCCTGACTCTTTGGTGACTGTGGTCCAACAGAGAAAAACTTTTAAAAGGAAAAAAACATAGAACGTTTTCTGTGTCTTTCTCATAAATGTCTCTTTAATCACAATATTAAATTTAAGAAAATTCCATTTGAATATCAAACCATTTTGATTTTTTGCCTTTCAGATCATTTAAGTCCCACGCTTTCACAAACACACTCCATTCCACAGCCACTACGCAACTTTGCATGTTCAGGTCTAGGGGTGTGTGTGATCTAGGCAAAATCTTTTAGGTAATTTTATGTCGGGTTAGTGATGTATGTTATAATGTTGTCAAAGTTTTGGACAAAAATGTCTAAACGGAATGTCTTTTGACTATTCCACTGAATTATCATAATCAGATCGATGCATATATCATAACAGTGGTTGTGATGTTACCATTAAGCAGTCCTGATCAGCATTGCTATCAATGGCTTAATACAGCCATAAATATAAATTGCAGGGATGGGTCATGATTTATTTTCCTTTGTTTTTACCAGTGCCTGGTAATAACATGTCACTACCAGGCATCTGTACGTGTGTGTGGCACGTTCAGTACGGCAACAGTGCTGTGTGATGGGCTAGATGCTCATGTAACAGCTTAATAGTGTTAAGGTTGTGTTTTGTGTTGGCTGCTGCAGAGGAAATAAAGTTCCTGTTTACAGTTTATACGACAAAACAGCGTCTCGCTGCCACCCTTCATCAACAGAGTGGTCCAGGATGCTAGTTACCAGCTTGATTCTTGACTTTACAACTTGCTCGAAGTGTGGAGATGGACCTGGCTATACGTTGCCAGGTACGAGCCAGACTAAATTAGTCTAACACGAAAAGTCCACAGAGTCTGGCTGCGTCACTTTACTGCTACGCCACGATTTTGTTCCGTCCTCGGTCCAGTGTCAACTTCCACTGGAAGCGTCTCAGAAGCATTTCAGCAGCGGAGATTGAAGCCTGCCCCGCATTACTGATTTTTGTACTTCTATTATGATTAAGTGGGCTACGTAGTAAAATTGTTTTTTTTTTGTCTGTTTTAAACGTGTTTATTGGGGGTGTTTTATTTTGAAAATTGACCAGATTCTCCTTGCCATTCTGTGTCTGACTTCCTGCCCAGTTCGATCTGCTCTGTGCTACTTGACGTGGCTTCCATTAATAACAGACTAGCTTCCTATTCTCTGCGGAGAGCCACATCTGGGACTCTTCTGGGACGCGTTGCGGTTGAATCTGGTGGACAAGCACTGACTAGAATGGCCGTGATAAGCGCCGGCAACCACGGTGCAGCCTTACACAACACAGGCGTATTCAGTGGACTTTGGAGGAACCAGTGTGGCCCAACTATGGATCGAGGCCAAAAATCTGGAACTGGTAACATAGGTAAGGCAAGTCACAGTCATTTGAGGGCGCTCTCACTGTCTCTGTCTCACTCTGTGTGGGGGAGGAGGAATCATCGAAAAATGATGGAATAGTTATAATAATTATATAATAATTGATAATAGAGTATTATTTTAATAATTTGATTTCAGTTTTGATACAAGCATGTCCTTTACTGGGGAACTGTGATCAAATTTTGCACAGTATGAGACAGAAGAGAAGTAAACCCCAAGCACTAATATCCTAAATTATAGGTAGTAGATTTAGTTTCGTAAGTAAATCTATAAATCTTTTACATGAGTAAACAGTACACTCAGGCTCACACTACCAAGGCCTTAAATTAAAAGTCAAAGCAATATTTCTGTTGCAGATAAAATGATTCCACAGACTGGACAATAAGATAAGGCACATAAAGGCAAACAGCTGTGGAATCTGCAATTGTTATTGGATCAGTAAATGGTTTAGGCTCTCGACAAATCAAAGATAATTCAATATTTTGACTTTGAGGCACGTGCTTACCTTGCCAAACTGCCTGAGCAGCTGGATGAGGGATCCCTTACCAAATGAGTTGGTGAGGCTGGCATGGAAAGCCAGAGTGGGGTATTCTTGGGACAAAACAGCTACCCACCGTTTCTGGTTCAATATTGAGTGGAGACAAAGAGACAGCGACACAATTTAATACTATGAAAAGACACAATCATATCCACTCAAATGGGGAGCCAAAATGGACATATTGTAAATTTTCTTACCGTGACCCAGGTGGGAATGAGGTCACACTTGTTTAGAACAAAGATCAGATGTTTCCAGGGTTTCTCCTTCTTCATGTATGTCTCTATGCTCTTAGAGCGTGTTCCCATGGGATCACGGGCATCCAGCACTTGGATGACGACATCAGATGAGTCAATCACCTATTACAAGAATACAGTCAGGAATAGGAATGATCCTGTAACACTTCAGTGTACCAACTCTACATTAACATGATGCACAATACTGAGAGGAGGATGGAAACAATACCTTGTAAAGTTCTCCCCAGATCCTCTTGGACTGACCCTTTTTGAAGATTTCCTCACGTGCTTCCTCTCTGTTACAAAATGAGAATTAAAAAGATGACTATATTTGCTACCTTTAAAAATCCAGCAACCATGCTTCTGCCCAGTTAGAGTGGCCAGTAGATTGGATTGATGAAGTATCTTCTGAAGGTCTTACCGGACCCCTGTGTCCTCTGTCATCAGGTCTTTGTCATTGTCTGCATTGTAGCTCAAGGCTGAGGCCTCAGCTTGTTCTACGAGGTCCTTCACATCCTCCACCATGAGACTAGGCTTCTTCCTCTGAGCCTTGGGCCCAAATGTAATCTCAAAACCCTCTGTGTCTAGAATGTGCACCTTGGAGTTCTGTGGGCGAAGATACAAAAAGTAAAAGATTAGACTTACACTTCTGAGTTTTTTTAAATTAACAGTAAGACATAAAAAAGCAAAGTCTAACGTCCAAAATGTTTTCTTCTATTAAACACAAGTGAATTCTAAAGATATTTCATTCCGTTTTTTTACTGAACTTTAGTGTGGTAACTATTTGTGTAGAGGAAATTGTCAGGGTGGATCTGTTGTGACTGGAGGGTTGCATACAGTAAACAGAACACCCAAGTATGTAACACCTAAGCCAATGAAACCGCCAAGCCTGTGCCAGGACTGATCAAGTGTCCCAAAGATCTTAAATTACAAGGCATAACAGCAAAACTGCCATGGTTTAATTGATCTGCCTTTCTGGAATACTGGTTAATCAACGGTCAGAAGTATTTTTCAAACATCATAAATTGGCTTTAAGCCCGATACTAGATGAAGATGTATTCACCGAGAGGGGGAACTTGTGCTTTTCATAAGCATGAATGGCACCCTGACCTGACATACTGCTGTTCACATATTATCACCTGAGTGAAATGAATAATAAATGAATAAGATGGTGATCGCAATTTAAGAGGGAGCTTTTTTGGAAACTTGTCAATCAATAATTAGATGTAAATTTAACATGGGGAAAAAAATTCAGTATCTTTAGCTGATTCAAACTCAGAGAAATATCTCACTATGAGGGACTATTGAATTTAGATTAAAAAATAAAAAAGACTGAAACTGACCCAATGATACGTTGGAAGAGAAAAAGACGAACTGCATGTTTTTCTTAATCATGTTGGTTAATGTTGGAAAAGTTAAAGCCTGGCAGAGTGCAACTCTCCCATGTCAAGCACAGTGCCAGGACACTCAGGGTCACGATGGGATAGACAGAGAATTGAATGAGGATTAAAGTGAGCCGTCATGTTCATCCCACCTCATAAAACAAGCTACTGAGGAACACAGAGGCATGATTCTCATCTCTGTTGCATGATATAAGCCAGTTAAAAACATCAATAGTTTTTACCTGGTTGCATAATGGCAGCTACACTATCATTCTGTGGCAAACACTGTACACTCACATGGGCTTTCACTCTATCATGCAAGAGGGACATGGGTAGTTTGCTTTGTTTCATCACTACACGATATGGATCCTTCTGTACTGCTCCCATCTCTTCCTGGAACTTCTGGAGTGAAGACTGCTTGATCACACGGGTATTTGCTGAAATAGAAGAATGTAGATGCATTTTCCATTTCTGAACACATTTATAACCCCTTCTCTTATTAGCTGCCAATTTCCCCTCACACTCACTGATGAGTTATAGCAAGGCTACTCAAATATGTTGATTAAATGGTCCTCATAAATATTACATGAGATCAAAAGACCTTCCTTCTTTCAACACCTGCCATCACTACAATAAATGACCAATGCATTCAGTCAATTGCCATTAGTTAACAAGTTGAATAGTTGATTTTTGCATTCATTTGCGGTCAAAGTATGAATATTTGATTTGTAATGACCTCAAATTCAAAGTTCAGGCCTCTATTCAGGCGTCTATTTTCGCTGGAGGTGTTCCCAGTTGCAAAGTCTACAGTCTGTACAGCCCAGTGCACGCCTTATTGCCATTTCAGTACACTAGGTTAGTGTTATTCACTTTGCTAACATAAAATGGCAATAACTAGTGAGGTGTGCTGAACAGATAATCTTTCAAAATGAAACTGCCTTACAGTAACATAAGCCTATCACTCTGGGAAGCAGCAGCAGAAGTAATGTAAATGAATAAAACAACATCCATCCATATCACAAAACATTTTTCATCTATAATCCATGAAGAGGCAAGTACTTCACAAAAGCTCTGCACTGTCCAACAGGGTGGTACACTCTCTCAAGGTTGTTATTCTTATTCTTGCAAGTATGCCAAAGCAGCACTTAAGTGTCACATTTAGTAATGTAATTTCCCTCCATAAAGACATTCAGTGCAAATACAATATACTGACAGCTACCACAGCAGGTGCTGCTTTAACAAAGAAAGTACACTTACCAAACCATTTGATGTTGGGTTCAACTCTGGCTACAGTCCCTGGAGCCACTGTGGACTGGTACTGTAAAGGTTTGATGACTTTTCCACGGTTATTACTGGGAACAGAAGATCAGCATCAGTGTATGCGTCACATTTTTTTTGTTGTATTTCACTGCCACTTAAGAAAATGTGCCAATCTGTGGGCCTCAAGAATAATTCAAATCTGCATCAGTAATTACCATCTCTGCTTTTGTCTGTACATATTCAGACGCTTGATAGTGGATCGGTCCCTCATATTGTTCCCACCAGCACCATTCGCTCGATCTGTGAAATACGTGTAGTTGCTTTAAAGATATAACTTTATCGGTGCAACAACGCACCCATTATCAGAACATATTAGCTTTTTCAAGAGATACCAAAGCTGCTTCAGCAAACAATGATCAACTAATAATAGCAGCTGTTTCCAGACTATATGACAATTACTCTAAACACCACTAAATACAGTTCCTTCCCTTAAAGTTAATTACTTCAGTGTCAAATTTAAAAGGCCTGAAGCTGCCGTTACTGCATTTGTTATACACTTAGAAGTAAGATAAGTTTTAGTTGAGTCACCCGAATTATGTGTTTCATTGTGTCATGCTGCTCACACACTGTTATTGAGTAGTTTCATTTAACAAATGTCTTTTCCTGCGTATAATATCACCAGGCTAGCAATTATTAGCATTAGCTGTAAACAAACGTTGTGGCTAATGGGGGGTTAGCTCACCAGGGTTGCTGCTGGACGACGAGGGGTTTATCGAGCTTTTCCCCTTGAACCGAGGTTTCACCATTTTGACCGCTTAATCGACAAAGCCTTCCCAGACAAATCAAAATTAGAGACCACAAGAAGGTTACTAAGAGCTGAAGTTTAGCTGCTAGTTATCCCTTCAGCTCAAAACTGTACACCGTACACGTGCTGTTACGGTGAAACAGGAAGGACGTCAGCGAAGGAGCGACACCGAGAAGAACCAATCAGAGAGCAGACGTCGGTGCACCAGAGTGACGGTATGATGAAATAATTTTAGCTGCATGAGAGGCAGTAAAAATCATAACTGTAAAACGCATTTAACATTTAGAGAGGTTATCTTTGGATTCATTCTGAAATTAGCTGTATCTACATCGATATACATTTATAGATTACAAAAAGTTGTCTAAAAGTAGTTCCATAACACATAAATCAAGTAAAGCAGCTGTCACATTTAAGCCCAGACAAAAAAAAAATCAACAGAATCTAGAGCTCAATTATGACTCTATGAAAATGTTGCATTGCTATACTCTGTTTTTCCCAGAAGAGGGTGCAACACAGTTTCTATTTATGGCAGGGCTATTGCCATATGCCAACACACCCTGCTGAATTTCCAACATTACCTGAGTGGCTGCTCTCTGTAATTTTAAGTTAATAATAAGGGTCATAGGATTTAGGCCATATGTTGTTGTTATGGTCTTACTGCCGAATCAAAGCCCCCCCCCCCCCCCCCCCCACACTTCAAGGAATACAATTCTAGTTGGGAAATTCTGAATCTTCTTCTTGTCCTAAAAGTAAGAAGGATGTGTCCTACAAATACACTTTGGCAATAATAAACAGCTACATGAACTGTAATGTTGTTGCTCTATATTAATTTTAAATGAAGGATTCATCCTGACTATGAGGCGAGTTGCAAGACAAAAAAAAAACCCCTGCCAGTACAATATGATTTTCATTAACACAGAACACCATAATGTATGAAAGGCCAAGTTTGTCTGGATGTGATGACGTTGAGTGTGTATGGTATGTTACACAAGTGTGGCTCAGTGCCAACCTAGGCAAGTTTGTAGAGACTCCGGTCTGGAGAGGCGCCATCCAGTTTTCAGTTTATAAAGCAGGGAGACCAAGGAATGTTCTCTGTTCATTTTCATACAGATGAAATTGGAACTGACTGCATCAGCAGTTGCACTGCAATAAGTTATTTTTTAAATCAGAAAGTAAAATTTCTTTCCTCTTTAAGCTGAAATTGAAGCCGAAGAAACAAAAATAAACTGTTTAGGTTCAATCTTACTATTTCTTCTGTTTTAAAATTTACATTTACAATATAAAAGTCAATCTTACAAAGCATATTTATGCAGACAGTAGATAAACAAACACTGTCAAGTTCCTTTTATTTCATGCCAAATTAATTCAACCCAAACTGTAGTTACGTAGTTATGCACAGCCATTTCTGCATGCAGTAGTTGCCTTTCCATGTCTTTTTGCACCTGATGCACCCTGTTAAATGCCTTTAGCAATCAAAAATATCCTTGCATGTAGTGCCTTCAAATCCAGCACATTATGAGAGCATATGAAACCCTTATTCTCAGCACTGGTTTAATCAGTTTGTAGCAGAATGATTTTTTGTTTCTCTGAGGAAATTTAGTTTCCCCTCATAAAACTGCACCACCAGTTAAGCAGCACATGTACCCTGTTGTGAGTTTTATTGGTGTAAAATTGCTTGTAATCTTTGCTTAAGTCTAGTGTTTTTCCTACTGCTGAGGGCATTAATAATAAATTCACTCTGTATAGATGGTAGATGGATGGTTCTTTTGCATTCCTGCATGTAAATGCTGATTAATGCTTGTCCAATCAGTTGGCTTTTTATGTGGTGGCAGCGCCATGCCTAACAACACGTTTTCATGCAGATCAAGGTCACATGAAGTTCAGCCAACCTGGTTCAGCAGCTGTAAAACGCACAGTCGCTGAATACAGACCTGAGGACAGACAAAATATACCCTACATTCATTCTGATGACAGAATGACTCAGACTACATACTGTAAACTGTGTTTAGTGCTTTTAAGAGGTTAAACTAAAAAAACAAATACTATAATGCTTGCCAGTAAGTAGAAAGCAAATTTAGCAACATTATACTGCCTGCTTGGACAGTATCACTTCTGTACCACTCAAGCAGGTTTTTTCATAGGGCATCAGCAGTTGGCTACTCTGTTCTTTTCTTATCAAGACATAAAAATACATAAAAAGCAGCTCTAAACTAAACCACAACAATAAATAGCAGATTTATAATACAGCCACAATTCTGTAACACACTAGATTTTATAGGCCCATATAATAGGATAAACTTTGAAAACACAGGATCTTCATGTTCTTTGGCCTCCCATCAGAGTGCTAGGGTGAGTACACTTGACAGATGTTGTGAAAATTTCCCCCCATTACTTCTACTCTTTGGTCTTCTGGCAGTTGAGCAAGGTAGGTACTTGTTTATTTCTGACTGTGTGGAGTGCCAACCACTGAAATCATAGCATCCATCTTTCAGGCAGACATTCATTCAGCTAATCAGTCTCCCCTGTTTGTGACAGACAGCTCAGGGGTTAGGGAGTGGGGTGTCAGCAGTTAGCACTAGAACACCTGTGTTTGATAAGGTTATGACATAACCTTGCACAGATTGATACTTCAGTCCCAGCACGTGTCTCTCAGATTTTATGTATTCAGCTAAAGAGATTCATTCCAAAATAAAACAAAAAAGTGACACCTTCTTTCATATTGATCAATGGTATAAAAAGCATCAAAAGGATAAAGGATGTTTAACTTTAAAACTGTGAAGAGACCTACAATAAAACCTGCTTGAACACGGTGTTATTTTAATAAAAGCATTTTGGGTTTATTGACATGTTTTCTTGGGAATTACTTTAATCATCTTTAGTTGAAATAAAACAATTCTTGCAAGTTTTGTAAGAATTAGGAGAAGAGAATAAAATACAAAAAACAATAAACTGTGTTTTAAAAGAGATTTGTTTAATGGAAAACAGTAAAAATCTAACAGCTTACAACAGTAACAAATTTACAGTGTGTTGTAAAACCACAGCATCAGAAAAGTACACAGTTTCATCATAAACAATACAATTAAGCTATTTAAGCTATTACTTCCTCACTGTTGCTCGGAAAGACTATAATACACTGTGGCAGGAATTATAAACATTTGCTTTAAAAACGTTTGCACCCCCACATTTCCCATTTACTTGGTGAGAAACACCAGATGCTGAACATTTCGGTGGGTAAAGGCACTTGAGGTTTTTAAAAAATCTACAATACACAGTGAGACAAGAATAAGTAAAATGGAGTTAATGTGACGGATGCTGCTTCACAAGTCAGCGGCCATGCATTGAACCTCCCCATAACTGTTCATGAGGAATGTGTGCATTTATGGATAATATTTCAGCCTGGCTCACTTGCCGAGCCTCTGCTTTGAGTCAAAATTGGAACACCAGCTAAATGACAGAGCAGAGCGCCCAGCTGGCATAACTAAACAAAAAAGGAAAAATTGATAAAGGCCTGAAGGAAACTCCTCCTTATAGCCTCACTGTGATGATAATATAAAGCTAGCATTTCTGTTGAAAGTGGCTTAACTCGAGGGCTACTGAAGTGCTGAAGGCAGATGTTCACTGCTTTGTAATTAGCCATTTCAAGTTTTAATGTATCGAAACGGGAATCACTACCACAATAAGGGTGTCATAATGCATAACACATTAGATCTTTATAAGTGGAAACAAGAATTTACAGCCATGTTAGCAGCTTTGTGAGGCAGTACGTAAGCACAATGGTGCTTTGAGCTAAAGGGAAGCACCAGGGAATCACTAAAGTCAGGATTCATCCTCTGGAGACCCTGACTGTTTGTACAAAATTTCATGGCAAACCATTTAGTTGAAATATTGCAGTCTGGAGTGGTGGATGGACCAACAGACCCACACTGCCATATGTAGAGATTATTAGACTATTAGAGACTAAAGATTAAATGATGGCAAGCAGTATCTATTAAATCGCTTGATCACCCAGATCTGGGAATATTAAGTTATTTATTAATAAGCTGCTTGGCTTTTAACCAGAACCAGGTAAGATCACATCACACCTGTTTTAGCTTCTTTGCACTTGCTCCCTGTTTGTTTAAGGATTGATTTTAAGATTATTGATTACTTTTAAGGCTCCCCATGGCCTGGCTCTATCTTATATTTTACAAATATTAACTCTTTGTGAACCTCTGCGCAGTTTAAGATCTTCAGGCAGTGGTCTTTTGTCTCTTCCTGTGTACATGTTAAGAACTAAAGGGGACAGAGTTTTTGTTGTCAAGGCCCCAAGGCTCAGGATCGACCTGCCTACGGAAATTAGGCTTTCAGTTTCTGTGTCTTCATTTAAAAACCCACTTTTATCAGAAGGCATATCCTGATTGTATCTGAACTGCCTGTTTATGTTAAGGTTTTTATTCTAGTTTATCTTCTCTTAAATCCTTCGCAGTTAATTGTTATATTTTATTGTGATTTCTATTTTTATTTTATTTCATGTCATCTCTCTCTTTTGCCATATCTTTTGTTAAGCACTTTGTATTATTGTTAAGTGCTATATAAATAAAGTTGATTATTATCATCAAGACAAATTCTGGACTCTTGTGTCCATAGCGCTACTTTCCCCATATCAAAGCACTGAAGAAAGCAACGCACTGCAGCCAGGAACTCCTGTCTCCAGATCGTACCCACACCTCATTTATATATAGAGGTACTATTGCCAGTTTCAGGAGGGGATTAGACAGATTTGAAATGACATAAGGGTAAAAGGGGGAATAAAGAGAAGTGAGAACCATCAATCATGAAACAAATGGAAAAAACAATCCTGGAAAAACCCAGCTGGAGATGAAGTGATAGACTATGTTGTTTTTCATGAGTTTCACTAATGTGTAATAGCCATTCTGTTTATTTTCACCAAACCTAAATCTTCTACTTATTTAGTTCATGGCTTGTCATGGCCACAAGTTTCACACCACATAAATCGTTCTCTAAGCCCTTAAATGAATGATGGTTATGAGTGCTAATCTGTGGCATGTAAACTACCATTTTTGGTTGCGATAAGCCACAATAAGTTGAAAATGTATTTGTAAGTGTATTCAGTGCAGGCTGTACACTCACTGAACTTGGCTCACAGGTCAGTTTCCACTTGTATAATCAGTGACCTACAGTTTAAGTTGTAATATAAATGTGAAGCCAAAATATTTACTATTTTTGATGCCACTGAAACCTCAACACTATAATTAAATGAGAATACATTCACAATTTTTATGTGGACATTTCTTACTAAGTGGAAATTCATGCATAATCACTGACACACAACTCTGAACCACCTCTGATGTTAGTAAACTGCAAAAAAAGGGCTTGGCAATCATACTGCCAGGCCTCCAGGTGAAGGTAATAACTGGATGCTGTTTATGGAGATACAGGGTTTTACAAGAAGTCGTTTGGTTACCTGAAGCAATTTTATTCACTTTTGGTTAGCATTTTGCCTGATAAGATTGATATCTCTTGAGAAACATGTGGGAACTATTACAGGGAAGTAGGCCTAAAAGGTCTTAATAACCATGATTTGAAGGGATTTTAATGGAACAACGTTAAGGGCCTCTAAAACAGTAAACCACAGCACATGACTGACCTAACAGAGACAGACTTGTGTCTTACAGTTTCCATGGCAACGGAGCATCCGACGAACAGCTCTCTCACACTCTTCAAGACCGACGCAAGAAAAGTTGAAGCCTGTGTTTCTTCCTGGTGCCTAAAACAATCTTGTCTTTTTCTTGTGGCCTGAAATGTCGAACAAAATGCAAAAATGACCTTCTGATAAGAAAAATATGTGTAAGAGTTTCTCAGGAACTTAATGCTAATCTTAAGTGAAATGCAAGAATGCTCACTCACCAGCAATCTTGATGTACCAAACCCATTTGGTTGTTGCTCAAGCACTTCTCAAAGAAGCTGGCAGCAAGTCTGTCTTTAGTTCATCCAAGACAAACACACTCCAATCACTCCAAAGTCCAAAGATGAGCTGCTATGGAGTTCAGGCCCCTCTTTGCACCATGTCTGTGCATCTGGTCCGCAGCACCAGCATCCCCTTGCCAACTCAGGGTGTTCATGCAAACACGGTTTGGACCTTTACTACAATTTCAGTGTCAATAACTGGGATGTGGTTCGCTATGATCTACACTTGAAGGGTCAACTAAAAGTAAGTGTTGCATGGCAAGTTTCAGGTGGGCAGTGTGCCATAGTGCTTCTTGCCAACAATTTTCTCCACTTGAATCAAAATAGTGTTCCCCGGAGGTGGGCACCAACACCCCTCTCTCCTCTCCTGTTTGTTTTTCTGTGCCTCACTAAGGCAGCTTGTCTCTAACATTTATCTGCTGCCCTTTTAATTAGATAGGCACAACAGAGAAGCATAGTTGGTCAGAGGTCTGTGTCACCTCAAGGCTATGGTTGCCACTGCTGAGGTAATGCCATGAAAGGGAAATTGAGCACTACTGTTTCCCCGGAGCACTCTGAAACACAAGTGATTACACTGACTGATCTGTCCAAGGGACCTTGGTTGGTGAAGATCAAAGGCAGCCTGGAGACCACCTGGAACTTCTCTTAGCAATAGACTTGGCCTGTAGAGGGATGAGGGGCTCTGGGAAAAGGCTTAGAAGCTCTATGCCTCTCGTTCCCATCCTGATCTTCGTGAGAACACAGGCTCTTTGAGGGAAGAACCTCCTTTGCTTCCAATGGGATTTTTTTCCTAAGCATTCAGTGTCACAGTCAAATATAATATAGCCTTGGCTTTACTCTGGTACAATATAAGTAGACCAAATCTAAGTATTCCAGGGTGGGTCGCCATAGTTAAACAATTGGTCTCTTTGGCCTTAGCATCCTGGTAGGTCTTCCTGCATCCCATGAAATTAGGATAAATTACTCAGATAGTGCACAAGAAAGTCAGAGAAATTGGGAAACCACTGTCCCAAAGCTCACAAATGTCTAATCTAATAAGTATAATTATATTAGAAATGATGTCATGCTTTAAACTCATGTTTAATTTTTTTTTTCTACGCTAGGCAATGATAATTTAAGTACATAGTCATTACACAGATAACAATATTACAAATGTGCCTATGATTTAACCACGTTTCTGAAAGAATAATTGCATTTTCAAGATATCTGCACTAAACAGTAAAAAAAAAAAAATCACCTAAGTGCATTTAATGCTGTGAAAGTGAAGAAAGTATAATATGTGAAAGAAAAACACTGCAAATCACAGAGGGACGTAACAAGAGTAAGTCAAATGTTGGACCATTTAGCTCCTAAATTCCTATCTATGGGCCAGTAGTGTGGTTTGGCGGACACATTACCAATCTTTCTACCCTATGACAAACACACCCAAATGTGTGCTCAGTGCAAGAGAAAAGGCTGGATACATTTGGTGCTGAATCGTAGGGTGGGACTCTAAATGGAGAATGAGTTCAACTCTCCACAAAGAAGTTGCACATTGGAAAAAAGAGAGAGAAAGGAATTGGATACAAAAAGTGTTCCTAGTGGTCTACATATACATTGATATTGCATGAATACAGGCAATATATTGTACATAAGGCATGGCTATATATATTCTTTATTACAGCACCAATGAAAAATTTTGTGTGCTTTGTTAAGGCTATACCAAACTGTTAAACACTGATTGCATCTTATTGTGGTTTGATACTTTCTTAGTCTGTTGCTATGCATGCAGGGTTATTATGCTCAGTATTTTCAGTATTACAATAAAAGTAGTGGCAAATTAATTAATCTATAGATGTTACACACTTGTTTACAGGAACAAGTCAGTCAACACAAACTCTCTGTAAAAGCTAAAGTGACTGTTCTGTTTCCACTGCATTCATCCATGACACTGTGGTAGATAGCGAACTAGGTTTAGCTTACTGAATAACAGCGGACGTAAATGCTTAATATCATCACGAATTACCAAAGGAAACAGACATGGGATGTTTGTTTCCACCAGCTCAGGTTTTTAATGATCTGTATCCCACATTATTTCTAGGTGATTGTTTCCTAACCATGTGTCCTTGGCAAACAATACAGTGTCACTATGGTTCAAATGTTACCTTTAAAGGAGAGAGCAGCTTAGAATGAGCATCAGCGTAAGTTTCCACCCTACCATTCCAGTATCTAACCTGCAACTACCAGACAAGACAAGAAAAAGCAGCAAGGCTTTATTGGCACCCTTTTACATAGCTCTGAGGCATGTTTACCAAAGTGCTGTCATGGTCCTGCCAACCATGATGCATTTATTCTGGATTCAAAGGTGATCATTAAAAAAACACACAAAATCATCCACTCAACCTACACAGTTTTTGTGAAAAGTACTTCCTTTTTTATGTGATTGTACTGAAGTGCCCCTTTCTCTTGTGGCTCTTCTTCCAGCTGACCAAATAACAAGATTTAGGGATAAGAGGGACTTATTTCACCCTCTAGCAACCTCAAAAGTGCATGGTACTCTTTGACCTTCTCCTTGTCCTCTTGGACACATAACACTTTATCAGAGGCTGGGATACAAATAGAAGACCAATTTCGGACTGAATAAAACGTCCAAAAGATTTAAAGACACTGAGGCCTGTCAATAAGCACTGTTTCAAGTGCATTCTATTAAATTAGTCCAAAAGGAAAAGACAAACGAGTTTGCCTTTCAGTACTATCAACAGTTCATGGTGTTGCATGTTGGGTACGGATATGCTCACGAGGTTTTCTGAGCAGAGAGGTAAGAGTCTCCTGCTTTCTGAATCCACTAGCAATGAATGCTGTCAAAAGAATTACAAATGTAAATTTAATTTACATTTTGTCACATTGGGAATTTGTATGTACAAATGCTAAGTGACACTCGAACTGCAGGGCTTGCTTAAGTTTTTTTCCTACTCTTCAGAGGCCACAACTCCACCGTTATTTACAGAGTAAGTCAGGAATTACATGCAATTTAACAATTTGGCATGCTTGGCTGGAGGTTAGAGTATTATCCACAAATATGCAAAAACAATGATTTATTCAGCCAAGGCCTCCCTACCTGAGGCCAGAAAGAACTTTTTGGCACCCAGGCCGATTAGCAAAGCAGTCTTTCAAGAGAAGGTCCTTGGAGAAGGATTAATGTTTCCCTCACATATGGCGAGAAAACTTAATTTGAATTTTAATGAACTGCCTTGGTCACCATGTTGAACTCCTTATAATAGTGGTATAAAATTGTTCTAAAAATGATAAGCAGTTAGACTAAAGGCCCCCTGCCATGAGCGATATGAGATCTGAAATATTGGCTTCGACAAGGGAGTTAGGATAAAGAGCCAACCTGCGTCTGTCTCCAGGAGGAACTAAACCTGAGTCTGAAGGAATGTTCCAGACCATAGAGAGTTTCTGTGGTGCAGATGAGAACCCAGACGCACAGACTATTGTGAAGGGATTATTAGTTCCCATGTAGTTCTTATGCTTTCTAACCCCCCTTTTCCTTTTCCATTCTGGTCTTTGTGCCTGACTCTACTCCCTGGGTCCATTGAGCTGAGAAAATTAGGTCCTACTCTTTAAAGATTCTAACTAACTACATGACTCAGCATTTGCAGTGTTGGTTTGATGTGTCGGTATGATAGGGGGGGGGGGGAACAGTTTCCAAGATGTTGGCCTGTAGATGCTCATTAGTGCCATATTTCTCAATAACACTTTTGACCTCAGTTCTTTCACTGCCTTGCCCTTCCTCTCTAATGGTTTCAGTTTGACCTGACCTAAAGAGAAAGGAATAATTTACCATTGGCTGCAGTTTTGGCGCTGAGGCATCCCCTGCCAACCACAACACTCTCTCCATGGTGGGCCTGAAGACCTGTAAATTAGACAAGCTCCCCCAAATCCCCTGTTTTTTGATGAATTGACTGAAGCAATCTAATGGTGTTTCCTAACTGGGCAGACAAAAACGGGGGATTTGGCATCACCCTGGCTGTCTCGCTGTGCAGGGTCCCATAAATTTTGCACTGAGTTTTGGTGTTACTGAGGTCGATCTGCCTTTCCCCTCAATCTGTCTGTCTGGCGAATGGGGAGAGATGAAGACACTGTGCTCGCTCCTGTGTTGTTTTGCACTGGGGTAATGTTGCATTGAACCTCTCCCAAATCCTGGGCCTGGTAGCCTATTTATGGGCTCTTTCATGCCTCACCTGCTTTCAAAAACATTCCATCATTTGTGCACCATTAAGTTTGGTGTAGATGGATGTGAGATTCCTTAGATCACTCTTTCCAGTCTCCCAATCCTGGATGCTATTTCGACACGTTTGTGACTGCATTTCTTCTTTGTGGTCATAGAGAATGTTAGCAGGCAAACATATCTGGTCAATATAGCTGTCCATCTACTGCATATACAGTACATGTTGGGGGAGTACCGGGACAAAGATGATGGCATTTTCAGGAGAGGGCAGGATGTAGTTGAAAGGCCTGTCAGTCACATACTTTTCTCATACTCTACCCATTGTAGTACATCATGCTTTCCAAGTATCTGTCAGTTTTCTTGAAGAGGCTTTAAAACCCCTCTACACTTTCATGTATGGGAGGGTAATACAATGGGCCAGATTTAGTAACATCCCGAATAAAGAGTACAAAAGTGCGTGTGCATTCTAAATTATTGCAGGTGTTATTGTAGTACCTGTTATGCATGATTAACTAAGAATTATTGCATAGATGACAATGGCTGCAAACTCAATGGAGGTGGCAGTATTTAAATGAGGGTTTTGCGTGTTTTAATGGTTTCCGCCATGGAGAGTGCGGAAGGAAAGCAGCCACTGCGTAAAAACCTGGTCCCCTACCATTCAGTGCATCCCGAATATGTGGAAATCGTATGTACCTGCCCACCCTCTGTAAGATTGCACTAAGTACTTGGGACAGCACACCTGAAAAACTGCTTTGGGAAACCCCAGTAGAAACAGTTACAGTATGCTCGAATGACCCAGACGCAAGGACAGGGTGCGAACTGGAGCCAGGGGGAATAAGACATGAACTGCCCTAAAAACATGATTTGTGAAATTTGGTTCGGAATTGACCAACCTGTGGTTAAAAATAAGTGGGCAACAACACCAACAAGCTGTGCAAAATATAGCCTCCAAGTTTATTCATGCATTTCAATAAATAGACTAAATAGAATAAATAGAAAAAGGTTTAAAACAAGGCTGAAGCTAAGAAAGATAAAAAGTCAGTTCAAATGGGGGAAACCTCAGGGTCAGTTAAATAAAAGGGAATCAGGCTCTTTGTGGCTGGGTGAGCTCAACTTCGTTTCCCTGCGTGGGGCAAAGCCAAACAACACGACAGGGACGGGTCTGCTACTGTTGGTCACAGGCTGGTCAGCTATGGCCTCCTCACTGCTTGGGGCCTCTGGTAACTCCACTAAGTAGCTGTGACTCTGCAGCATGCGACTCCCTAGACTGCGACCCAACCGTGTGCCACACAATCTGGGATATCAGCAGCAGCCTTAGCACACCCACACACTGCACACAGGAGACAAGCAGAAAAACCCCTTACACAACAGCAATTTACAAACATTCCACACTACAGACACTGCCACCAGCCCACATAACACATTATATATAGCCAGGAAAGAAGACAATCGTATCACAACTCTGAACCTGCACACAGGAGACAAGCAGAAAACTCTGAGTTTAGTGTGTGGCTGGTTAAATGACTATAGACTGGAGGTCACGCCCAAGCACACCTTTCTGCCATCAGCCCATCCCCCAACCCATATGAAAACCACACCCACCAATTGCACACTCACTCTAGGTGCTCACCCATCACACTATCACTGCACTCAAAATCAGGCCAATACAGGTCTACCCCGTTATACATGCGTAAAATCAGCAGCAAGCCACAATGGGTTGTGTCACTATCACGACCGGTGCGCTGTGAACACTTGGTGATCGTTCCCTCTGGTTGGATGAATTTTACGCATGATCCATGCACTGCTGCAGCTGGGGGCTCTCTGCAGCGCCACGCAACTTTCTAAATTCTTCCATCTTGCAAAGATGTTCCTCAGTCATGCCAAAAATATTGACACAAATGGAAAAACTCTTTCTGTACCTCTTCTTTTATTACACCTCCTTCTCACAACGAGCCAACAGCAGCCATCTCTGCGCAACACTTGGCGGTTTGCACCTTCCTTTCAAAAGTAGCCTGTTAAATACAGATGCTGTTGCACTCACATGAAATTGCTTTTAGGCTTGTTAGATCACATTGCATGTAATAAATAAATGTATTTGCGTGTTACCCTCTCATTACTTTTCACAATAAAACTGAAACGCTCCAAATTGCATATTTATTAAGGCGAAAGTAGTAAATGAACAACAGGTGCTATCTTGCACTTCTGAAAGACGTCAGTCTCCGTGCACACAATTAGTAGATCAGCTTACATGTTAATTTGCTGGTGATATCACATTTGCACACGTTTTTACTCACACAAATCTTTAGTAAATCTGGTCCTATATGTTTTAAATACATTAAACATAAATAAATACGTTAAAAGAATACATTAATACTGATGTGCCATGACAAACACTGAAGCCCCAGAATCAGCCAGTACATACATCAGGCCTTCTCCTGCAATTTATGAAAGATCACTCTGCCCAAAATGTTACCATCTTTCAACATAAGGAAATTCTAAAACTTGAATAGAAATGCTTTGATGTCAACATTACGCAGTTGATTACTTGTTAAATGATGTGTTTAATTAAGCACAAACTTTAGGGTTTTAGAGATATGATTACAGTGCCTAGGGGGATTTAGATGACCATATTGTTGGTGTGGAATTAATCCCATTCAAATGACGAACACTTGATTTTTGAAAAAATTTATTTGATGTATTTCCTACCTTCCGGGCAGGCTCTGGTTTTAGTTCAGTACAGTCAATGCAATGTGAAAAAACAGAACAATTACACAGAACATATGTCACTTTATTGGGGGTTTTTTTGGGTAAAAATCTTGTTATAGTTGCACGATGATGCATTTGCTATTGTGTTCAGGGATTACCTGATTCCCTCCATTAAAATCCTCATAAAAAGAAAAATCTAAAATCTTGCATGATAAATACTTAGCACTTGACTCTTAAATCTTTTTGACACTTAATCACCGAGGACTGGTATTTTTTTCAGAGCATGCCATACATGTTATGTGTGATGTGTGACAAAAGAATAAATTAAATTGGACAAAACCTAAAGCTGTCTAAATGTTTACTGGGATGAATGATAGTTAATCATATTTTTCTCTTATGGAGCTCACAAAAATATGATTTTAGACATAATTAATATTAGAAGAAACTGGTTATGATTGTTGATCCAAACAAAAATGGCAGCAACATTTTTTTCTTGTGAACAAGGATATTGTGTTTGTGACTATATGGCTGTGAGCTCATTGTGGAGTTGATCGAGCTGATCATCCCACAACTCATTTGATCCAGGACCTTTTCAAACTAAATGTTTTTGAACCCTCCAGCGAATAAGCCTGGAGGTTTTCTGTGATTGATCAAGATATGGCATGTCTGCATTCATTGTGACAGTAATTGGACCAGCGGCAGAGTTTGTGGTCGAAGATGGAATCATTTTCCATCTTTGTGATTTTTAAAAAACAAGTTAATCTGTGATTCCCACAAAATGTGAGGAAAACATTGGACATTGGACCCGCATACCCTTGCCTTCGTGTGTGTGTCCTTTTGTGTGTTTAATATATCTTTCTGACCTGGAATGGAGAGTGAAGGAAAGGGCTGAAGCTATTTTACATAAGTGTAGAAACAGATAACTAAATTAAAATTGGCTGAATAAATCGGTTGAGAGACTGAACTTTGTATACCTGCCTTCTTTCAAAAGAAAGGTGAGCACAATCACAACTAGCAGTTAAAGAATGGTTTAAGATAATATCAGCAGTTTAGATTGAAGGCAGGAAATGAGGCATATTTGCTTAGTAGGCTATAACATAAATTATGATCAGCATCATAAATTAAACTTTCTAAAGTTTTAATTATTTTGCTTTTAGGCCCACATGCCTTTGAACCACCAACTTACTGTGGGCTCAGACACAAAGATAGATGAACTGTACTGAAATTATACACACAACAACTGAATTGAGATTACAATAGGAGATTGGAAGTCTGATGATGAGATCTCATCATTGTATCTTTTTGAGTTCATTAATGTCTTGTTTATTGCTCCTAAAAAGCAGTAGGGCTCTCTGGGGAGATGTTCGTGAGCTTGATTGTATTACATTGCTGTCTATGCTTAGAGAACCATGCTGGAGGCTTTTCTTGAGCTGGATTTGAACCCCGCTCTTGCTGTTCAAAGGGCAACAACACTGCCGTTGCGCCATCTAGCTAAAATTGACAGTGAAGGACTGATTGTCTATAAATAGAGTACAATTTTCTTTTACTTAAAAGAGGAGAAATACCATATCCACAATTAAAGTCGTCAAAATTCTATTCAAGTAAAAGGTATAAAAGTATTCCATAGTAAATGTACTTAAAGCCCCCCTCCAGTGTATTTTGAAATTTCTATGATATTTCATATTTTTCTGAGTCATTTCCTTACAATGTTGATTACCCACATAGTTTGCCAAATATTTTTTGACAAATAGCTTAATTTTGTGCTCAAAGTTGCAAAAATTGCTTAGTTGTTACGTATGACTATAGTAATTCCATAAGTCATATGTCATTCTCCAAGCTTGCACAGGCGCATTGTCATGCCTCGTTAAGTCAGAGCATCAAACCGATAAACATCGTTGTGAGCTAGCTAACCAATTTATCATGTCATTTACTTAGAACTTCCAGTAGGTATGTTTCTCTGATGGTCGGTTTGTCTTTCTAGTTTAGTTAGCTAAGTTAACTAAGTTGTAGTTAGCCAGGTGTAGTTAGCTAGCGTAGTTATTGCAGAAAGTTAGCTAACAGAGGGTCTTATTTTTTAGTTTCCTCCTCTTGGTTTAGTGTGCTGTTCATTTTCATTATGGCATTTGTGCGTGCGGATGACAGATGACAGAAAAAGCGTCGCACTTTCATCTGCCACCGCCTTATATACAATCTGCAACATGCATTTTACTGACGCCCGTTTTACCAATGCATCGGCGGAGGCACCCCCCACACCCCCGCCGTAAAGTAAGTGCACCATAAAACGTAGTGGGAGTTATTGTGTGCAGTGCGTAAAAGAACCATCGACTGTATGATTGATAACAGCTGACACATTAATTTCTACATGGGTAAGTAATAGCTACTCCTGCCAGACAGTAAAGTGTAACGTTACTAAACTTTACAGTGTAGTGATGTTAACACAGCATATTGTTAGTGAACACTCCAGCCGGTCAGTTTTTGGTTGTCATGGTAATGTATTACGTCCGACTATTGACCACACCCCCATTCTCTGTTTGAGAAAGAACGTTAACCAAAAATGGCAGTTAAAACTGGCTGGCTGAGAAGAATCATGAGATCCCAGGAATCATAGCTGAGTTTTCTTTGAGCTATTTCTCTGATCTCATGGTCCAATGTTCAGGAGACTTAAAGAGGTGGTATTATGCTCATTTTCAGGTTCAAAATCTTAATTAGGGGTTGTACCAGAACAGGTTTACATGGTTTAATTTTCAAAAAACACCTTATTTTTTTCATACTGCACATTGCTGCGACACACACCCCAGGGATCCACACAGCTTTCTTTTTTAAGTTAAACGTTTCAACATTACTCAGAATGTAAAGACAGATGAGCGGTATGAAAACCTTCCAGCTGTGTTTTCCTCTGCCGTTGTTGCTGCAGTGGTCTGTGTGACGGCGGGAGCAGAGGGCTCTGTGAGCGGGTGGCTGGCCGGCTTCACACGCTCCTCCCGCGGGTTGGCACAGGCATCCCCCGCAGCCACTTGCGGAGCTCCTCAACTCCGAAAATATTCAAGCACATTTTTGTTCAGCCATCTCTTAATATTCGAAATCTACACAGTTGATTTCTCACCTCAAAACTTCTCAGAAGTGGATTTAGTGATGAAATTCCAATACGAAAACTGTAAAATCTAAAACTTTCTGTTGCTGGCCTCTGTCTGGTTCATGCAATGATGATGCAGTGAATAGTGACTCTCTCTTACCAATCAGCAGTCTGTCGTGTTTTCACGTTACATTTTAGTATCCCTCAGCTGGAACCTCGACAGAGGTGAGGTGATACAAAAAAAAGTACCTGGAAGCAGGTACAGGTACAACATTTCTACAATGGAAACCCAAACAAAGGCGAGTCGAGCCAAAGGGCCTCCGCTCAGACTAGCTTGGTTTGAGGGCGTGCCTGACCCCGCTAGCTGCTTGGCAAGCTTTATGACACGTTTTCATTGTGACGTCACAAGTAAAGGAAGTGAAGGACTGGACTACAAACGAGCTGTTTTCAAGCGGTTCAGATAATTGCTTTCTGTGGGAGATGGGAACTCCCTTTGGGCTGGACTTTGGGCTTTTTAACTTTGCAAACCTGTTACATGCACAAAAAAGAATAACTCAATAAAGGAGAGGGAAAAAGCCAAAAAGCATAACCTCATTTAACCATAGTAAAGTAATTGTAGGATATGTTGTGTTGAGAAAAGGGGGTTGAAATATGGTGAGATTTCAAACTGTGCAGATGCACAGGCGTCACTTTGTGTTAAAAAGTGGTGGGGACATAAGGGCTGAAATGAGGGGTGTGACCACACACTTTGCTGATGAGATGTGACATGCAAAATAGTGGGTTTACAAAAGTAAGATGAGAAGATATTTTAACACTATTTTGAAGGAATATTCAATGGTTATGTAGCTAAGTGTGATATGGGAAAGATTTGAGCAATAAATACTTAAAGGGGCTATATGTAGTTTTTCTATGAAATTAATTATTAATAAATCAAATTTTCATTGCCTTAGTGTCAGTGGGCTCAAAACTCACTGTTTTCTTTGTTGCTTGCATCAGCCACGATTCTGCTTTTAATGTGGGGACGTCGGGTCGGATTCAGCCCTGTGTGTGCTCCCGAGCCTCTCGTACTACAGCGACAGCACGGCTGCTAACGACATGAATTCCACTAACACCATAAAACAACCGGCTCCCAGCAAAACACAGGCTCCACGTAGGGATACAAAATAACAATAAAGGTTTAAGTGCTGAAGCTCACCAGACCACTGAATATTAGAAAAGCTGGAGAAACACAGAGTCATGTTAGCTCGCCGGCTAATGATGAGCAGTTGCTAAGGTTATCCAGTAAAAAGTTGTGTCGCGTTCCACATTACTTCACCAACTAACACACCCTTAATATACAATACTGCAGCAAAACGGGAAAACAACAACGCAGAGGAAGAGCCATCCACTAACACTAACATTACAGTAAAGTTACTTACTGTGATCTAACTTATAAAGTGTGACAAAATCTCATTATAATATTCAGTCCAGCTCACTAAGCATTTCCTTTTCATCCAGTACAGTTAGCTGTGCTGACATTGCTAAGCCTCCAGTGAAAGATACACAGATAGTAAAGATAGTTACTGAAAAGCAGACAGGCGAGCTAATGCTGTAACACAATGATCATGGAATAGTTCAACCTCAAGCTGATAAAAACATTTTTGTAATGTTGCAGTGGAAGTTTCTAACGTATTGTGTGAAGATGTCACCCTGTTTGTATGTCTGTATTGCCGATGTCACTCTGCCTTTTTTTCAGGAATAAGTTACTGTGCCAATATGCCCCGGTGTCTCGCTGTGCTGAATGAAAGGTATGGAGCTGGTGTTGAGTTGCCTCAGAGCCAGGAATGTAGATGTAACAGAACTTGAACATGTTTGATTGAAAAGCCACAGCCTGCATGCTGGTGTTCCTGCGTTTATTGTGGGATTTCTGTATGAACTGCGCTAGTGGCCGATGAAAACTATATAATGCCCCTTTCATGTCTTGCATTCTGGAGAAAGTTTCTGCACCAATTTATGGTGGAAATGTCTTTTTTATGTAAAGGGAAAAACAAAACTCAGGTGACAAGTGACAATTCAAAATATAAAACATAATGGAATAATAATAAAATGCAGGAATCAGTAGCTTGTTTTTTTCTTTTTGGCTCAATTTACTTTTTTGGATTGGATTGCATGGCTTCTTATTGTGCAGATAAATGTCAAAGCATTTTTATTTGTTATTTAACATTTGTTGTTGCAAGCAATTTTTCTGAACATTTCAAAAAGGTTTTCAAAAAGTGGTGGGGACATGTCCCCAGCGTCCCCAGTGTAAATGACACCTATTGCACAAATCCCAGATTATTATTACTTGTTTAAGTGTGGTAAGATCAGTTCATAAGTGACTAACCTAATCACCACCACAGATAAATGTGTCCAGTTGTTAGCTCAATTATTTGTCAACATTTTTGAAAGATGTGTGACAGACAGGGACCAAGAGAGTAAGGGGGCCCACAGAGACTGCTTGTATATAGAGCCCAGAATTTTGTGCTACACCACTGTGTGCATTTATGTGTGTATCCGGCAGAGTCTTTGTCTTTGCTTCCTCACTCACCTCCCACTTGAAGCACATCTGGAAGGGATCAGCTGGAAAGGCTGGAGGCCGTGAAAAATTAAGAAGCACTTAAAACACTGCAAAATATTTAAATTGAGTGAGCAGATAGGATGTGTGAACTACACCTCCTTGCACTGCAGGAATGTGGAACTGGAGAATCTGTGGAACATGCATCCCTCATTTCCTCTCGCACTCTTGTACTCCTGTACGGTTTTGTTCTAATATGCCGTCACAATATTACATATTCGATAAAAGTGCCATAAAATGAAAAATGCCTTTTACATGTGCTTATATTGTTTCCCTTGGTGTAGTCTGGGGCTTTTATTATTATGTGTCAAATATAGTCAAAGATGATTTTTTATATACACTGCTCAAAAAAATAAAGGGAACACTAAAATAACACATCCTAGATCTGAATGAATGAAATAATCTCATTAAATACTCCTTTCTTTACATAGTTGAATGTGCTGACAACAAAATCACAAAACAATTATCAATGAAAATCAAATTTATCAACCCATGGAGGTCTGGATTTGGAGTCACACTCAAAATCAAAGAGGAAAACCACACTACAGGCCGAACCAACTTTGATGTAATGTCCTTAAAACAAGTCAAAATGAGGCACAGTAGTGTGCGTGGCCTCCACGTGCCTGTATGACCTCCCTACAACGCCTGGGCATGCTCCTGATGAGGTGGGTAATGGTCTCCTGAGGGATCTCCTCCCAGACCTGGACTAAAGCATCCGCCAACTCATGGACAGTCTGTGGTGCAACGTGGCGTTGGTGGATGGAGCGAGACATGATGTCCCAGATGTGCTCAATTGGATTCAGGTCTGGGGAACGGGCGGGCCAGTCCATAGCATCAATGCCTTCCTCTTGCAGGAACTGCTGACACACTCCAGCCACATGAGGTCTAGCATTGTCTTGCATTAGGAGGAACCCAGGGCCAACTGCACCAGCATATGGTCTCACAAGGGGTCTGAGGATCTCATCTCGGTACCTAATGGCAGTCAGGCTACCTCTGGCGAGCTCATGGAGGGCTGTGCGGCCCCCCAAAGAAATGCCACCCCACACCATTACTGACACACCGCCAAACTGGTCATGCTGGAGGATGTTGCAGGCAGCAGAACGTTCTCCACGGCGTCTCCAGACTCTGTCACGTCTGTCACATGTGCTCAGTGTGAACCTGCTTTCATCTGTGAAGAGCACAGGGCCGCCAGTGGCGAATTTGCCAATCTTGGTCTTCTCTGGCAAATGCCAAACATCCTGCACGGTGTTGGGCTGTAAGCACAACTCCCACCTGTGGACGTCGGGCCCTCATACCACCCTCAGGGAGTCTGTTTCTGACCGTTTGAGCAGACACATGCACATTTGTGGCCTGCTGGAGGTCATTTTGCAGGGCTCTGGCAGTGCTCCTCCTGCTCCTCCTTGCACAAAGGCGGAGGTAGCGGTCCTGCTGCTGCGCTGTTGCCCTCCTACGGCCTCCTCCACGTCTCCTGATGTACTGGCCTGTCTCCTGGTAGCGCCTCCATGCTCTGGACACTACGCTGACAGACACAGCAAACCTTCTTGCCACAGCTCGCATTGATGTGCCATCCTGGATGAGCTGCACTACCTGAGCCACTTGTGTGGGTTGTAGACTCCGTCTCATGCTACCACTAGAGTGAAAGCACCGCCAGCATTCAAAAGTGACCAAAACATCAGCCAAGAAGAATAGGAACTGAGAAGTGGTCTGTGATCACCACCTGCAGAACCACTCCTTTATTGGGGGTGTCTTGCTAATTGCCTATAATTTCCAGCTGTTGTCTATTCCATTTGCACAACAGCATGTGAAATTGATTGTCAATCAGTGTTGCTTCCTAAGTGGACAGATTGATTTCACAGGAGTGTGATTGACTTGGAGTTACATTGTGTTGTTTAAGTGTTCCCTTTATTTTTTGGAGCAGTGTATATCAAAACCTCACCCCTTTATTTTTCTATGAAGTTACAATTTCTAAATCCTATCCAACAAGATATGATCTGGGGATGGACAAGCCAATGCCTCCCATAATTTAACACTTTTAGGTTTATCTGTGTCTGAAGCTAATTAGCTTAACATATAGCAGTAACAAAATAATGGCATTTTTGAAGCAAGGAAAACATGGTAGGAAATATGGAATGAAATATGACTTTGGTGTAAGTTTGAAGCTTAGAGAGTGAGAATCATTTTCTTTACAATTCATTGTGGATTATATTATGGAGTCATAAGGTGCACAAAAATATAAATAAGTATGGCAAGCTGCACAACATCAAAATCGCACACCTACTGTATTGCAGGGTTCATACTTGCAGGTAAAGAAGCCGAAAAAAGTGAACATCCATTCCACCGCGTTCCTAAATTCCCTAACCAAGCACAGCTATTTCAGATGTTTTTTTCCCCCACATTGGAAATTTAGTTATCACAAGGTGTCCAAACTCAAACTTAACAGCTGACATTTTTTCATGAAAGAGGAAGAGATTTTAGTGACCAGAGTAAAAAGTGAATTCTGACTGACAACCCAACAGATAACATCAGTTCCCATGTATGCTTAAGGAAGCACAGGGTCAAAGGTCTGCAACATATGTGAGATGTAAGAATGCTTTTGCAGTCTTTCAAACCCTTGGTACAGGATATTAAATGTTGTCTTAGCAAGAAAATTGTTGTTCCATTTGAGACAGCTGGGATAAATTTACGAGAAACCCAGATCAGTGTCTTATTTGTTGTTGTTCTTTTGTGTGCATGTCTGGGATTTCACTGATGTCTAAGGCTCTTTGTGTTCCTCAGTTAATTGTTGATCTGTCCAGTTATCGCACCAAAGTGTACTTGTTGCTTTTTCAAAAATACTTTTAGTCCATATTTGGATAAACACCGTTCCATTCTGTAACCACCTCAACCATTCTATAGAGCAGATCAGTGTGTCATCAGTATTGAGATGTTAACACCACTTATTGAGTATGTCATGCAGGATTGCATGTAGTCATGACCATCTCTCTGAGGGTCTACAATGGCTGACATTCCCATCAAATAACTGATGAAGTAGTTTGAGTGTCCTACTCACGATTCACATTATTTCTATGGAAAAAGACAGAAAATAAGAGCTGACAATAAGGTATTTGTTTAAAGAAGCAAGACTCGTTTGTACTTTAAATCATTCTACAGAAGTTGTGCAACAGAATTTGCAACCACAGCAATGGCATCCTTCCTGCATCCTTCTCCCAAACTTTAATCTCATACACACAAGATTTGATTTAGAGGAATTTCCAGTGTGTGCCATATCTTTTGTTACACAAACTGATCTTTTGGTTCCTTAAGAAATCTTCACTGGCACCCTCACTTTCTTTTCCTTAGTAATCAGTTATTTGATCCTCCATAAGGTCTGTCTCCTACTGCAGCACTTGAGCTCAATTATTGGGCTGTGAGCAATTTGTAGACAGTTTAACAGACCCTTAAGCCCTTTGGGGGAAACCAAATCTTTTCAGAGATTTTCCTCTTTTCTTTTCTTCCCCGTACTAACAAACTCACATATAAATCAAATCAAATCAAAGTCATTCTTTAAGGGTAAATTAAGAGTTACTAGGACAAATGTTGCATGTTTATTAAAGGGCCATTGGGGGTGCATATGTCTGGTGTATGTATTATGGTGTTTACTGCACAGTGACATAGTAAATCACTAGCACATTCAGAGTTCCAACATTATGTTATACTTATACAGATGGGAAAGAAGTCCCATTAATGACTTCTGCTACCAAAGATAGTTTGAGTGGTGAGAGCATGTTCAAAGAGTGAGTCTGCTGCATAAGGATGATTTATTTTTTTCTCAAAACACACACACACACACACACACACACACACACACACACACGCACACACACACACACACATTCATACTAATGCTGTCCTAGTGGAACACATTTGCATCCTCTTCATTAAGACTGCCTTCTTATACAGTATACTGGTAATTAGAAAAGAAAAGTAATCAGTCAGGCTCCAAACATGCAGTAACATTTCTCTGCATGGTCTGATGGCACTGGCTCTGAAAACACAGTCTTTATACCATATACTCAACACTGAATATACATTGTGAACAAACATGTCTGACCTGTCTGACACCTGTTCAGCACCAGAGAATGCACGAGTCAACAGCTCTAAAGAGGGAGAACCACATCAAATAAAAGAAAGAAAATAACTCTTTTCTCCTTCCATTGCCCAAGGGGACACCACCACCACTCTCAAAATTCTGTTCCTGTTTAAAAGTTGGAGAGAAAATCCTGTAAGCGGGCTATTACAAGTATGTTTTCTGTAATGGTGTCATTGGAGATCTTCAAATGTCTTTCACTAGTATGAACATGTAATACAAACTGTTTCAATAGGGCTAGTTAAATAGGGCTACACAATTATTACTATTTGAAATATTTAATGAATAGGCAAGCAATCTACTCTGCAGGTTACAGGTACAGGCTACCACAAAAGCAAAGCCTGTGTTGTGACTCCACATGTTTTTCCTGTAAATGTGTTGAAAGGTATATTTATTGAACTAAGGCTAAAAGGGTTGTTTCAGATGGTTCCGATTCATCAGCCAGATTGGACATCTGTTCCTGGCTCAACCAAGAAAAAGGACTTAACTTACAAAAATGTGTTTATTTTGGAGTGTGTTTTCAATGGTCTTTCCAGTCCTAGCAAGTTGTCAAGTATATGCAACATGCAGGTAAATTGCATAGCGCTGCCTTTAGACCTGTTCAAATACATGATGATGATCGCTATTTCAAGCATAGAATAAAAACATGTTTTCACTTGGATAGCAAACTGAGACTAAAGTATTTTTATCGCAAATTAGAGGTCCTACAATGCATAGCTTCACCACAAAAAGAAAACATGGGAACTGGAAACTGTTTTCCATTCTGAAACTGAGTGACAGTGCACTTACTACATTTTGTTAATAAACCACATATTGTGGTTAAATATAATATCATGGTGTGTAAAGAATGCTGTACTGGTTTAATAGGCATTTGTACTATTTGGTATAAATAATTGTAACTGTGTGTGTTTGAAGTTCGGCAGCACTGAACTAATGAAATAACATCATCGTCCTAAACCGACTCAAAAAATGTGAAACTGAAAAATACTGGAATGCCACATGCTATTCATCTTGCATGTTTGAACCCAGAAATCAGCATGTTATCTATCAATGATGATCAGTGGGCACAGAAAACAAAGGAATAGGCAGGAAGGGTAAAATTACCTCACAATAGAGGAGCGATTTAACCCAAATTTAGGTTTACACCCCGTAACTGAGAATATATTTAGTTTGAGGCAAAACTTCCCTCAACAAAGTGCAAAGCGCTTTGCTTCATGAGCAGAGCCATTTCCACATCATTATTATTCATTCCTTATCACTACATTATCAACAAAGTGTTTCCTATGATTAACAACTGAGTTACAAATGAAGAAATATTATACTTTTTCCTTCTGCCCAAAGCCTTTTCGAGGATCTAGAAGCTTGACAAAGAAATGATAAAAGTTGCATTTTTTTCATGGAAAGGCTTCAGGACAGTGATCATGAAAACTTCCTAAATTTTTGGCTTTTATATGAAGAATAAATGTGGTTATACTGTATGTATAAGCCATGTTGAACAAGACTAAAGGTTTGTCCATACTTTGACGCACACAGACTTATACCTGAACAGTGGACATGCACATGCTATATATGCATTTGAGGGTCTGCGTATGCAGACGCGTTGCCCACATGCCCAGTCCAAATACTAGAACATAATGGCAACCTCATGGCAGCAAAAAAGGGCTCCTATGTATGTTTGTTTTGTATTTGACTGAACAACAACACGAAGGATAAAGTATAGCACACAAACAAGCGTCCAGTTTGCCTTCTAGCTCATGCACATTCCGTGCGCTTGGATTGCAGACTGACTGTGCTGACCTGCGCAGACATGGGCAGGTAAGGAGTCACACAGACCCTCGCTCCTTCTGGAGCCACGTCCCTAGCATGGCTAAAAATGATACATTTTAACAGCACATTATTCTGTCCACTTTAGAAATAACAGTTCATGTATTAAACCAAAATGTTTTTCCCGAGAATTGTTTAATACCAGATGACGATGGAACACATTTGGCTCTGGCAAAAACTACCCACTAACTAATCATCTCATGTCAGCTTCAATAAACAACTTAAAAGATGACATTTAACATTTTTTTTTTATATTACGTCATCTCTGTGAGTCATATTGTGCTGTTTTTAATGTGTGGCCTTTGAGACTTGGTTACAGTTTATCAACCCTGAGTCCAAAGAAAAAAAAACAATTATCTTAGGATTAGATCTTAATATCCAGACACTGTTGAGGAAGTCTGAACTGGCAAGATCATCTAAATACTAACCCTGAAGAGAGTAAAGCTGACAATACACGAAGCAACTTTTAGAGCAGTATTGCTGGGCAATGTTGCCATCAATGGTAATGAGTGAAGATTACTACCGTAATCCCCTTCCCCCACCTCTTGAACTTGCCACCAACAAAATTTCCCAGCAACATTGCTCAAAAAGTTGCCCCGTGTATCATCAGCTTAAGACGTGAAAGAGAAAGACGTGCTTCAGTGTGAAATATTTCTTGTTCAAAGATAACTATAAATTTACACTACAGTGGGGAACACCAATAGTTTCTCCTGCCAAAGCTTAAATGAGCTCAAGGCTGCTGCCACAAGTGATTTTCTATTATGATGCTGCTCCCTATCCAGTTCCGTATTTTGTGTGGGATTAAAACAAAATTAGGGAGGATTCCCAATATGTCTACAAACAGTGTCATTCTTGAAATGTAGGGCATATAAGGATATAGCTGAGTGAATGGCAGTCACGTATTTTCACTGGGTTGGTCAGTAGTAGCTGTCCCAGCTCCTGTATTCTTACAAAAACTAAGAAATAAGTACATTTAAAGGTGCCATGCATGTTCTCTCAGCAGGTGCTATTGGATGTATTTGATCACAACAAATATATTGACAACATGAGACAAGTTGAAGCTTTTAAACAGCTGCAGACACATTTGTTCTGTCTACATGTTCTCCTATAAAAGAATCACTGAACGTCAATCAGGTTTTTTTTTTACAAGTTGATGATGGGTGGAAATGTACGAGACATGCACCACAATTGACTTTAAACAGATGCATGCTGATTCATCTTGTAACCAATAAACTGCAGTAATAGCTGTGAAATAGCACAAACAAAATTCTACTTGCAACTAAATGTTGTATAAAACTTTTGTCTGTCCAGATTGATTAGTTAACACCTGGCAAATTCATTGAAAGGGTAAACATGTCTGTGCTTTTCGCTGCAGCTGGTACATCATCTTAAGATCAGTGTCTACATATGGTTAAATTATTAATTTTATCTTAAAGTATAGCATATAACATAAAGAAATATGATCACAGATGTAATGTACCCTGATAACATTAAAATGTTAATGTTTTCTGTTTCAAATACATTTATGAGGGAAGCGCTGCTACATCAGGAGTTTCTTTCAAACTGCATGTTTCTGCAGATCCACTTAGCCTTCTGTTGCCCGCACAGTGAGTGGGGTTCTTACCACATTTCCAGCAGCCATGACGTCTGTCCTCAATGTTCCCTAAATCACAATTCAACCCTAATAAGAACAGCTTCCCAGGCATGGTTCACAGAATCATGGTGAACATCAGACCCGTGGCTTCTGGTTGTCGTTCAAGCTAACAGAGGGGTGGATGTTACATAACTGACGCCAATTTTGTAAAGTCACGCAAGGAAATCTTTGTGCTGACATCAGGCCATGCCATTAGGGATTTAAACAAAGTCTTTTACTCCTGTCATTGGTTGTTATCTTGTATGCTAGACAAGCAGTATTAAAGTGCAGTTCCACACAAATTTCACAGCTGCTTTTGTCTTTCAACTGACTAACTCTATAAGCCAATAATTGAGCTCCAAATACTGAAAGTAAGATTTTTTACTTGGATGTTTCTCATTATATATCAGAACTACAGGCCAAATGTGTTGTTTGTTATGTGTGGCACCTGCATGTGCCACTCATAAAAAACAACACATTTGGTCTGTAGTTCAACTTGACCAAGACTCCAGAATATCTGAAAATAAATAAACATGAAAAATCCTTCCTCTTCAGCCATGAAGAAAAAAACACTTGTATGAGAGAATATCAAACAAAAATTACATGTAATTGCATTGTTTAATATATGATTGAAATGTGGTGCCTCTTCTGAGTGAAATATTCAAATTCACGATGTCATGTTTGTTACATCAAAAAAATAAATATATTGTTCATTATATGCACATTGCCCCACAATTAAGGAGCACACAGTTGGTATTTTTTGAAAACCGGGGATAGAATAGAACCAGAATTTTAGAATGAATTTCATTTGGTTTGACCAGAGCATGTCTGCATAACTTGGAGCCATCACCTAGTCCAGTAGCATTGAAGAGGATAACCAGTACCCTGTCATTTAATTTGCCCATTGATCTTAAGTTTATGAGTTTATATATCAAATGCACTGTTTTTACTATAATGTGTCACTTACTTTCAGGATGTCAAGGAGACTGGAGAGACTCATGAGACAATACCTCACAATTAGTACAACACTAGACTTGGGTACTGTATGTATACTCTTGCCTTGTATTTTGAGTTCAATTGCTCTTGTAGTGCTTGCATACTGGCAAGTCAGACCTTTTTAACCTAAATATTGTAGAAAATACTGTATGTTGTACAGTAGTGAGTGATGCCAGTACTTATATTATATTGTATTTTGTCTGGCATGTTTAGACCCTTTAAAGGGCCCCTTTCAGTTTCAAGTATTGATGAACTCATTAGCCTCTGGATGAGAAAAACACACCAGCCTTATAGAGACCTTTGGGGAAGGCTGAAATAACGCCAGGCTCCTTTACACCGTGGAGGACGTTACTCGTGATTAACACCCTGGACAGTTCCAGAACATCTGTGGGAGGGAAATCACGGTTGAGTGAAACATAAACAATACTGGTCAGAGAAGAAGCATGACTGGAGCTGTGTAATCCATGCACCATGCAGTGAAAGGGCCTAAGAGAGAACAGCAGAGAGAATGAAGGAGTAGAAGCAGAAACTGAGATATGTACACTTATTATCTCCTAATGTGCCCCCCAGTTGCTCTTAAATTGTTTCTGATTTTTGGTGCACCATTTAACAACAAACAGTTTGTTTCAGAAATCATGATTATTTACTTGTTATTAAATAAAACATTTATGTCTTCTTGCATAGCATCTGGATTCTTATTTGACAGAAAGTAAATGAACACATTTTGTCATTACAAATCCTTCTCAGCTGCAGGGCTCATATTCAGTGGAGCCATCACTCAATTGTGTGTGCAATCAGCCAATTTATTTATTTTTATTTATTTAAAATATTAAGGAATATCTAACAGAGGAAAAATGTTGTCATGACACACCATTTGTCCATCATCAAGAAACAATAGTGTTTGGCATGACCTGTATCCAACAATTCTCAATGAATAGGCCAACAGTTTGTCTGGGTCTCTGGGCAGAGACATTATTTCTATAAAAACCTGTTCTTGTTCAGTGAGTTTGAAAGTGGTTACTGATAGTTTCTGTGATCATGATTTGAGGTAAAATGACAGGAAATGAAACTGCAAATATATTATTTTGTTGGAATAGTTTTGTATGTTCATGTACTTGTATTATTGTTTTTGGCTCCATTCTGGAAAGTGTATTTTTCTTTTTACTCGCAAAACTCAAATGTGGACAGTCATTAAAGGTAAATGTGTAAGACTGCAAGATTTTGGTCACCTTTTGAATTCATACTCCAAAGAAATTGGGGGCAGCATATCATCAGAGTAACCATTAACTGCTACTTAGCTAAGGGGGAGTGTCAAGTTTGAATGAAGTGGGTTTTATGAGTTAACATAATGTGTCTCTGCAACACAAGGCAATTAAGCTAGTCTTAGTTTGGTAAAAGAAACGTGAATTCAAAAAGTGCCGGCTACTCTGTTTAATAAGGAAAATAGGGGTAAGAATTTCTTGACACTTTGTTAACTTATTTGGTTTATTTATTCGACTACAAGGGCTAAGAGAGCTTGTGTAACGTAGCAAGCTCACTGCTCGCATACAAATCCCAGCTAAAACTATGGGGAAAGGCCTGAGTCATCCTATTAAACTATTGCCTCTTGAGGTACAAAGTGGTATAACAAGACAGGACAGGGCTAGCTGGTTAGTATGCTAACTTCAGTAGCTGTCTCTGCAACACAATACATAGTCTTGAGCACAAGCGTGCAAGCTTGTCTGATCATTTACAGCATAAACTGCTCCAAATCCAAAAACATCTTGAGCTTTAGCAAATTTTAACAGCAAAAATAAGGGAAAACCAATTTCTGGTTTTGTCTGCAACTAAATTGAAACAATCTAAAGATTTTTGGATCAAATCAGTCTTTCTTTCTAACAGATCAGTTATCATTCCCAGTTTGAACCTGGGAATGCCAACTAAATATTTAAGGAGATTGCACCAGAACTTGTTGACTCTGCACACATATTAAAACCCCATCTAATATGGCAATTACAGGCTCACATTTCATCTCACATATTTGTTTTATGGGTTAATAGGACTGACACTGGAAAATTTGACAAAATGCTGGCATCCGATTTAATTTCAAGCAGTCACCTGTCACTTGCAGACCACAAATCAAATGTATTTTGATTATACCATCAGACCAAACTGATGCTACCATTTTAAGAACCTAGTATTGAGATGTGTAATTCATTTCAGATGAGCAGTCTGGAATTTAGTCTTTTACCCATACCATAGTGAGGCTGACCATAAAGCAAAGAGTTTCCCAACTTTCAAGCTGATTTTCGATAGATACAAATTTGATATTTTATATTTACTTTTCAGAGTCGGAGGAATAATGGGAAAGTATAAAATAAAATAAACATATTTATTAAAGAGTGTCTCAGAGGATTGTCTGAAGACGGTTTCTGAAGGGTATGAAAATGAAAACAAGATTTAGTGAAGTTATGAAACAACAACCAGCAGCCAACTTGTGTGTTCACGTTTCTTTTTATGATCGATGGAGTAAAAGTTAACTGGCGATTACTGTGCCTTCATCAATTTTACATAAAATCCCTGAGACCTGTTGTTTTATGTTCCACAGGCTAATATAGATCATCTTCTTGTTGACCTGCCAGAGCACCACAGCAGGTTTATGGTACTGACCTCCATGACCATGCTCACCTTAAAATACCTTTGCCTTTGCTTTGGACGTGTCAGTCAAATAAAGGTGCAGCCAGTAATGCTAGCTCCTACTACTTCACCCTGTACTTCTCCGTTATAAATGCAAGGAGGTGACTGGTTAATTCTTTTGTGTATTCCTTTGGGTTGAGAATACAAAAATGTCAAATACAACAAATTGCACAAGAGGCATTAAAGCCAAAACTTCTATATAGGCTGTTGCCATTTCAGTTAGAGTTAGAAGCCAGGTGTATTTTAATCATACAGATCCCAGAGTTCCATATAAATGGACATTTGTATTGCCCCACTAGGGGCACACCCTGGAAATTTTGTTTTTGTTGACCTCCAATGCAGTGGCGGCTGCTTCCAAATCTCTCAGGGGGGGAAATTGTTGCGATGATGGCTAAGGTGACCTGTTCAATGGTCTCAGTCAGCTATATGACAAAGATTGTTACTTAGGCTACATAGTGTACAGTATGTGTGAACAGCTACATCCTGAAGGTCATTGTCAATGTCTACAATGAATGGTCAGTTCATTGTTGTCAGTTCATTGTGAAGATCAACAGATTGCCATTTATCAGTTCACCCCCAAAGACCTTTAGATGTGGAGGCAACTACTTTAGCAATAATGAAAAAAAGAATGACTCTCACAATCATGGGATTTAGCTGTAAAAACCCTTTTATTTAGGTACAAAAACTCCAGAATAAAGCACAGTGGCACTGAGGCTGAAAATGTGCAATGAATAAAATTATTTAAAGTTAATCTTGTATTGCAGCTGAGGGACCCGTCTCAAGTAAAAGGCTACAGTAATGTAATACTTTATATAAAGGTGGATCAAACATAGTTATTCTTAAATTTTTTATGGGATACAGATGGATCTAGTATTTTCATTCTTTACACACATAACACAAGACTAATTAGTAAGTGGAGAGTTGCAAAAAAATCTTGAATGTTCTCCACTTATCCTGTAGTTACACAGTATTATTAGGGGTGTGGGCTGTATCAAAAGTCTCCACTGTTCTGCCATACTTTATAATCACACAGTAAAGATAGGGTATGTGCTGTTCTCCCATTCTTCCTCTGTATTTACACAATAAGGCATGTAAAGGGAAATATAAAGGTATATTCTGTTGTTTTTGGTTTATTTTCTGTGTTGCTCTCCTACTTCTCCTTCTTCTCTTCCTCTGACAAAAATGCTAGTGATAGCCACATCATGCTGCCTCCTCTTTCTTCTGTGGTTTCTGGCAATAAAAGAAAAAATTACACATAAAATAATTGTTACTGGTTAAGTGCTGTAAAGGTAATTTTATATTGACTCCACTAGCACACATAAAACATGGCTTAATAACAATCCCAGCAAAAAATGTGGCTTAATAATAACAACATTTGTCAACATTTGGATTTTTTTACAGTCACAATTATTAGCTTAGCCTATGACATTTTACACAGCATAAATTAGCCTAGTAGCACTCATAGCTTAAAGGGACTATATGTAAGTTTTTCAATGAAATTAATCAAATTCTTATTGTCAATGGGCTCAAAACTCACTTAGAAATGAAGCACAATCATGTTATCTCCGTTGCTTACATTAGCCACCATTCTGCTTTTAATGTGGGGACTCCGGGTTGGATTCAGCCCTGTGCACGCTCTCAAGCCTCTCTCGTACTACAGCGACAACACGGCAGCTAACAATAAAGTTTTATTTGCTGAAGCCCACCAGACTAAACAGGTTCAAATGATGTTGAGTAAGAACAAAGTGAGCATTGGTAAAGCTGGAGAAACACAGAGAAAGTCCAGCTCACTACCCGTTTCGTTATCATCCGATACATTTAGCTGTGCTGAAATTGCTGAGCCTCCGGTGAAAGATAGACAGATAGTAAAGATAGTTACTGAAAGCAGCAGGCGAGCTAATGCTGTAGCACGTCGGCTAAATGCAGTAAATGTACCGTGATCATGTAAGGAGAATGGATTAGTTCAACCTGCAGCTGATAAAACTATTTCTGTTACGTTGCAGTAGGGGTTTACCTGAGTTTCCAGTATATTGTGTGAAGCTATCTCCCTGCCTGTCTGTAGCCGCTGTCACTCTGCCTTTTTTCCGGGAGGATTGTGCTGATTTGCGGCTGGCTGCACTGAATGAAGTAACGTTACGGAGCCGGTGTTGATCTGCCTCTGAGACGGGAACACTGAAGTAACAGAGCCTGAAAATGTCTGAGTGAAAAGCCCCTGCATCTCCCGACACAACACGAACATACGTTTTGTTAAAAAAAAGCTGGCGGACTGCCAAGTAATTTTCAGGTGGCAGAGGTGTAGCTCTGCTGCTGGGCGCATGATGTAAACACGTAAGTGCAAGCCCCACCGGAAGCCATAGAGATTGCATAGCAGTTGGAAAAAAACTGCCTTTACATGATAGTCTATGAGAGCCATCCATCTTCATCCGCTTATCCGGGGTCAGGTCGCGGGGGCAGCAGTTCCAGTAGGGGACCCCAATCTTCTCTTTCCCCAGCCCTAAGTGGGGGATCCCGAGGCGTTCCCTGGCCAGTGTGGAGATATAATCTCTCCGCCTAGTCCTGGGTCTTCCCCGAGGCCTCCTCCCAGCTGGACGTGCCTGGAACAGGAGGCATAGGTGACCATAGGTGAGGGTAGGAACAAAAACTGACCGGTAGATCTTTTTGTCACGGTACGGTAAAGCGAGTACAATACTGCCCTCGCTGCTCCGATTCTCCAGCCAATCTCCCGCTTCAGTCTCCCCTCACTCGTGAACAAGACCCCGAGGTACTTGAACTCCTTCACTTGGGGTAAGGACTCATTCCCTACCTGGAGGTGGTACTCCACCGGTTTCCTGCTGAGAACAATGGCCACAGATTTAGAGATGTTAATCCTCATCCCAACCGCTTCACACTCTGCTGCGAACCAATCCAGTGAGAGCTGAAGTTTACGGACCGATGATGCCATCAGGACCACATCATCCGCAAAAAGCAGTGACGAGATCCCATGCCCACCGAACCACAACCCCTCCTCACCACGACTACGCCTTGATATCCTGTCCATGAATATCACAAACAGGACTGGTGACAAAGCGCAGCCCTGGCGAAGGCCAACCCTCGCCTGGGAAGAGTCCAAGTTACTGCTCAGTACTCGGACACAGCTCTCGCTTTGGATGTACAGGGATTGGTCATACGCCTTCTCCAGATCTACAAAGCACATGTAGACTGGATGGGCATACTCCCAAGCCCACTCCAGGATCCTTGTGAGAGTAAAGAGCTGGTCCGTTGTTCCACGACCAGGACAAAAACAGCATTGTTCCTCTTCGATCCAAGGTTCGACTATTGGCCAAACCCTCCGTTCCAGCACCTTGGAATAGACTATAGGCTGAGAAGTGTGATACTCCTGTAATTGGCACACACTCTCTGGTCCCCCTTTTTGAACAGGGGAACCACCACCCCAGTCTATGAGAGCGATTTTTTCAACCAGATTGAAATTGCCCCAAATATGCGGGACTCCGTGAAACATGAGTTGACGCTGATTAGACAACGATTTTCAGCTTTTCAACTGTCTGTCAAAAACAGTCACAACTAACTAACAGTGTGGTAGAAAGTGTGAGAAAATTCCCCTGCCTTTCCTTATTTGGTCATGAGTTGCCCGATCGCCCAAATGAACAAACTGCCCCCGCTCCAATGGTAAATAAACTTCTTTCCCTGTTGCAGTGAGAAGTATCTCCAGGGTATGGTCTGCACACCGTGACATCACTGTTGGGTGTGTTAATGGGTGCAATAGGTACACCTATAACCACACCCAGTTACATCCATCAGTGATGCTGTCCCATCAGATGTGAAACTTAAGAAAGAGCAGTGAAACATTGCTTTACAGCCTGGTATTAAGTTACTGTAACATTGTTTCAAAAAGGAAGACTATATATGAAAGTCAACACAGTAATAAAATACGGCCAGATATCATGTACTATATTACACATATACATATTTTAGAGCATATAGCCTATGAGTATCCAGCTACAGTATAAGGAAACTCCAGTTTTACGAAGTTTAAGAAGAGTATCTACATTGTCTGAGCTCCACATCTGGATACTTCAAACATCTGTCAAGCTATTTGCCTCATACATTTGCAGGCCTCTTTCACTCTCTGGCTCAGTGATGTTATGCCCCAAACCTTCATGACTTGACTGTCTTTCACCTGGTCAGAGCTAACATTGGCTAATAACCTGAAAATAAAATTATCTCTGCCGTAATTCAAATCATACGGACCCAGATCAAATTGCAGATGAGTATTTAGAATCCTTTGCAGTGAGTAAATTACATTTGTTTACTTTGGGGCTTTTCTCTCAGTTGAAATCTTAGAACATACAGCTCACCTGGTTCAAATTGTCTGAGAATAACACAAAATGTTTGTGACATCCAAGAAGAGGTTTCAAAGGGGAATTTAAAATAAATGAGTACGACTTCTCTTCTGACAAAAGAGGCTGTTACTTCCTAAATAAAAAAAAAACATCTATTGCATTTTGCATGCTAAGTCTGCCCGCTGTGTTTAAATAGTGACTAACATGTCAGAGCTGCAATACACAGTGCACTCATTCAAAATTACACTTATGAATTTGACATCTCTTCACTGAGGCAATGGTAAAGAGGGAATTTGCTGTACATTTAATCGATTCAAGATTGATTTAGGTGTGTACAGTGTGTAGTCTACCTTGTAAAGAGCAGTGAAGGATTAGCATCACACATTCTTTCAAAGTAACCAGATGCCTTGAATGTATAAAAATAAGGTGATATTCTGGTTGTTTATTTGAGGACCAATATGGCAAACACATGTTGGCAGCAGCTAACTCTCTGGGCACGTTGTTTTAAATGTGATCAATCTTTATTTTCAAGTAGTGGGAAGAGTTTCAAAGAAAAGGCTTCCCATAACATCTGAGCTACACATACATCTTCTATTCACTTGACAGGGTGGCTTTTATTTAAGTGTTCTCAATCATAATGTTGATGTTGAATAAATCGGAGTGATAAATTGCTGTGCACATGATGTTTATGACTATTCAGATGGCCATGAATGTATTGCAAAAATGGAAGAGCTCCCTTCTTTAGTAAACATGGCTTTGATAGGGTTTCAGAAGCAGCACAGCTACAGTAGAAACGGAGGTTCAACTAGAGTACTATTTTTGAAACAAAAGCCTTAACCATACACAAAATTCTACATTTTACAAATACTGCACACAGTTATTTATACACTTTTTAAATTTGACTGGGCCAGTCATCAGTTTAAAGACAGGGAAAGAAAACATTTTGTATCCAAACAAATGATGCAGTAACCCTTTGAGCCAATCACAATTAAACAAAATTTACCCACCCACACGACCACTACTCCATAACCAGTTGTACCAATTCTGTGAATGCTAGAATTGGTACAACTTCTTTCTTTCTTCTTTTCACTCTTTCATGAATTTGGAAGAATATTTTTCCATCTTTACCATTCAATACATACAATTCTACCTTTTTAGGGGCAAGGCCGCATAGTCTTTGGAGTTGTCAAGGGCAGCAAGGTCAGTCACAGCTGGGGGTGTTGACAGAAGGTCACTCTATATAATGATGTCAGACTAAATGGTGCGCTATATTCAATTTTTTTTGTATTCATTTGAATGGCCAGAATAACTTATATCTACTTTATTAACAGCAATTTAAAACAATTTGAGAATGTTTTACTCTAAAGCTGACAGCAAACTTGAACAACATACTGTACGTGAAAGCAGCCACAGCAAAACAGTCAACAACACGGAAATAATGTATAACAACTGCATGGAGATGAAGAGGGAGGTACCCTCCCTGGACATGGGTGGGAGATGTGACCATGACCAGTTCATGATAGCCCTGTGAGGAAACAGATGTTTCATAGAGGAAAGAATATGTAACGTGGATCTATCTGTCTGTCTATCCCTGTTAACAGACGCTGCAGTTTGCAGTGTAGATCATACATCAGGGAGCATGGTGGCCATGGCCTTCATGGCCTCCTTGAAATTCCTGCTATTGTCTTTACCTAAAATATTTGTTTCATATGTGCTATATGGGAATATTAATATTGCATTGATGAGTTGGATGCTTCCTTTTCTTCCTCTGGTGTGTCAAATTGCACCTGCTAATGAAAACTACAGTGAAAGTGCATTAAGATATTTGAATCACAAAAATGAGAGAACACACAACAACCAAAGACAAGACACCCAGATGTATGCTTTGGATGCATTGTACACATATCATTCCCTAGAACATGCAGATTTTCAGTTGATCCCAACATCCCTGAAGATGAATTGCCAATTTCTAGTCCTGTTAGTGGTATCCAGTAGTGTTCATAGATTTAGGGTTACAACGTGTAACCATCCATCCATCAACACTGTGACAGAAACAGTGTGTGATCTCCCAGTGTGGATTATTGTGTCTGCACTTCACCAGGACAGAGTAGACAAGAAGACTGGTGATACAATAAACAACAAGCACAAACAACAGTTCCGGATATTTTTCTTTGTTTACTTATAAAGTTACAATCGGGTTGCATAGCAATAATTATCCCACGTACGAAATTCCATGATCAAAGTTTTCTGTTGCCTGCTGTTTGTCAAACACAAACAATTCTAAAACCTGTGCACTTCTGACAATAATGTGATCATACTTGCCTGGAATTACAGACAGATCACAGCTCCAAACACTTTTTTTTTTTGACAAACCATATGTTTCATTCTGAATCCCATTATTGTTCAAATTAGCCAGTTATGAATTTAAGGTCTTAATAAGTAAAGGCTACAATTTGACGTATTGCTGATGATAATTTGGATTTCGTTTTGTAAAAATGATGTGCAGTGTTAAAGTTTTAGCCTGAACCTGAGTCTGTCCTTCCTCCATGAGTTTTATTCTAACACTTTTTTTCATTTTCATGTCATTTTTTGTAAAAATTCTAGCCAAAACTGTAGATATTTGGTTTTATTCTTTAAAAATAGAAAACACTACTCCAGTGTGAAATTTTTATTTTATCCAGACATTTTTATTAAGTAAAGCCGTTGCTGCCAAGAGGATGAAATTGCTATGAATGGCTCAGCTTTGATAATGAATAATACATTGGAAAGTACACACAGTACTTTCCTCATATTTTATAGTTCCCTGCCAATCATTCTTTTTCTGTCCTAATGGGTGTGTTATTGCTTAAGTTTGTGTGTACTCTGGATATATGATAATAGCCCAGGTTCATGAAGATTTCTGGGGAGATAATTGACTTTGGAGCAAGCCTCAGCTGTGGTTTTGTCAGGCATTACGAGAGAACTGAATGTGAAGAGCTTTTGGATGAGGAGTTTATGACACGTTACAGCACAGAACAGCACGCACACAAAATATGCAAAAACCCTGTTTAACTCAGCCATTGATGTCTGACACATCCTACAAGAATTGCCAAGTCTGAAATAATTTTTATGGGGTATGAAAATATGTGTTGGAAGAATTAACTGCCTTGAAAACAAAGCCAATCAAGTCAAGTTACCTCGGACAACAGCACAAAAAAAACCCAAGACAGAAAATTTGGACATATTTTTGGTTGGACACTTTTTTTAGCATTGATTTTATGGGCAATAATTCATAATACCAATACAATTATAAGAACTTATATTGTCTTTTAAATTGATGATATATCCCAAAATAATCAATAACCATAAATAGCTTTTTATAATTAAATAGAAGGGTGTCATGAAGCTTTTTAGCACTGTGTCCCTTGCAGAAAGAGTATTAATGAAGGTTTAAAAGACGTTCATGGAAGGTAAGGCTTCCAGAGTGTTTCAGAAGGGAATGAATTCCCTTATTGTGAGAATATTCTCTTGAGATTATCAGTATTTCAGAAGCAAATTAACATGTCTTATGTATGAACTTTGACATTATATTTCCCTTTTATATTCAAGAAAGACAGAATGAACAATTATCTTTTCTGATCCCATTTGAGGTTTGTTTTTACATATGTCTAGGAAGGGAAATCCAAACCTGTCATATACATGCTCAATCTATCATCTATTTTGCTTAGTTTAAAAACTGTATGATGTGAAGTTTAAATGATGACCGATTGCAATGTATGTTTTTAAAATCTGCTCTTTTTGATTTAAATTTTTTTGGTACAGTGGTATTATTATGTTTTTCTGACATTCTCACTGTTCTGCACAGTCACAATGTTGGAGTCATAAACCTATCATTAGTCATCATTAATCCCCGGGTCTCTCTTTAAACGGGCTGCTCTGCAGTCTACCCTGGAGGTATTACATTGTCCATAACTACTACCCTTGGCTTTTAGGTTATGAGAGAAATTATGACCTTAATAAAGTCGACTTTGCAATATTTGCATGCCTAAGCATCTTACAACTGATACAAAAAGACTGTCTGGCTCTGTTAAATGGCTCTCCTGGGCTGTCTCTTGGCAGGCAATGGACATCTTCATGACTTAATGGGCTGTCAAAGTGACTCCAAAATGCTTAAAGAATGAAGTCCAACTGTCCAGTTCAGAAGTGCCACTTGTCATTTACCTTCCTAATTTAAAATAGAGCATACACATAATGTATTGTGAGATTCCTTCTGTTGCTTCAATAGGAATCTTTGCATTCATCACTTTTAAAATTCAACAAAATAATATGGTTACCCAGACTGTTGATAAATATTTAGATCAGAATGTACCAGTTAGCCGGTAGAATAATGTAGCCAGGCATATCTTGAATTTTTACACCTGAACAAAAAAGACATACTGAAGCTGTGGGTATGCTCGACTAAGTCAGTTCAGATTTAAGGTATAGTATCATTTTTATTTTTTTAAGGCAGGCGTCAAACTGCATCACAAGCCATCATAAAGATGAAGTGATGATGTGCTATTTTCAGAGTTCTGGCTCTGTTTATTTCTTGGCGACTAGACAAAAAAACAAACAGCCTGCACTGTAACTTAATTCTCATGATAAATCCTTCAGCAGGGTAAGTGTAGCTGAATGTAGCTGGTGTTTATCCAGTAGTCCTTCTCATCGTAACGTTGTTGATAAATGTCACAATCTCAAAACAAAGAATGTTGCTCTACATGATCTCCAAGAATTGTTGTTTATGGCCCCCTATTATATAACAAGGAAATGGAGACTTTTCTAATATGTACTATATACTGTGCAAATATACTGATTATATGTTAACATGAACAGAAGCCCTAAAGGATTGTAATTTTTTGTTTGTTTTATTATGATTTCTGTTTCCTTTCTTTTTCCATCCAGCTCATCAATGCAATATCAATATTCCCATATAGCACATATGAACACATACAAGTAAAGTAGCAGCATGAATTCATTTTTGTTCCATCTCAGAATTATGCTGACAGAAACCTTTAGATAACCTTAAACATAAATACAACATTTCCATGGATGCTGTGTGTTCACTGAATAATCATATGGGTTCAAAAATCACAGATTTCAAAAATGAAATGTTTAAAAACCACTTATATAATAATAATAATATAATAACCTGATACTTGGTGTATGTGAAATAACTTGTTTGTTAAATTAAACCCCTCCACGTCTCTTCTTGTTCTTTGCTTTATACACTATATTGTCTTTGTACTTTGTAATTTCCACCATGCCGTGCCATGCCATGTGTTTCTGTTCTGTGTCTTCCCAGCCCAGAGTAGCCTCAATTTTTCAAGCTCTATGGTATTTACCTGGTTTAGCAGGTGCTTTTTTGATTTGTTGTTATACCAGAACTCAGAAAGTCCACCTGCATGTGCAGAATCAAGCATAGGCAGATGAGATGAAACAGGTGAAATGGAAGCCACTTTACTTCACTTAATTTATGTTCTATTTGCATTTTATTTAAGGTTCTATCAAGGATGAAGGCCCAATATATAAAGAACAATCGGTGTCAAATAATATCAAATGATACATTTTAATTGAATAAGGTATTAGTCATTAAACAGCAACACATATACAAGTCCACCGCAGGTTTTTCATCTCTCAGTGAGAATTTGAGGGGTGGGGCCTATAATGCCCGCTGTCCCTGGGTTTGGATGGAAATATCGCGGCTCTGTAAGTACTTGCCTGAGTAGGATGCATTTCGACGCTCCAAAGTGGATTTAAAAAGCTCGCAGGAGCTTCATTGCAAACAGCGGTCTGACTTAAGAAGCCCAAATAAAAAGTCTGAGTGACAAATGTCATCGGAATATGATTTTTTATGCATATAAGCGTTTACTCGAGGAATACAAATTTAATCCATTGCACCTTTTCTGTCTTGTGCATTCTCAGCAAAGCCTGCTAGGAAGTTGTGACAGATGTGAAAGAAATGAAATCATGTCTTTGAAAATGATGACAGAGGAAATTTGCATGGGGGTATCCTGTAGGAGGAGTTCTTTGTGACCAAACAAGGGATTCTTATAAAAAAGGAAATTGAGTCCCGACCACTCAATGAACAGCGCATTATTCGGGGACCCTGATGTGCAGGTGGGTTAATTCTTATTTCACACATAATTATTCGAATTTATTCATTCATGCTTTTTTTAAACGTTTTTTCTGACGGAGAATAATTATCCTAATATAGGGTTAAATTTTGTTATTGTGAATCTAGAAATGTGTTTATGTAAATGTTGTTGTACTGCAATATAATTTTAATATGTTAATTGCGAAGTATTATTATTGTTATTATTGTTATTATTATTTGTATGCCTGGAACGATCCTAATTCATTTTATTCAATAACTTATCAAATAATCAATCATTTAAACTTGAGACTGTAAGAACCCCATTATTTGCCATCATGGTGTAACTTGAAAATACATTTTAACTTACCAAATATTTAACAAAATGAGTGTAATAATACTGAGTTATTAAGTTTGGGACATCATATTTCATGACATATTTTATGACAGTTCTTTTAGTGGCTAAACTGAACTTTAGAATGTGATAGAGTTTATGTACAGTCTTTTCACTCACTAGGATTACATTCTACAGGGTCTGCACACACGCTCACACTCCACACTAGCTCCTAGTCATCCTCTATTTGAGCTATAAATGTCAGCCTCCCCGGCTTCAAAGTGACAGGCAGAAAAATAACAGGACAGTGAGGTGATGGCAGAGATGTTGAACTTAGGACAGGTGGTACCGTACTTGATTTTCCTTCTCCATGAAGAGCAACTTAATGCAAACAGATGTAATTGCAGCATGGTGCAAGAGCTTCTAAAGCAAAGCTGAACTATGCTCAACTGAGCTGTACAAGATCAAACCTCTGACTGCTGGAGCTGTGCAGCTTTAGTCCTACATGAAAACTTAAAATGAGAGAGTCTGTGGTGGTTTGATTGGAGGAAGGTGCAAATGTGTGTTTCAATTGCTGCCCATTTAACCACTCACTGCCTTAACTCTTTAAGTTGCAGAGAAGAGGATGTGATTACCTGAATGGTTGAGGCTTCTGTGGGGGCTGGTGGTGCAGCCAGAGTGTGTGTCTTCAAACTCTATAGATAGCTTAGGTGGACAGGCTACTTATCAACTACAGATTTAGATTAGAAGGTGTTTAGAGAATGGATTCATGCTCAAGGAAGATGATGATGACTCTAGCTCTGTTTTCTTTCACTAGCCTCAGTCAACACCTCCTTTCATCATCTCTTTATATTCTTCTCTTTCTGTTTTTATCATGGGCTTGGATAGCACCACTAGAACTTATGGCTTGGATGTACAAATCAGAAATGTTACGAATATCAAAATACATTGAACATGAAGGGTCACTATGACTGGGCAAAATCACCCATACATTCCTGTTGCTTTGTTCGCTGCACTCACGAGCAGCCAAATTTGGGGAGCAAAATGTGCTCATTTAAAAGCCAGAATTTACCACAAATTGTACTTTTGGAGTTCATGTGGCAGATGCAACTTAAAAATAATTTGAGGTTAGTGTGGGGCCACATGCAACTTACAATGAAAGTGTGCGCCATTTTTATCCTTTGCAGCAACTGTCCTCCCACAATCTTCTCAATTTGAGTGTGATTGAGGAATTTTGGCACATATTACAGTGTTGATGATCAGCTCTTAAATATATGTCAAAAAGCCATTAGGTTCAGTCACAGGCAGAAAGTTTATCGACAGGTTGCATTTGTAACTCTGAGCTCAGAGTTGTGGCACCTTCTCAAGTTCAATGCATTCCCAGTGTGGGAGCTCCCTTTCAGGGCTTGAATAATTGATAGATCAAACTTAGGACTTAAAAAGAAGGCAATTTAATCTCCTGACTATTTCATGAGCGGGTCTTAGTTTCATTGGCCTCAGCTCAATGTGGCTGATGGTGAGGAAAGGCACTCAGTTAAATGGATGAGGGAGCAGAGACAGAGAACTTTGGAAGCACACAGGTGCCACAGTAGCACCACAATTGCCTGGTGAGATGATGGCATGTTAAAAAAGGGCCTTATGACGAACAGTCAGTTTTCTCAGTAAGTTAACAATCCATGCTGTGTGTGAGAGCAGATACGGAAGGGCTGAGGTGGGCTTTTGGCAGGTCGCACAGAGTCGTGGGAGTGCTAGGTTATGAAAGAGTCTCTGGCACATGTCTTGAGTTACTCAGTGCTGGAAAGGTTGTGTTCTGAGTGATCCAGAGACTTAGCATGTCCCATTCTCCAATCATCACTCTCTCAAGTAACCAACAGGTGCTGCAGAAGAATGGCTGTGATACTCTTTTGGCTCTTTCCTGTAAATATGGCTTGAGCTGAGAGGTGTCAGTGACATTGTAAGTCATTAAGTGTTAAGAAGTAAATAATCTCCTGGTGAGGAAGAAAGTCTAGCGTGTTTCCCAATTAGGAGAGGATACAAGTACCCCAGTCCTCTGTTAGGTGAAAGCAATGCTATGGAATTGTAATGATTACAAAAATAACTTCCTTTTTTCTGAATATGAGTCTTGAGGATTTGTTGTGTGTGGTTGTGTTATTTTCTTGACTCATTCAGCAACAAAAGGCTTAGACAGATGCCTTTAATTAACCAGTGGCTTTATCCAACTCCATGTAGCTCAAGAAATTAAGTAATGTCACGTTAATGTTTCACAATATTAGACATTTTATAATAGACAAAGAGTGCAGTTTCTGATAAGACAAGGTGTCTTGTCATCGGGACTGGAAATCATTTTGGATTTATTTATACCCACTTGAACCAGTTAGAAATAAAATAAAAAATGGATGTGATATTTATCATTTTAAAGATAGTATGTTGTGTCCTCCTATTCACAATTCCTACCCTGGATGATCAGCTATTTTAGGTCAGTTCAGCTAAAAGAAATATGGTGAAATGATTTTGTCCCTTTTATTTATACTTTAACAAAGAATGTAATATTGCCTTTTGGTATGTTTAGACGCACCAAATGGCATTGTCCTTAGTATGATTCAGAGCCACAAGCAACTCAACAGCCAAATATGGTCCTATTTTTCTTTATTGAGCTGCGAGGGAGGACCTCCCATTGCTCAGATCCTAACATGTTCTGTGTGTCCTCTTCACACAAGAGCTGTAAATACAGGCAGCGTATGACACTATCTAAAAAAGATCTCTGCACCAAATATGACAAAAGCCTTCAGTGTGCTGCATTTCCAAGAGACTTGACTTAACTGTACTTTCAAAGGGTAAACATGCTCAACTCATCATTCAAGAAAAGATTAAAATGCTGTTTTTAGTTTCCTTATTCCACGACTGATCATTTGAATTAGCCAGTTATTAGTTTAGTTCTTCTGATTATAGAGATTCCTGATGTTAAGGAGTAAAAGTATGCATCGTACTTATATTTTACTACTATATTATATTATACAACTGACTGTAGCTTTACATATATCATACACATTACCCAAAATGCTGAAGTGTTCCTTTAATCTTAGTTTACATATATCTGTGATGACCCTTCCCCTCAAACTGTTCTCAATCTGTCTTCTCTGCCCCCTTTTTCCTCCGCAGGTCTAGGTACAAGCAAATGTGTTGTATCCAACTTATTTCAGTCCGCAAGCTGTTTTAGTGCCTCCTTAGAGCATCTTTAAAAAGACACATGCTTGTGAGCTCAGGCACTCGCGGACAGCCAACCCTCCTCAAACAGTGAGTTCCCTGCTTCCCTGCCAGCACACCCCAAGCTTCATGGGTTGAACCACCAGAAGTTCAACAATCTCTTCCCCATTCTGTCCTCCTCTTCGTCCTCCGTGCAACCCCTATCCCCCACCCACCCCACCACCCCACCTCCCTACCCCACCCCCACCCCACCCCCACCCCACCCCTTCCACCCTGCTCTGTCTACACCCTTTGCCATTTCTACTACCAGCTGATGGCTTGTTGTGCCTCGGGCTTGTTTGGACTTGCAACCACAGCATCACCCTCCACTACACAGACTTGCAGACGCAGCAGCCTCTAGAGTGAAAGATACCGAGAGACAGAGGGGGGGGAAGGAGACACAGACAGAGAAAGAGAGCAGTGTCACAGGAGAGAGGAGGGATCGTCCGTCCCAGCAGCAGAGGGATCCACCTGTCCCGCAGAGGAAGCCCCCACCCCCCCACCCCCCCCCTGATCCATCTGGTCGCAGGGGGGGACCCTGCGTGGCCGGGAAGGCAACAGGGACTATGCGTCAGGGACTGGTGGTACTGGCAATGGTCTTCCTCAGCTCCATGGGTCACAGCGATTCTCTCAAGCTCTCCAAGGCAAGAAGGCAGAGACGGGGTGAGTTCTCTTTCTCAGCTTGGTTTGATCTCCTTCTTCTGCCTTTCGTTTTTGTGGTCTGAGTCACACTGGTGGATGTCTTATAAACATTTAACAAGCAAAGTAAAGATAACATTTTGTTTATTTTCTCATCATTCCTGTTTGTTTTTCCTAGGCGAGTTATGTTAGGTTCAATGTTTCCCTGAATGGTTCTTCTTTCTTCCTCCTTTTAAGATTACGCCTCTCTCAGTTTATGTAAAACCTTTATGGGTATTAGGATTGTTTATAGAGGGGGCTTTGATGGATTCCTCCTCCAAGCCATCACTCTTTGTGTGTGTGTGTGTGTGTGTGTATGTCTCTCTCTCTCTCTGTCTCTCTCTCTCTCTCTCTCTCTCTCTCTCTCTGTGATCTGTGGGCACATAATGGAATGGGTACCTGACAGTTCTAAGCTTTCAATTGGACCATGTTGCCGGTGTTGTTGTAAGCATTTTTCTGACCTCACGTAACCATAGAGATGGTGCTCAGGCCGACTTGCAGTATATCTCTGGCCTCAGAGCCTCAGTGCTGGTGTTCCTGTCAGCTTTGAAATAATTCTTCCTTTACACACAAGGAGCTTTCAGCCAATGCCAGACTCAACCCCAACCTCTGTGAACCAGAACTCATATAATACCATGACTGGCCACAGTAACAGATGGTGTTATTGAAATCACACAAGCTGGAGAGAAAGAAAATCATGTTATTTGTGTGTTAAAAACTTTTGCTGTATATACACTCATGTAGATGCACAATGACCTCATATGCTGTCACAGTTTGTCATGTGCCATTTTAATGAGGACAGAAGGATTTGGGTCACTCACCATATACATCAGCGCCCTCTACAGCATCACAGTCCAGAGTCAGTTGAGGCAATGTCATCAGATTCAGTGTGTTCCTAGACCATCCCTCCTGGAAGGCAAATAGTTGACAACAGAGGGACTTGTTTTCTTCTCTGTGGCCTTTCTGTGGTCCCTCTCTGAATGAATTCAGTGTCATGCAAAGATCAAACTGAAACCATCAGAGAGGAGAGAAGTTCATATTGCTCTTCACGACAGCAAAAACTTTTTCACCCTACCAGAGTCTACAGTGGTTACTCCCCAGTGAAATTATTACTTTTTTTGTTATTAGTCATGGTGAGCACTAAAACCTGGCTTTAATTGCTGCATTTCAGGTTACTGTTACTCACATATGGGGTAGTCTGTTCATGGGAGAACCCTTTTAACACTTTTACCACCCGACTTATCTCCGGGAAGACTGCTGTGTCAGAGTATGTATATTTAGAGCGGATACAGAGGGGAATTTTAAATCAGCTCAGATGACTGGGGTTTTGTGTCTGAATGGCACCCAGAAAAAGGATGTGCACTTTGACACACTTTTCCTAGAAATTATTTATATTACTGCTTATGTGCCTTTTCCTTTTTGGAAGAAGAGGGAATTGGATTAATGACAGTCTGGGATTACAAGGAAGTGAAGTGTAAATGCATCTACAGCGCATTTTCAGACTTAGGGGGGGATACTTGCTGTTTGGTAAAACACCGGCAGTGTTCAATTCTCAGCCATGTCTGTCACCTTTGCAGTTTTCTGATGCCCAGATCATTTGTGACTGACCCCAGTGGCAGATGTGTGGGGTGCAAGTTGACTGATTTTGACTGGCTCTTGGTTGGCAGTCAGCCCCAATTACCCAGGTTTCTCCAAAAGAAAATCTGTAAAGGATCTCCGGCAAGAAGTTTGAAGTAAACAGTGAGTAATTGTTCAAACAAAGACATTTGGCCTGGCCTCCGGTTAGATTAAGCTGCAAACATTAACCCCTGCTTGCTGGAGTGATGAAGTGCAGGCAGGTTTTTGGCTGCATCTGTGGAGATGCCAGCAAAATGTTAAAGTTCCCTGATGTTCTCATAGGCAGAATGCTGACCAATGTCCTCATTCCTCATTAAAAAATCATATCTGGCTGGAAATGTCAGCGTCTTATGTGATGATACACCATGCTGTTCTGTTGCCTACCTCAACCTGACTTATCCTTTGTCTCTGTTTACGTTTCCACAGTTAGTACTGAGGGGCCACCATCTTGCCCCAAAGGCTGTGAAAGATGCTCTGAGTATAATGGCTGCATTAAATGCAAGCCCAAGCTCTTCATCTTCTTGGAGCGCAATGACATCCGTCAGATAGGCGTCTGCCTCGCCTCCTGCCCCATGGGATACTTTGGCATGAGGAACCCAGAAGGCAACAACAGATGCACCCGTGAGTTTTACTTTGTGTTGTACACTCTTGACCAAGGAACATTTCAAGTCCACAGTGCACCAACAGAATCAGTGGGCACATTAGATTTGTCGATATGCATTTGGACTCTTTCAAATACATGTAGGCTCGAGCTAAGTTGTTGGTAAAAGCCCACTCTGTAAAAATTCACACAACTGATGTCAAAGCAACCTTGCAAAAGTGTAAACGATCTGTTTAGTTTTTGGCTCATCGTCTCCTGTTAATGTACAATAATGATATTTGGAGGAACTGAGTATCCCTCTGCTTATCTTATATCTCCACTTTGCTACACTGCCAGTTTGTGTTTAAAAAAGATCCTCCTATGTCTTTTATGTCCTTTCACATTGCTTCATCTTTTTAACCAGTCTTTGATACTATTTTTCATGTTTGAGAGTGAATAAAATGTCTGTATCCCCTTATAATTGAAAGCACACTAACAAGATGCAAGTGTAATAAATAAATATACCACTTGATGAAATCCTTCTGTTGGTGCTACTTATCCCTGTGCAAACGTAGCCACTGGAGTAAAGTCAGTAGAATTTTGTATTGAAGGTATTCATTGGGTAAAGGCAGGTTTGGCTCATTTGGAATATGGGTGAAAGGGTGGTCACATTCACAGTACTTACCATACTTATGTAGTTGGTTCTGGTGGCACCAGTCCTGTACAGACGACAGACGACAGACTTTACCAGTCTCTGTCGTCTGTTTCCCCTTAGGCATGTGCAGAAAAAACAGGACAGAACAAACAGAACAAAATCCCAGCAAAAACATTTCTAATGCATTGTTGTTTCCTGTTTTTAAAGGATTTCTGTGTTTTATATTTGGCCTTCATGTGCAGGGTTCATGCCAGGCCACAATCCATGTTTATTATGCATTCACTTTTACACATATTTTATTCTAATACACCCTTACTACCTATCAAAATACAGTCTGTATTTATAGTCTCTGAAGTAGTTACGTAAAAGGTTTATTTGAATCTGAGCGTGTCTAGAATTACTACTGATTATTCTTTGCACAGTAAAAGATTTATTATCTCAATAATAATTCAAAGTATTTCCTCATGTGGCTTCAAGGTAGTTGTAGGTGTAGATGTTGGTGGGCAGCTACACCCACACATAAATAGATTTTATCTTTATCTGTATCTATATCTATAGATATAATTTTTCTTGTGAGGGTTGCAGCAATGCAAATGACACAATTTGAATTATTTCCAAAATTGTAATTTTCTTATCCAAATATTGGAAAACTTGCAACAAATTCAATCCCACGTGTTGCAGAATTCTTTCACTGTCCTGGTTCGTTGCAGAAAGGGCTGAATTTCCTATGCAAATTCTTTTCGGAGGCTCTCAGTGGCTAAGCTGGGTTACTATCCAATCATCAGACTTTATATTTGCCATCCCAGAATGTCTTGTTAGCAACATTTGTCTTACATTATAGGGCTGCAAACATCAGTGCTGTCAAATTTAGCTGTTTGTTTGGCTTAAAAATAGTAATTGGGAGCAGGAGGCAACATTAACAATATTAAGATCCCAGTGTGGATTCAGCCTTAGATCATATTCTGAACCTTGGCATCAGGCCAGCTGCAGAGTAGACATTCTTAGGTTTAGCACACATGCAATCAAGTCTAGATCTGAATGTGCCATATAGAAATAATGACAGGAATTTACAGATTTCCCTCTTTCTCTTCACTGTTTTTTTAAGGGGGTAAGGAATTGCCATTCAAGATGAAAGCAAAGCCTTTTGGAGTCTTTTAAGATCATTTTTATTATTTAAGATTTCTGGTCTTTATCCTCCTGTGTTTGCAATTACCCAAATTTCAAGAAGTTGTTTGTTTGACTGGAGAGTTAAAGATTTTAATGAGTGTGAGGTGTGGAGCAACTCACTCATGAGAAACCCACTGAAGCTTCACACCCGCTTTCCAAAAAACATGGCCTGTGGTGCATGTGTTTTTAAGAAAAGAGTGTTACTCCCCCTACATAGACCCCTTGTTGTTAAATCACTAATAAATCTCTCAGAGGAAATAAAATTCAAGTTCCTCTTGTCCTCTCTCTGGAGAACCATTTTCTTTTCTCCCTGCAAAAACAATGCAATGAATATTCTATTAAAAGAATAGAGGTTTCTAGTTCCACTAGAAATTTTCCAGAACAAGAACAAAAATTTGAAGTCAATAAAATGAAAACACCACATCACCAGAGTCAATGTGTTTTTAACTGATTATATCCTCTCTTTTTGTCTCCCCTGTGTCTTTCAGAATGTAAAATAGACAACTGTGAAGCGTGTTTTAATCGCAATTTTTGCACAAAATGTAAGGAGGGCATGTATTCACACAGTGGACGATGTTATGTCAGCTGCCCTCCAGACCAGCACACTGCCAATGAGACCATGGAGTGTGTCGGTGAGTGACCTTTAATCTTAACCGTTTACTCATTTCAAACTTTATCCATAGTATCTATTAGCGCTCCTGTAATGAATCTTAACATATTGTTTGAGTGCCTTTCACTTACTGAAGCAGCACAAAATGTGACCCACATGTTGACCCAACCATTATTATCACTTCATCTGAATAGCCATCTATGTTGTCTCACCTGGAAAACTGGAAGTAAAAATCACAAATTCTCTTGAACTTTCCCTTCTGTTCTTGTTCTCCTTACTTTTTGTTGTTGAAAATACTTCTGTCATAAGTTACAAACAACAGCATTAACAATGAAACCCAGGAATCTTGGCACACTGTGACCTAGAGGCTTGAACAGACTTTTTGGGATTAGTTGTTGTTTTAAGTTGACCCTGCTGGTCCACCAAGACTATAAATTTGAACATAAAAACTAGCCTTTGTCATGAGTGCAGTATGCATAAAGCAACATTATGTAACATGTGGCTTCTTGTGGAATTTGGCACCCCTAAAATTTCAGAGTGCAATTCACTGATGTTGTAAAAAGGACAGCTGTACACGTGTATTTGTTACAGTTACATTATGATCAAAAACTAACAAATCGCCAGCATTGCTAACACAGCCAAACATCAAGAAAGTGTGACAACACAAGACATAACAGTATTACTTACTAGTATAAGTGTGTATACAGAAAGAATGCCAGCTTGGTGTCTGTTTTGCAGCCTTTTATTTCAAAAATCTCTTGCCAACATCCAGCAGCCTCTTGCTTGGCCACTCTCTTTTTCTTTTCTCAGCTTCCTCCGTCAACATCCTCTGTTTATTCGCCTCTGCTAACGTTATGTTTATAGAGGCTGCTAAGCCCTGTTATGTTGCATGCTCGCCCGGCTGTGGCGCCGCTCTCCACCTGCAGCAGTATAAGGTTGCTTGAAACTTGGGTGGCAAGCTAGCCAACAAAGCCAGAAAGCAACTGACTCAAGAGCGCTTACAGTAACGTTTGCAGATGTCTGAGTGTGTTATCTAGTAATTTTGCTAACATCAACTTGAGATCTATAGCTAGTTGACAACTTTGCTAACACAGCAAAACATCAAACAAGAGATAGCAAGCCTGCTAATAAGTTATTATTTACTAGTCCAACAGAAAGAAGACCAGCTTGACATCTGTCCTCCATCTTTTCAGCTCTGATTCTTCTGATAGCTTACTGAAGAGTCGGTGTGCAGTAGCAAGTGCAGTAACTAGCGCAGCAAGCACAGAGTGGCAATGACAGAGTCTCCTTTCAACCTATTATAAGTCAGTGTACCATCAAAATGATGTTGTTATATTATATATATATATATATATATATATATATATATATATATATATAATACATAATGTTGCTTTAATATTCATATGATTTGTCAGTTTCATAGCAACTGTCTTCATCTGTCCCTCTAAAAAAGTGAAAAAACAAAACAAAAAGAAATTACTTTCGGATTTGTAAATTCTCATTTGTTGAAACTGCTGAGCTGTAAAAAAGCAGACAGGAAGTGACAAACGTGAAATGTTGGAGCCGTTGACCATTGAATCACTACCTTAGTCTCTGTCCCATTTTTTACTCAGGTCAGCGTACTGCAGAATGCGAACTTGGCGAGTGGAGCCAGTGGGGTTCCTGTATGAAGAAGAACAAAACATGTGGATTTAAGAAAGGCTCACAGTCTCGGTTTCGCGGGCCCCTTCCACAGGTCCACAGCTCAGACACCTCCCAGGCCTTTGCACCCCCACAGACCTGTGCTCCACAGACAGAGAGAAGGAAGTGTGTTGTGACCAAGGCGCCCTGTGTGAGAGGTAAATATAAACACATATAAAATTACATTAACAGATACATTGAAGAGGAAATTATTTATAGTAAGCACTTCTAATTTAAAGGTACAATAAATAATGGTTATAATCAGATGGCAGTACTCAGATTACGATGTACCATACTCCACTAGTCCATGTGCTTCATGAAATGTCTCTACCAGTTAATATGGTGACTGATGGAACCATTACGCAACATCCAAAGGCTTATATTCCCGCCAGTGTGTCTGTGACCCGCAGTGTGTTGATTGGGTTTGGTTTGGCTCAGTTCACAAAAGGATACAGAATCTCTTGACTTCTCAGCATGTAAACAATAAACTACATCTACGAGCCAAACAGATGAAGGGCGGGCATTACGCACTGCAAAGCTGGACATGGATCAGAGCTAGAAAGAGCTATTTGTTCTGAAGACCATTGAAGCATGAGGTTTACATGGCCATGACATGTTTGCTTGGGCTCTTATCATCCACACAGCAGCTTGTTCTCCTGCAGGTTAACAGTCATTCTCACCAGTAAATGGCCATTATCAACTTTCATAACAGCTTGTTAGTCGCGCTTGGCCTCATTTGCAGCTAAGGCTACTTAGCTGACAGATCAGCTAATTTGATAATGATGGATCTAACCAAGTGGTCCAGAGTTTATTGGATAAAAGTGCAACAAAATAGCAATGATCCTGCTTATTTGTTTGGTAAAAATTTTGTCCTTAGTAGTGAGGCAAATAATGAAAAAATTTACCAGCAGTGGTGCTGGGATGATAAACTTTATTAAACACAGAAATAAAACAGAGCTGTTTAACAGTTAATCCAAGCTAGGGTTGCAAAGGGATTATTGCTAATGAAGAGTCATTAGCAAATTTATTTGTCTCTAAATGTCACCATATACTAATACTGTTTTGCATAATGTGCATTATGCTAATCAAAGTTGGAAACTTACACTTATTTACAAGGACTAAGAGAACTGTAAACGAGCAATATTTAAAGCCTTTATTGGACGATGGCACGCTTAGGGGATTTCGGGCACAGCAGCAACATTGCATAACAATATTTGCACAGTGTTGGCAACTGTACAGATGTTGCAACATGTAACAGATGATATCCCTGGATATATGTGAGTAAACATGGAGGAGGCTTGCATATTCAGGCACCATCCTCTACTCTGAAACTACTCTTTTAGGGCATGTGACAGCATCATTTCAGAAATAAGAAGCAAATTTACTCTCTATGACACCTGAATCCTGTAGAGAATTTTAGCCTTGAGTTCAGAAGAATAATTAACAGTAAAATATTATAAACTACCCTATGAAAACTGCTATGTGTAGGTAGGTCATACCAGAAAGCCAAGGATAACGTCTGGTGTCACCTGACAAGTGATGAGTCATACAAGCTTTGTGGATTGTGAAACTGTTGATGTTAAGTAGATTTTAAGTTCAGTTTTTCCTCTATTTTGCTGCTAAATTCTTTTTTATGAGCTGCATAGGAATGATTTTTCCTCTGTGAGGTAATTCATGGGTAATGGTACCATGACTCCGGTAAACCAGTTCATGTGGGTAATCTCACTCACTGCAAAAAGAGCACAGCTGTGGATTAATCTGTGGGAGTTGGCTGGCAGGCTGGCTATATAAAACACAGGGGGCAGACATTGTATAACATTAGTGATTTAGTGGCCTGCAGATCTCACGCTTTGTGTTGATTTGGCTGCAATTTTTTTCCCCTTTTCCTGAAGCTCCACAAAAGGGTCTCACGCGAAAACAGAATTTTCTGGATGTGTTATTGCATTTGTCAGGCAAAATTGTTTAGCTTGGATGGGGAGGATGTACAATCAGGGCTGTCATAAACTGATGGAGTCCCCCCTCTCTTGGCTCCATTAGTGATTTGTTAGAGATGTAATTAAGTCCTTACACAGTAAGCACATCAGCTCAGATGCTGCAGAGTGTGTGTGAGGACCCGTTACTTCACTCAGGCTTCGCTCTCGTTCATTGTGCCTCATTGATATAAATTGAAACTATGACTGCTCAATATTAAATTCTTGTTTGAATGTACCTCATAAAACTTTAGAAATATGAATATTTATTTATGTTATTTCAGGACAACACATAAATGATGAACATTCTGGACATAAAATCGTCTTATATGAACTCACCAAATAACGTCAGTATTGTTTTCATGATTTTGGCACTAATGGCTCTTGAAGATGAGTTGTTTGCGCACTACTGTGTGGGATTGAGCCTTCTAGTTTTCAGTTGAGTCCAAAACAATTGTGACTCTGCATGGGTCTGCGGTGAATAAATGTTTTTGTGTTAGGTCTGTCCACATTCAACTACAACTCTACTTCATCACCGTATAATGATTTTCACTGGCGGTGTAGAAACATGTTTTTGATAGACTTTTCTTAACTTTGCACTTAAACCAAAGAATCAAAACTGTTTGTATGACAAGTTTGAAAATGCTGGTAGGGAAATAAACACAGACCTACAGTTATTACTGCATAGCAGTAGACAAACATGGTGGCGCCATAAACCCTGCTATTGTCAACTGCATAGTGAACACTGTCCAGCCCTTGGCATGTGTTCACTCATTTTCCAGGATGTGCAGAGACTCTTAATGCACAAGTTTATAACAAGCATCCTCCACCATAGCTACACTCTCTCAGATATACAAAACTGAATAATTTTGAGTGTTGCCTAAACCATAGCCATCTGACACTAGACCCAATGTCCATTTCCACTTTGTGTCAGTTCTTCATGTACTTATGGGCCATTATTGGGCCCTTGACAATGGTTAACTCATTAGGCCAGAGGTGATTTTAGAGTGATTTATGTGACAGAAAATTGTGTCACTTGACTGTCCTGAGTGCTCTTACAGTCTATACATGTGCTCCATTTTAAAATCAGCAGCAGAGCCAAGCTCTTTCCTCTCAGTGTGGACATTAACCACACTGTGATGGATGTTTGTATTTAGAGTGCAATTATACTCTTAAATGTGTGCCAGCTGTGAATCCTAATGCATGAGTACCAACCTGGGGAGTACTAAGTGATTAACTGTTGAAACAGAAAGTAACAAGCCTTAGAGTCTGCAGTCATTCTAGCAGCTCTGTGAGGCTTTACTTAGGCACAGCAGTGCTTTGAGCTAAATGCTAATGTCAGCATGTTAGAATGCTCACTGTGACAATGCTAACACACTGATGTTTAATAGGTATAAGGTCCAACATATTAATTTAAAGTCCACCATATTAATTTGGTGTATCAGAATGACTTTCACATTTAGCACTAAACACAAAGTTCAGTAAAGGCTGATGGAAAGGTCATTCATTTTTCAGGTATTTGGTCATAAACCAAAGTACTGGACACATTAGAATTATGACCCGATGGTGGCCCTTGAGCAAAGGTTAAGGCATCACCAATATATCACAAAGTTATTACGATTCTTCCTGAGGGGAACATGAATGTCTGTACCAACTTCCTAGGGAATCCATATAATAGTTGCCAAGATATTTTGCTCAATACAGCAAATGTGAACCTCATGGCAGTCCTACAGGAAAAGTCAGAGGATCACCAAAATTACTTGGATGTCTCTGCAAAATGTCACGGCAATTGATCCAACAGTTGTTTAGATATTTCATTCCAGACCAAAGTGGTGAACCGAATGACTAATATGGCTAAACATTGCGTCATGTTGGCACGTATGAATAATTCGAATGTGCTTGGTTTACACCTGTTTTGCCTGTATTAAAAACCACACAACCACAAGTCCTGATCCAAAACACGCCTCTAGCTAAGCAGAGGCACTTCTTCATACAACATCCGATGATGACATCTTTCAAGAGTTTATTTGAGACATAGTATAACCCATTAATCATCTTTTCGATGCATTCTCATTTCAGAGAGGAAGACTAAGGGAGACCGACAAGATGATCCTAACAGGAGGGACAGTGCACACGGGCGAGGACGAGACGGCAAAGATGGCAGTAGAGGTGGAGGAGGTGGAGGTGGAGGTGGAGGAGGTGGAGGAGGAGGAGGTGGAGGAGGAGGTGGAGAAGGGAAGAGGAGAAAAAGTCAGAGCAGGACCACCACTGTTTCCAGCATCACAACCAGCTCTGTCTCCTAAACTCCATCATCTGCTGGATGGGGCTGAGAGAAAAACAGACATGCCTCACCCAGCAGCATCTGCCATAGGCAAATATCAAAGTGATGAAGGAATGGATAAATGCTGCTATGCATTGTTGAAGATGCAAAGAGAACTGGAGGATTGCTGCAACGCAAAAGGCTCCTCCGAGCTTTTTGAATAGATGAACATATCTGGAAGATACTGGTGTCTTAGTGATACTCAGAAAGACTTGTTGATTTTCATTCCACTGTGAGAGATCACTGTTGGACTGCAAAGCCACATTGAAGATTGTGCTTCGACACAGTTCGTGTAATGAACCGACCTATGTCATTTCTTGAACTAAGAACAGATTCCTGTTTCAAATGCAGCATTAAAGCTGGATGTCTGATAATGAATGAAGGCTCTCTTCAGTCTCCTCTGGTCTATGATGTATTTTGTTCCAGTGCGATTGAAATCACAATCTGTTCTTCATTTGTTTTCATGTTTGTGAGAGGTGGCAGATGGATTTTCTCAACAGCCGCTGTATGTTATGTAAAGACAATGAATAGTATTAAGTCTTTGTACCTTTATATCATATTGTGAGATGAAACAAAGAGAAAGGCACTGGAAATCATTTGTGGTTGTTGAGGAAAGAAGGTCTTCGATATATTATTTTGACGAGGGGATCTATTACAAAACAAGCCTAAGAGAAGAGGTAGAGGAGGATTACTGGGTGCTCAGCTCATATCCTCCTCTGGTGTCTTGACACAAACTTTTGCCATTTGATAGCTTAGTTGTTTGTTTCAAATTAAACATTGGTGTTTGTATCAGAAAATAGCTCTGCACAGAAAATGAGGAATAAAAACATGAGTATTTGCTTGTGTGTGCCTTTGTGCATGCAAGTGTGTGTGTGTGTGTGTGTGTGTGTGTGTGTGTTGTCTCTACCAAAAGTGTGGGTGTTTCTGTACTTTGAATGCATGTCTGCACATAGAATCAAGTTGTTTGTCGATGGAACTTAGAAGTTTGTACACGTGTGTTAGTATTGGTCTCATAGATTTAAGGAATAGGGTCTGGAAAACAATATGAGGGAAATGTAAATGCACGGTGATATATCGAATATGCAGTAACTACAAGCCACTGATTATTATATAAGCCATCAAATCATCAGCTGCTCAGTAATCATGTCTGTTTGCAACAGGGTCTGAAGATTTTGCACAACTATAATGTTTCCTACTGCTCAAGTTGCAGAACAATCATAGCATTTTACACATTTATACTCCAAAAGCAGGCTTCATAACATTGCAGATACAGAGAAAAATGTTTTTCCTAGAATGTTTTCCATGGGTCTGTTTGCTTTACACAAATATTAGTTTCAGGAGAAGTTACACACTACATTATTCATTCATACTATGGATTGTGATACTGAATATGTCAAACTGTGTTTATCATCAAACATAAGAAGTATTAGTACCATCATGTATAGCTTATTCTGTGAAAGCTTAAATAAAGTTCAGATGAAGTTGATGAAACTTAATCCATACACTGATTTTGACATTAGCTTGTTTGATTTCAGTTAGAATGACTTTTGTATATTTCTCTGCAATTGATTCACCGTTTATTTATATAAAGTTCTCGTATGGTATTCTATACCAGTGGTACACTTTATGTCTTCATGTACAGTATGATACATTTTACACATAAGGACACATTTTATGAAGACTTTACTATGTTGTGGATAATTTTGTTATCCTATAACTCATTTTTCATATTTTTGGCTATATTTCTATCGGTTATCATAACATTGCTCTTGCTAAGTTAATAGCTGAGATCTGGAAAGTCAGTGAGCCTGATGGTGCAAGAAAGGAGTTATGCAATCATACAGGTTTTAAACAAACCCAATGGTTAGCCAGACTTTTTGAAAGAAAAATAACAAACAAAACAAAGGTAGACAATAAACTTTAGCTACTTATAAAATAGAGGACCACAATGGAAATAACCCTTCAGGCTTTATTGTGTTTTCACCCTCTGTGATTTTTGATGTACAGTATAATGACTGCAGTGCAGTGTTATGTGTTTTTCAAACATCCAATAAAATCATTAATTCAGTTAGTTACGCACTTTATTGTGGAAAATTGCCTTCACCACACAGTGTTAAAATAATGATAATAATACAGGAGAAGGATGACATCAAAGGGCAAGGGCACAGCATCAAACAAACTAATCTAAAATACATAAATACTGTAATTATGCAAATAAAGTGAAATTAAACAAAAGTACTATAAAATAAAATGGATTACATTTTAGATGCACTCATTTGCAGTTTTACCTCCAAATAAAGTAGTTTAGATAATCTGGATAAATTTCCAAGCCAGTCTGATTTGTTTCTCATGTTTTTGCAGATTTCATTGTAGCAATGTTACCATGTTTGCAGATGTCAGCAAATACTTAACAAGTAGTTGTAAAGTAGTACAGTTACATAACCAACAGAATAATAGCCAAAACCATCTAATGAAGACCCAAATTAACAGGAACGATCATAATAATTTAATAATTCATCTGTCATTGATTAAACACTAACAGTAATTATTCACAGACTAAGCAAACACATGACAAGAGAAGAAAGTCTCAGTCAGTCAAGACTATTATGACAACTTTGTGAGATATTTGACAGCAGGCCTGCCTTCGTAAATTTATGGGCACAGACAATCAATCAAAACCTCAAAGAATCACAAAAGAATCAAATGGGAGTATGATGCTATCTACCCCCAGTCAAGAGCTCTCAGTAGTTATAGTATGGCCTTCTTCAGGCTACAGGAGGCCATCTTGGGAGGTGGAAGAACCTAGATGGTGTGATTGTCCCGATCACCAGCCAAATGCTGGCGCCTGGGCAGAGGTCATAAAAGCAGAGACAGAAATAAAAACTAATGGTGTGTCATAGCCAGTAGGGAGGGGGTATACCATGCCTTGGCCCCACAACAAAACAGCCGTTTCTCATTACCAAAAGGGAGGGCAGGGGGAATGGTAGAGTATGCACGGTAAATTACACATTCATCGGTCTTCCTGACCATAAATTCTTACCCTGCCTCCCTCACCTCCCACTCTCTCTTTTTTTACTCTCTTGTTCCCAACTCCTGTGTTTTCCAAGAGAAATGAATGGTAAATCTTTGGAGTATATGGGTGACCTTGATTTGCCAAGATCCATAACACTGAATGATTTCATTACTTTAGTTTGGCCTTTAAATCAGAGCCCAGGGAGTGCATCGCGTCAATAGAGAACACCCAGTCCATGTCAGGTTGACTTGACTGTTAACAAAAGGGTACCAACAATATCCCAAAACCCAAAATCAGATACCACTGTCTAACTGAGTGGCAGTCTTTAAATACTAAGGTTACCACAAGACTACAACTAAATCTAATTAATTCATGTTTTCTAATGCTGTTCATTGTTTATGAGTCAAAATAATCTCAACTCAAAAGTTAAATTTACTAGCTTTTTCAGGCTTTGCATCTGCATTTTACAGTTTTCATCAGAGAATGGCGCTGGCTCAGGTGTTATTGTGTGACTTAAGTGTGGAACATCAACTGAAAGATGTTGTTGAAAGTTGTGAAAATAGTAAGTGGACATTTGAGTTGAGATGATCAAGTTTCAAGGTTGCCTTTATCATCTACCAAAAGAGAATATCGTCCAGGACATAACTGCTGCATAGAAAACAAAGAAAACATGGAAGGTAAATGCTGATTTTGTTCAGCAAAGCTTTGGCTACAACATCATTTTCCAGAAATTATGTACCACTTACTCAGGATAATCCACAGACCTCACTCTAAAGTTTTCAAGGATCTATTTCTTTTTAAATTTAGCAAATACTGGCAACTGTCTACAGCAAGGTCTGTGCATTATTTAAAGTAACAAGGACATGTTTCTGGAAAGACATGTTGCTGTTCAGATATACAAATGTCTAAATATGATAAATTATAATTCCATTTACCACCATTGACCTATATAAATGGAAAACTGTTATTTTTGGTTGACCTGACCTTTTAAAGTATTACTCTGATTTCAATTCATTGTTCCATTTTTTGAGTTCCTTTATAATGCACAGCATCAGTGACATAATTCTTGCAGAAATCTCCCTAAAATATTCATAGTCAAATAGTCATCAGCCAGGTGAAAAAGAGGTCTGGGGTACATGAGGCCACTGGAGTCTCTATTTGAGTCAGCAGTGACTGCCAGCAGCATCTACTGGACTCTTCCCTCCCAGTGTAGTGGCTTCCAGCTCTTTTAAGATTAGCCTTTGGAGATGTTCTGTCAGCAATCCCACTGATCCATGATAATTTCCATCTCTAAAGCTCCACAACCATCCTCTCTCTATGGCTCAACATCTGAGAGGTTGAATCTGGAAATCTACAAAGAGAAAATGTCCTCTTCGATTCTAAAATATTCCAAAGAATTGTACATCAACACTGACAGCCTGGCATGTTTGATCGGCAACAGACATCTGTAAAAGTAGGGCTGCTAAATCACAATAACGAAACTATTTCATGTTTTGACGAAGCCAGCACTCTTTGTGAGAAAAAGAAATCTACATCTGATGATAGTTTAAAGGTGTAGTAATGTCACTTGAAATGGAAATCATAAATGAGGTGTAGTGGCAATCTTTCTCAATGCACTGTACCACCACTATTAAGTAGTCCTCTTGGCTTTTAAGCTTGACACACAGGAACCTTCGGAGGCAGTAACTTCTGTTCAACAAAGTTACAAGACTCTCTGTATGTATGTATGTATGTATGGTCAAAAACTGTGTAGCTCCTTGGGCTGCTTAACCTAGTCTGCTTAAAGGGCGGTGACGTCATCACCTGAATACTTAAAGGACCATTATCAGTATCAATATGGCTCTTACATGAGGCATCAGGGTGGTGTAGTTAGTGCAAATTTGGAAAACTAGGGTTCAGTGTTCAATGCCAAATGTTCAATTGTCCTTGAGAGATTCACTGAATTTTTTTCACAATCATCTGTAGGGTTTGTAGCTGACTCTATGCTTGACGCTTACTGCAGAAAGAAATATAAACAGTAGGATTTCCCAGGGAGAAATAATGATGTATAAAGCAATTATTTTCATAATAAGCAAGTGGAAACCCAGGATATGCATGGGACATGCAGTTTGTTTAATGAGTCTTAATTGTTATAAAGAGTTTAATTTAACACAAATGTGCCTTAGGCTGAGGAAACGGTCAGAGACTCCTGGTACAGGAGAAGAAATGTGATACTTGGTATGTGCTGCCCCCTTTTGGAATTAATCAGTACTGCATGGGAGAAACCTAAAATGTCTAGCTGAGTTAAGGTGTTTTTATATCCCGTTGGGGACTTTAACCAAAATGCACACAAACCAATGGGGACACGTGTCACCGTGGGGACAAATATTAAGGTCCCCACAGGTAGAGACTGCTTTTTGAGTTACAATTAGGACAGTGTTAGTGTAAGGGTTAAGGTTAGGGGTTAGGAGTATAGTTGTGATGGTTGAGATTAGGGTAAGCATTATATTAATGAGATGGCCCCACAGGGATTGAGGAACAAATGTGTGTGTGCATGTGTGTGTGTGTGTGAGTGTGTGTGAGAGAGAGAGATAAAAAAGAGAAAAACTCTGAAATCGTTGTTGTTTTCAACAAATTTATAATAATAACACCCTTCTTTCATATGATATGTTTTTTTTTAAGAACTCGGGTCATTGCATGCAAATTGTAGTACTATTTATGTTTCAGCACAACTGCAAAAGATCTTTACATCAGTGTATCCAAATGGATTGGTTCACTGTGTAGGTAGAGATGTTCGTGGCAGAACTAGGTAACATTTCACCTCCATTTAATTTTATATTATTTACACAATAACATATAGATTATGGTGCATTTATGGTGGTATACAACTGCAATAACCACAAGAGGGAGTCATGAACACATTAAACACTTATCCAACAAATTAGCTTTTGTTTACTGATATATGGAGAGACAGGCATTGTCATCTGAAATTGATGTTTGGTTAGCTGTATTATTCATGAGATCATAGTAAATGTCATGTACAATTTGGACAAATCTTTTCCAGAGGCTTGCCAAGAGAGTTCGAAAAGTTTTTGGACAGGGACAAAGAGCCGCAAAGACAAAAACAATAAAAGAGGGGATAACAATGAATTCAACCATAACAAACTTTGTTGTTACAGTCCATCACTGTACTGGGAATGACCCGTATTTTATGCTTAGTCTCTATGTTTTACAAAGAATGTGTTTATCTATTTATTTTTCTTTTTTCCAGTACATCAATCAAATTTAGTCACAAACAAAACTGTTACAAAACGTTACATTTTTATGATGGCTTCTGCTGGTGTCCTTTTCTAGCCTGAACATCATTCTACACATGCCTTTAGAGGTTATGTAGAAATTTAGGAAATCTGTTTACCAAGATCTACTCTATTATTTCAGGATATTTACAACATTAATAAACTGGCCTCTTGACATTGCATGTCCAAGTAGAAATCCCTTCAAATGAGTGATATCAAATGTATAATCACTAGTTTACTAGTACTCACTGTTCTCTTTTGCAATCAAAATCCAACTTTTGTACAAGTTCTCTTTTTTACACTAAACTCAGATTCTGATCACTCCGCCACAAAGAGCTGGAGAAGCTTACCTGCTTTTTTTCCCATGCTAAATCTTCTTGATGTTTTGAATTACAGTCAATCATGGTCAATCCACTCCTCAAACATTCCAAACATCTCATTTACGAACAACTGTTCCAATGAGCTGCTCAGCTGCCCACAGCAAAGGACTGTAGTTACACCGGGATGCTCAAAGATGGAAAGCAATGTAACTGCAGGAATATTATCCTATTTTGAGATCATTAAATAAAACAAGCATGCTCAGCAAACTGCTATTTTACCCTTTACCCTTAATTAATTTAATCTTTTTTATAAACACATACTGATTCAAACACATCCTCAGGTCTAAATGTTTTCATTGACAACCTTCAATCCCACTGAAGCAGAAAAGTAATCAAGAGGTTTTTCGTTTCCCGTCAACAGCTTTGGCTCATTTGATCCATCTTTCATCTGCCTCACTCTTGGTCTGATTGAGACTGCTGTATTCTTTCCTAACAATCACTAGAGAATCACTGAACTGTGAACGAAGCTCAGCTGTTGCCATTACCTTCTTTTCACCCACTGACAAGTTGAATCTTCAAACATCTGCACAACTGAACCTCAATGTTGGGTGAAAAGCAAAAATTAAACTATGAAAAACATCATAACCAGAAACAAGGTCTTGTCAGGGACAAATCTTTGTTTGTTTCTCTCATTCAATATTGCTGCCAAAATTTAGTTTTGAGCCTCCAAGATTTCTTGTTTCAAAATCAATATATTCATCTCCAAGCATTACAAGTAAACAAATATCTCAAACCAAGCTGAAAGAGCAAGAAAGATGTAAGCTAAGATAATAATTTGCTGACACAAAGTGCGTTCCTCTTCAGGAACAAAGAAGAAGCCTTTACTACATACTGTACATTTCTAGCATTATATGTTTTATGTTTTTTGCCAGAGCAATTACTAAGAACAAAGCTCAAAACCACAGTCACACAATAGATGTGACTAACACTCATGTGGTCCGAGGATGTCCAAGTCTAAATTGCTTTATAAGAATTTATCACATGCCTAAACTCCCACATTAATAGACTGTTTTAGTTCCAAAAGCACATCAAAGCCTTAAAAGTGTAAAAATGTATAGGGAGGGAGAAAAAGGCAGCAGAACAAACAAACAGTGTGTCCTAACACATTTTACACTGTAGAATGTGTGAAAGGCAGTGTGGGTGTTAAATCCAAGAAACAATGCATATGCATGGATAATGGCCTAAATATACAGAACATTTACTGCCTATTTATGAGCATGAGGTGATTTTCTAACACAAACTTTTCTTGTAGAATTTATTGGTGGTTGAAAAAATAAATATGTAAAATTTTGGCATCTAATTTTAAACACTGGTTTGGAGATGAAGTACAAGGGAGTAAAAATGTAGAAAAACTTTTCTTTGTGGACGTAACCAGGATCAATTTGTCATTTATGCTAATTGTGTCTATACTAAAACAAACCTGGACCTCTGCCCTTTTCAGGATGCATGCTGGTTATCCAAATACTGATGTCCTGCCCCTTGTACACATGCCTCTCATTATTTGTCTTTTTCATGTCTCCATTTTTTTAAAGACAAAAGCTGAGGATATCCGTGGCAGGGGTTGGGGGCTTTAGTGAGCGGGCATTAATTTGCTCTCATTCTATGGGTCCTCTAATGTATTCAACAGGGAAAGGTACTCTGTCAAACGTGAAAGCGAGGGGTCCGCTCATATTGCCTTTTTTGCATATGTGAGATCATCCCAATTGCAGTGTTTTGGGACAATGTAGATTTTACTTTATAGAGTATGTATGTGATCATTTACTGTTGTGTCCGGTTTGAATATTAAATAGTACACCGACTAGGATGCCATCCAGAGTGGCATTTGTTATCAGTCATCCTCAGGAAAGGAGGGATTTTAACGGATGTCGGATCAGAGCGGTGAACACATCCAACCCTGAACTCTGGAAAAACAAGGCCTTGTTTTCCTGCTGTGAGCGCTCATTACAAGACAGTATAAGAGCTTCCCACAAGTAAGCACAACTCCTTGACCTCAGATGGGAGTGAATGAAGAGGATGAGAGCTTGGGCCAAGCCACAGAGGCAGACTCCAACCCTCGCCAACAAGCACCAGCCTTGTGAGTGTCAGTTTGGGACACAGATGTATGTTGTTGTTTTTCCCTTTCTCCATCCACTGCACATAGACCTTCAGTACACAGAGAGACTCCACAGCTGCTCTGCTGTGGAGTCTTACTTTATGTTGTGGTACAGTACTTCGGCCAAAAGAACACAACAAATATATAACTAGTAGATGAAAAGAGTCTCTCTTGTTTACTCATCACTGCTCTGGGAATTACTGACCTGGAAATGACACGTTAACTTACATTCTCATCTTTTTCTAGGTCTCTCTAAACCTGCAGGTGTTAAGAGTATAATACAGTCTGCCCCACCAGGAAAAGACAAAGAAGACTCTTTCATGGAAGTGGCTCTGGTAGAGTAGTCTAACTCATGAGCTAACACACAGTTTGTAACTCTCTTCTGCTGACAGCAGACAATATACATACAAAAGCAATTATGAAAATAGAAAACAGAATTAAACTATGTTCAATGGAGCAGTGCTGAGGATGAATTTGAGTTTAAAAGTCTGATAGCTTGGGGTAAAAAGCTGCTCTGAAATCGATAAATAAAATATTTTTTACATCTCACTTTCCACTTCTGCCTGAATGCGTGCAAAAGAAGGCAATGGCTTCGCAGCACACTGTCAGTGCTAACACAGCTACAAGAAAGCACTTAAGGTAGAAGAAATGTGTCGGTGTAGCAGTCCTTTAAAAACTGTCAATTACCAAAAATAAACAGAAAATATAAATGCCACATATTAAAATACTAGCGATAAAATTTTCAGAACAAAATCAGTCCAAAAGTACAAAATATGTATGATATTCAACCAAAAAACAGAACATAAGTTTTCACAGAGATCAAATTTTTACTGATGATCATGTATGTTACCTCTTAATATGTCTTATGCAATATTGTGTGAAACTGTAAAAACTGTTCAGGTGAGTAGATTATCAGTGAACAGTACATGTCAATATATTTCTTTAAACTGCTGCTCAATCTGCCATACATTAGCTTATCAAATGGAAACATCTCAGAATTTATTGTTAAACTGCAAAGTGACATGTTGTGTATCTTAATTTCATTTGGACTCTGCATCACCATTTTCCAGCTTCTCCAGTAGCAACCATGAAGTTAAGTAGTCTGAAGTATGCTGAATGACCAATGAGAGAATTGTCTCTCAGACATTTGGGGATAACCCACATCTGCTGAGGTTACATGCTACAGACATGACTGTGGTAGACGGGTGCATTTTATCAAGTGAACACCTAACACTAAACTGAGTAATGATACAGGCCGGGGGAAAGCAAGAAAAAACATGGAAATGTATGTCTTCATCTGTGGCAGCCTCCATGTTCTACTATGGAAAATATTCAAAAAGTAATTCCTCTGTCAAAACTCTGTAAACACTAAATCTATTGTGTTTCTGATGAATTAACATGAACTGATGTTTGAACAGTATTTGTGCTTTTTGGCTAGGTAATGTCTATAGGTTGCCTCTGTTGCCTGTTAAATAAATTCATAGCTCTTGCCCCTTAGACTCTAAATGTATTTCTACTTTGACCAGTAATTATGCACTGTATGGTCAAAAGGGTGACTCTAAATATCTGATTGTTGAGTTTTTTTAATAAATCAAATCTCAGTGAGACAATTTAATTGCGAGACAGAAGGTAATCCCTTTAACAACATAGAGAACAACACTTAATTCCCACGTTAAACTTGTCTCTACAATGTTTTATTGCACTCACTCGTAGAGTGACTCACATACAAAACATAAGCCTAGTGGAATCTCTTGCCCCCCTCACTGGCTTTGTGCTGACAACTGAGCTGTAGACTCACATACTCAGTTACACTCATTGTGTATTGATAAAAAGGTTTTATGAAACACCAGCTGATGGAGCTCCCAATGGACCCCTAATGTATAAGAGTTCAGATAAGTAGTTTCTTCTTGGAGTCATCTTCAGTGATTTAACATGGTCTTAGGAATGCTTACTCAGCCCTTGCTCACCTATCTGCAAGAAACAGATAACTAACTAACTAATATAACATTAACTTCACTCAAGGTTGGAAAGTCAAAATAAAAGGCATGAACTCTGGTAGGAACCAGGAAAGGAGCTGTTAAATATTAACTCCAGATATACTGTTAGAGTGAAATAGAATGAAAATGATGATGAGAGATGTGGATGTTGATGTATTTTTAGTGCTGTTGTACCAGTCAAATTATGACTGAGATTTTAAATATTGAATGTTAACTGCAATTTGTCTACTTGCCCCCGACTTGACTCTTCAATGAGGAATTATTTCAACAGCTCTAAAGGCACACCATAGTTTGAGGTGCTGCCTCAAACTATGGAGGAAATTCCCCAAACTGTTCAAACTCCTGTCAAAACCACATCAAGGATATGAACAACTAAAATTATTGTTGTCTTGAAAATAATTAATTCACAGCAATGTTTTGATTCTATTGACTTCAAGCAGCAAAAAGCTGAAATGGCACACCTCACACACACACACACACACACACACACACACGTATCACTCACCACAAGTGTGTTTCCAATCAGTAATCAACAGGTGCTACACTCTTGACATAATTATTTTTCCACCAGGTGTCTGAAGACAGTCAGTGGGACTAAAAAAAATGCTGTGAATGGATGATTATGAAATGAATAAACAATATGTCAAGTGCTTAACGTTGCCCTGTATAAGGAATCATACCAAATTCATGTCCATCACCTCATCCTGATAAATGAAACTAATGAGGTGTATTGCCTGCAGTACTTGGGATACAGCAGGCTGTGATGCAAACAGTAACATTGTATAACTGATTCATGCAATAGTGTGCTTGTCTAGACATCAAACAGGATGTGAGCTCAAGTTGCTGCAATACTCACACCGCTGGTTCAAGCTTGATCAAGTTTCTCTCATTATGTCTGCCTTGATGTTTGGCACTGAGACAATGGTGTATCCAGAATGTAGTGAAATTAATGAACAAAAGTTTGCAAGAGAAAGCATATTTAGACACAGTACTCCCCAACTGCTACAAAGGCCCTACACATCCACACAGGGGTTGTTGCTTACTGTAACGAAGGCCCTGCTCAGTTTGCTAATGGGCAAAGCTATGTTGGGAATTACCAGAGGTCACAAAACTTCACAGACTAATAAGAATTACAAAATATGTAAGAGTAAGTTGTCCTCTCCTAGTGTCAGAACTCAGGTAGGAACCCAGAAGTAGACTGGAAACATCAGGTACAGTTAAGGTGATTTATTTTCAACAACATTGTTAACAGGGAAAAACAGGCAGAAGAGTGGAGGAAGGGAGTTATGGGCTTGAATCCAGAAGTGCAAGGGGTAGGGCAAGGCTGGACAGAAGAGAAGCTGGAGTGAGAGGTTTTAGTTCAGTGAGAGCAGTGAGTGAGCAGGTTGGCAGATCTTGGAGACAGGGAGATTGTAGGTTAGGGAAGCAGGCAGGAAAAAAAAGAAATACAACTGACAACTAAAAGCACTGGTAGCTAATAGTTTCAGAGCTAGACCACAATGCCAAGACATACAAAGTAATCTTAATGAACCGGCAGGGACTGGATGTCTGATTTCTCCTCTTGTAGGAAGCTTGATTTGAAAACTGGGTCAAGTTTGTGATTGGAGATTGGTGGCAGGTGAGGAAAGACACTAACACCAGAGAGCCAGGTAACACCCACAGACTCCACTGAAAGGAGAGAGAGAGAGAGAGAGAGAATAACACAGACAAAAACAAATATAGCCACAAGCAGCAATGATCAGGATCCAAGCAAGTCATGAAAAATGCAACATTTGACATTTTCAGAGGAGATTAAGATGCAGATTTCAAGAGATTAAAGTGATAACAGAATTTAGTCTTTGAGATAAGTGGGGAAACGCAAACTTGATTTTTACAGCATCACCTTGAGATCAGAGTGTCATTATATGTACCCAGACTACTGGGTGAATTGTTCAACCCACCTGCAACAGTTTGTGTTTAGGAGTTTTAAATTTTAAGCTGCACAAACACTTTTTAGCAGAGAAAAATTGGAAGAAAGTGTCATGGGATCCAAATAAAATAGAGAACCTAAACTCACTCTGATCCAAAAACCCACATTGTCAACAAGTCAGACTCAGTCAGCTGGGGATTTGAACCAGAGTAGGTTCCTAACTGACTGAGCTACTGGTGAGAGGGTGTTACCACACACCTTCTCACAAGTTGAGGTAGTGATGTCACATGTGCCAGACCTGGATAGTTTTGTCACTTTAAACTTAAAAAGCTTACAACTGTCAAGATGTTGGTGAGAAAATCCTGACAAAAATCACACATCATTTTGCCGGTTTTGGGTGTGTGATCCAAAACTGAGCCAAAAAAGCCTATTGTGCATACTGTACAAGTTATGGCAAGATACTGAATATCACTGTTGACTCACCGTTTGACCGATCCAAAAACCCTTTGCAACACTCAGTATCGGCCATCCATAGAATGTCTCTGTTGATTTTGGTAGCGTTTGAAGAAAGACTTGTGGAGATATAGATGTTATTTGAATTAGCACATTCTGAAAAATATAGAGTGACTGACTTCTGAATTGACCATAGGTTTCAGTAAGGCAAACATTTCTCACATATCAGTGGATGTGCTGAAATTTCAGCTCTCTAGGATGTACGGGAGAGTTTGCAAAAACAGGTATTAGAGAAAAGTGGTAAAAAGTCGCATAATTTGACATTTTAAGAGCAGAAGACCATTGAAGAAAAGATGCAGATGAATCCAGAGATTAAAATGATGAAAGGAGATTTACTCTAAACAAAGCCATTTTTGAGATAATTGCCAAAATGTAAAGTTCATTGTCATAGTGCCACTTGGAGGTCTATGAGTGCCATTTTTTTGCCTGAGTAGTGGCTGGAATTTGCAAACCACCTGCCAATTTTGGTGAGGTTTTGTCCAGTTTTTGCTGCCCAAACACCAGACTACTTTTAGCGGAGAAAAAGAAGGAAGAAAGAAAGAAAAATGAGAACAAAAACAACTCACCCAAATGCAAAAATAAATAAAAACACACTCACTCCTTAACCAGCTGTCACAGGGCAGGACTCATAGCAGGGGGCTGTGACATGTAGCAGGTGCAATAAAACTGCCAGGGTAGGAAAAGAACACAAATTCTATTATTGTTGTCTGTTATTTTAAACTAATCCCAATTTTAACGAGGCATTACTGCTACTGCCTTGTCAGTGTCCCTTGCCAATATACCTGCACACAATTTCCTCACAGCATAGATTTCATGTGACCCCAGTTGCTTCTTGACATTTTCAGTTTGAAAGTGACACACTTCATATGCTCCTGCCAAACTGCAGGATGTCTGTCTTTATATCACATCAGGCATCAGTTCAATTAGGCTCAACGCAGTTTGATGCATACTGAAGGACATTTGATTTGTTTTTGTTTTCAGAAGGCTGCTTGAAAAAGCTTTTATGGAACACTTTAATTGTTTCACAAACAGGTATTGCATTCGGTTTCTGCCACATATAAACATCTATTTAATTTAATCTAAACATGTAAACATAACATAATTTCAAATTACATACCAATCGGATTAGTTATGTAAGACAGCTGAAAATGAATGGACATAAATAGATAGATGCATACAATAATGGAAGTATTTTCATCCTCCAGATTTGAAAACATCTTAGAGAGCCAAGATTGTTAAACTGAATGCACTTTACAGATATTTTTTTAATGACTTTTACCTTGCATTCTGGGGATTTACCTCCCTCTGAAACGGTGTTTAGTGATTCTGATCTCAGGCTGAAAAGTGACTCAGCTGGGTGAAAACGGGCAGAGCAGACATCTGGGAATGATATGGATGGGGTCTGTGCTAATCATCCCTCACTGCTGTTTTTATGGAGCCAACTTTCTATAAACCTTTGGGATCTGAGCCTGTATTAACACATTTCTATCACCATCACTTCTCTACTTTAGTTGGCGCTACCTTATAAGTACCTATTCAGGAGCAGTGATTCATGCTGTACTGTCCTTCTATAACTGTAATAATTTTATTTATGTCATTTTTAAAGGCCTGGTGGTGCATGGTGTAGTAAAGAACAGAGAAATGTTTGTTTATAATCTAATATTGAAAGTAAATGGAAATTTATTCTCTACTATAGTCAATAAATTTTGGATTGAGGCTTGAACGTCATTAGCTCCTTTAAGCATTAAAATACTGTATATTGATTAAGTATAGGTTTCGTTTGTTCTGTTTATCAAATGCTGCAACAGGCAATGCTAATACTGGTCCACAAATGACCACAAGTAGTAATTACATGTTGGACCTGACCTTAAACCCAAAAATCCTTTAACATGGTGTCTGTATGAATGTATCTAAATACTTTATTTTTATTTTCTTTATATGCAGTCTATGGTATGAAACATAATCTGTAAAAACTTGTGATGCTAAATAGCAACAACATGCTACTGTTTATGATTGAGTGTGTATTTTACAAAGGTTAGGCATGCAAAGCTACGCTTGTAGTCTCAATAAGGAAGCTAAGTGTCCTTCAGCAGAGGCTGATATTGCAAATTCTATTTTAAATAAAGTATAAATTTTCATATGTGCAGCTTTGATTAAAATACGCTGAGCTGTGTTTATTATCTTTTTGGTGAAATTGTAAATTACATTACTGGCCGACAGCCTAACATGTTATCTCAACTATAGATTATAGACTATAGCTGATGAAGTCCGGCTAGGTCTGCTTGTGTTAGTCTTGTCCTGTTCAGAGCCTAAATAAAAGTCACTGTTTATTGTTGCATTGACATGAGATGACATATTAGTGAAATGTTAGGCCTAGCAGCAACATTGTAAGCCTTACATGTGTTGTGTGAAGTGACCAACCTCTAGTAAGAGAGTGTGAGAAGTCAGCTATGCAGCTGTTTGCTCACTTCAAATGAATGGCCATACTTTCTCAGACATGTCCTGCTTTCCAGGAACTTCTGTTGGGTAAACTTAGTTCTGGGTGACAGTGATAACAAAGACATTGGACAAATTCAAGAAGAAAGAGTGTGAGAGAGCATATTGTTGCTGAAAATCATAAAGACCATGAGACAGGAGGCAACTTGTTAAATCAATAAGTACATGTACCATTTGATTCGGTTAACATCTCCACAGCTGATCCTCTGACCCTTCTTGCGAGCCGCCACCTCCTCCTTCCAATAAATCCAAAGGGGGCCGTGTGTGGAGCTGACCCCCCAGTGAAAGTGCCATGGAGCAACTCCAGATGTGAACATCCTCCCTATCTTTCTTTCTCCTCTCTCTCTCCCACACTATTTTCTCTCCCACTTCCACCACCAGTCAGCCACCCCCCACCCCTTCCCTCCCCCCCCCATGCAGCTATGAGTTTTCCATTTCCTTTTTTGGTGAAAAAATCTCAATTGGAGGCAGGGAGGAGGACATTTCACCCATGCCGACAGGAGAGTGTATCTGGCGGTCTGTGTATGTGTGCTTCATCAAGGCGATGAAACCGTCGACTCAGCATAAACAATAGTGCATATATATCTATACACACATTCAAGCACACACACATATACAGATGTTACTCTCTCTCTCTCTGTCTCTCTTGCACACACACACAAATATATTAAACCTACGGATACACACAAACACTTTTTTTTGTCTCTTTTATTACATACGCATGGATTCTCTTTCAACCACATTCTCACAGTCGCACACTTTCATAGCCTTCCCCCTCTGCGCGCTCACACATACAGATTTTTCCTAGAAAGACTTTTTTAAACACACCAGAAGGGTTTTCTCTGGCTTAGACAGTCCACAGAAAGCTATGATCTCATAAACCAGTAATGCATATTTCACTATAACCGCAAATACACATAGAATATAAAACTGCCCAGCAAAGATCTGTCAGTGTACATTTATTTAATAGGACTTCACAAACAAAGCTAAACATGTAGCATCAGTTATATCAATTATCATCTTTTTGTTCTTTTACAGTAAATTCATACTGTCACAGCCTCAGTGGCATATTTTCATCATCATCATCTTAAAATGTATTTGCCAACTCTGACTCACCAGCATCAAAGCTGAAATATTGAAATATAGGTATTTTTATTTTTACATGTTATGAACTGACAATGAAAGAACAAAATACTAAGTGTTAACAGCAACAAATCAGGCAAATCATGGCAGATGACAACATGCATACAATACACAACAGTATTGCATTTAAGTTTGGCTTGGGTTATAAATGTTGGTTCTTTGAGCCACGGCGATAGAAAGATTAATTACAACAAATAAAAAAGACAGAAATAAGAAGAAACTTCATGTAAAAATAAGTGTCATTGCAAAGTTCAACAAAAGCAGATACGTGACAGTGAACTGTGTGCCATTTTTGTGAAATTGTGTTTTTATGTGCACATAACATGGTAGCAAGAGAATATTTTAAACAAAGTGCATATGACTTTATTGATCATAACTACCATAAAATGACAACCTCACTGAAAGCATAATTAGCAAAGTAAAAATGTTCTTCTTGTTTTTACTTTCAGAAATATTTTCATTAAAATGCTTAAAACTGCAGTTATAAGAGCATTAACAGTACCTCCACCATACTTTTAAACACAGACTGTAAGGTTTACATATTATATTTTACCAGTGTTCTGGGTCTTCTCTTTAAAGTCAGAACTCTTCTGGAAGTGGCATCTTTTTTGTATAAAATATGAAGAGCAAGTGACTAGCATTTGACGTTTTTTTGGTTCAATAGTACATAACACAAAAGTCATGTTATTCTTAAGGCACTCATACACTATCACAAAATCATTAACTTTCTGATTAAAGAGGAAATCTTTGTGGTGGTTCATTCAAACAATGCAGCATCAAAACATTTTGCGCGCTAGCTCCTAGATGAAAATCAGACCCAAACAGGGACCACAAGGAACTGATCTCTTTATATAAAAACAACCTGAGAGGCAGCATTTGTTAGCCTGTGTTACCTTCCTTGGCAATGACTTGGGTGTCTTGAAATGCTGTGACGGAGGGTAAAAGGTAAGTCAAGGGAAGGGTGAGGATGTGGTAAATGACTCTATAGGTTGCTGTTGCAGTCGCGGCATAAGATCCTCTCACCATCAGGGAAAAAGCCAGCGCCCACCAGTGAAACTGAGCACTGGGAGCAGGTGAAGCATGGCTGATGCCACTGGCGATCCTCAAATGAGATGTACTTTCCTCCTCCAAAACCTAAGACAAGAGGAGCAATGAGACAGATATTAAACTGAAGTTGCAAATCATGCTTGCTTCAAAACGTAACAACTCACAAAAACAACTTTGTCCAATACATATTGACTTTGAGATCCCTGAAAACTTGGCTTATTCATGATATTCATGCAGTGCTTGAAAAAATTGCACACGGCTGCTTGAGAGCCACCCAAGCTTCTCTTCTCCCTCATCTCTGACAGAGATTAGCAGGCAGGCGAGAACGGAAAAAGGTGAGTGTCGCATAGTGCCCAGAGAACCTGATATAGAGAGTGCGGAGGAGAGTACCAGCAGCTTGGGAGAAGTCCCGGTACGCAAGAAAATGTCCCGGTACGCCAAAGAGAAAAATGTCGAGGTGCCGGTACTGTGTACTGGTGCGTTCCGGCCCACTTCAAGCACTTTATTTATTAAATAATCACACATCTAAGTTAAAAACATATTTATGTATTATTTACTTTTTATTATTTTATTATTTACTTTATATTATCAAAAACTAAGTTAATCTGCTTCATCAGAGCTGTTTAGTTGTGGTTTGATCAGACTTGATTGGCATTAACCAAACAACCCAGCAACTAGATCAGATTCGGATTCAAATCCTGCTAAGTCCTGATTGGCGCACAGAAGAATTTGACACCACATTTACTCCTGTGATTTACTTAAATCTAGAGGAGTTTGAGAGAATTCAACCAGGTGGCTTACAATGTAAAATGCAGAAATTGGCTGCTGATCTTGAGTCAATTTTATTTATACTATTTTTGGTATTTCTTAACCCTATCCCAATATCAAAAGTAACACCTGGAGTAGCATAATCAGTATTATCATGTAGAACATTGTGATGTAATCTTGCCTGTGATTGGTTTGCTGCAGGCCTCACACTTCTTGGCGTAAAGGCTGCCAAAGCACTTGAGGCAGTAAGGGTTTTCGTCTCGGGAGGTGAAGTGTTGACCCGCCAGCTGTGTCTTACAGCTGGTGCACACAAAACACTCCTTATGCCACGGCTCGTCCCGATAGGTCACACCACCTTTAGCCAGGGTCTGAAAAAGAGACAGGTCAAAGGTTATGTCAAGATTATTTTAATTCACTTCTAAAATATATTCTTATGCACGCTCATGCAGACCTGGGATAAATCCCACTTATGTCTCGCATGCATTTGCATTTTTTTTTTTGACTAAGTACCATGCGAGGGTCAGTGGGAATTTAACTAAGAATTCTGCTAGTTAATTAATAACGTTACTGACCTTTTTACAGCGTGTGCAGCGTGGCGCGAACTTGTCCTCATAGCAGGACACACAGTAGTGTTCATTCTTGTCCGGGATGAAGGACTTCGAGCCAATTGGCTGTTCGCAGCTGTGACAGAGGAAACAGCCCTCATGCCATGTAGCTCCTGCATACTCCAACTTCCTCGTACCTAGCAGGGAGAAAGAGAGATGACAGGAGGCACAGATAGAGAAAGAAGGATGGAAAGAATGATAGAGAGCTGAAGGAGACTTCATAATCTTGGACAATGTTGTTCTGTAGAATGAATCTTTTAAACATCTTCTGGTGGTAATTTTATTGACCTATGAAATAATACACATTAATTGCATGAAGTCATATAAAGCTCATTTTGTTTCACTAAGATTTATTTTATTTTAAATCATAATACCACAGGCCCCACACTTCTTTCCTACTGCTGGAAACTGGCGGCAGGCCTTACAGAATGGGATAATGTCCTTTTCCCCTCTGTGTCCCCAACCAATCCATCTTCTATTCCTTAGCTGTTGAGTTTGTTATTATATTGCTGGGTTTATTCTATGGTGACGCAGTGGTTTTGAGTGGGGCAGTCTTTTTTGTACTGCTGCTGTCTGCACATTGCTGATGTTTCACTGATTCAGGTTGTGTTCTGTGGTGTTCTCTAGTCAAAAACTAAACAAATTCCATGCTAAACCACTCCAGGTTATAAGCTTACATGAAATACAATGGCTCACCGAGGACAATATTAGCAGTTAGGTATGTCTGTTTGACAAATAGAATAAAATACATATATCCAATTTTTGAAGGTAATTTCACAAGCATGCCAACAAGCTTACCGGTGTGGTATACAATTCTGGAGAAATCCAACACCATGACAAATATCATGATATAGAGCGAACAACAACACAGCAACCAGCTCCACACAGCGATACTCACAACTCTCCTGCTACTATAGGTAGCATCACAACAACAGCATATCTTAGGGAACTAGAAAGTAAGCTCAATGTCCGTGGTGAAGAAATGTAATGTTACCCGACACACAAATCATGGCTTCAATGACTGGAATAGTGTTGTGTGGCTTGGTTCGAGCCACTTTATATGTTTCCAATTTACACACTAGATTTTTTCTGTCCACACAGAGAACGGACAGCTAGCGGGCCAGGAGGTATTTGCTAAATTTGACAAAAATGCGAGTACTGGATTAGAATCGCATTTAAAGAGAAATATTTGGTGTAATATACAGTAAGATGCAAACCAATTTAAGTCCTTACACTGAAATACCTCTACTACACTGGGAAACAAATCCTACAGTAAGCTCTATGCATAGCCTCTATTATTGCTCTGAACTGTCTCTTTGCCCTACAAGACATTTTGTCCTTGCACTACATGCTACTATGTGCTACAGTATGCATTTTAAGTTTTCAGCGTGTCTTTTCATCAAAGTAGTCCCTATATATATGTATTCTTGGTAATCAAACTATAAAATAAAGCTTAAATAATATGCTCAGTCACTGTGGATGGTGACAACGACAAAAATGCCATCCGTGTCAAAGGACTTTCCAACAGAATACACTGAGTGACAAAACAAGATGACAATTGTCTGGGAAAAGACAACAAAACAACATCCTGTGTGATGATCTCTGGCAATTGGAGCATTGCAGCAGTTTTATCAAAACAATCTTTTAACCAAATCATCTTTGAGAAATACATTTACTTGGTATACTTGGTATAACGTTTCTTCTCTCCTTTTTTCACCAACAGAAACCATGTTAGCCTAGCATCTACTTGTTAAACAAAGATTAGTGTGTTTGTGTCTGTATTTGAGGATGTACAATATTTGTGTATGTATGATGGAAAGGAGATATGGCTTGTTAGTTATTTTATTTAAGGAGAGGTAACACTATTTAGAATTCCAATCAAAGTACATCTGAAATTTTGATGATACAGAGATCTTCAAGAGCTTGCAGTATTGTATACTATTAAAACCCAGGAGTTTCCAAGAATTTCCTCTGATTACCCTGTAGCCTATAACAATTTTTCTTCTCTAGGTTTGAGCATAACATGTAACTTGTAATACAAATGTGTGATCTTCCTTAAAATCAAGATTGCCTACAGTAGAAATAAAGGGAAATGTCTTATTCTTCCTGGAATCATTTGCTCCTTTATGAGGGTTGTGTAAACTGCTACAGGGGTGCTGGAAGAACTGACTTGCTTATCTCTCTATATCAGTCTGCTGGCAGCCCACCAGCCCTAGGGATCTGGCTTACAGACAAGTCAAGCAGACTGGCAATTACTCTGTCACATTCAGCCTTGGCTGCTGCTCAATCGAGGACCCCCTCACCTTTGTATCTTTCTCGTCTCCCTCTTTTTCAAAAACCTTTTTATATCTGCTTGATCTGCTACTTTATACTAATCATTTGTCCCGGCTTCCTGGAGTTTGCCATGTCATCATTTTCCAAAGTAATTTGCCTATCTATCTTGAAATTTGAATTTGTGTACTACATGGAAAGTAAAATGTGGTACAGTGAAACTAATGCTTAGTGGCTGAGTGAAGTACTATAATATATGGCACTGTCAAATGCGTTATGTGCAAGATATTTCACAAGTCACTCCCTCTTTTGTTTTATTTCATTTTAATCAACTCTCTCTTCCTGGATTTTAAGCTGAGCTAGTTCATGGTTCAGAAAGGTGAGAGCCAAGCCAGAATCCTACTTCTCTAACCTCTACCGCAAGACTATAGTTGGAGTCATTTAGAGAGCACAAAGTAAGTCTTAAATCTCAACATCCAAATCTCGCTAGGCCCAAATGCCTTGCACATTTACCTGGCATGACGATCTTGTCACAGGCTACACACTTGGAGGAGAACTCATTACAGTAGCAGTCATTGCAGAGCAATGCATCATCCTGGCTGGTGAAAGGCTCATCTGCCAACGAGCGATCACAACGGAAACAGCGGAAGCAGTGCTCATGATAATGTCGGTCCTCGTAAAAGAGCTCCTTGAATCAAGAGGAGACAACAAGGAATTGGAATTTCATAAATACATCACAAAAATTGAAAAACCTTAATTATTAGGAGTCTCTTCCTAATTTATTTCCATGTTTAGACTTACAGTTTTAGTTACAGTTGCAGTTTCAGAATTGCAATAACCTAAAGGAGGCAAATTAGGAAAAGACTGCAAGACTAAACAGCAACAAAGACTTCTGGTTACAACAGGAGCAGAGTGGAGAGTTGGATTGGGTCAAACTGCCCCGTGTAATGTCTGCATAGGCAGTAACGAGTATGTGGTTACTCTGTGTACATGTACATACTGTACCTTGTGTGTGTACTGTTTAAAACAGGTCTCACAAGGATGTTGAATTGAGTGTCTTGAGGGCACTGAGCCATGAAAATGCTGGCATTATTTATCGTCCACTGCATGTTGATAACTCATTTGCCTTCTTAGCTAAGCAAACTACTAAGCACCATGGCATGCCCCATTCTGTAACTCCACTAAGTAGCACGTGTCATCTTCAAATGATCCACTTCTTGTTGGTGTTTTCCATTAAGGAAAGATTAAATTTTAATTGTGGGCAAGAGGGAGACATTCTCTCATGCTGCATTTTTACAATCTTAGACAAAATTAGCCCGTTGGCTTATGTGGACTTAGCGGAAATTGCCTGTATAATTGCATGTTAAATTAGCCTTTACTATGTCTTTCCACACATAATATAGGACATGCCTCATTTGACATGAATTATGCATCATTAACATGACATAACTTCTGTTTTAGCTATCCAAGGCAATGTCAAAACATGGTAAAAAAATAGCTTAAATCTTATTAGCATAGATGTTTGCTGTGCTTTATTTTTGTCAAATCTGTTAATATGTGGCTCACAGTGTAGAAAGACTAAGGTGGGGTTCATTCCAGTGCATGTATTACAGACAATACATTTTACCAGAAATATTTAGGTTGTGTTTTTTTTTCTTTTACTCAAATCTAAAAATTATTTTGCAATTGAAATTCTGTATGTACTGCTCATGTTGTGCAGCAGATAGATGACTGCATATCTGATCATATCAGAATAGATGCTTTACCCTTGCGTCATGGCCAATCAGCTCTTTGCACTCATCACACGTGTTTGAGAACAGGCTGTCGTAACAGGGGATGCAGTAGGGACTGTCATCTGACTGGATGTACTTGCGGCCATACAAAGACTCCTTGCAGTTGTCACAGTCAAAACGGTCAGCCATTGTAATTTTCTGTAAGCCTGGAACACAGAAGGGAGGCACTTGGGTCAGCAACATTTGAAAAAAATAACAACTACCAACAAATCCAAAAGAGATGAGACAGACAACAGAGGGCTAAGCCAATAGGGGAGGAGAAGAAAAGGAGGGAGAAGGTTAAGGAATGATTCTGTCACCTTTTCCGGTACAGCAGTTCTTTGCCAATATTTGTGCTGTTAAGACTTCGGCTTATACCAACGATGAAGCTGAGCTCAAACTAAACAAGTAGTGCAAGTGGGAGCAAGTGGAAAAAGAAAGAGAGACGGAGAAAAAGAGTGAGAGAGAGAGCAGCAAGAGAGGCAGGACAAAATGCCTATTAACTTTTATTGCAGTGTGATGAAAGTGTGGTTGAGGCAGAGGGTGGGGACAAGAGGGGAGCTGTCACTTTGCTTTCTCTCAGCTGTCACTTTGCTTTCTCTCAGTAACTACCAAACTTGTTCCTGTCGCTGTCAACTGCATAAAATCTGCAACCTAAAGATTAAAGCCCCAATGCAAACTGAGCAATCTCTCTCTTGACTAAGTGGGAACAAAATAGTGTCCCCTTGCATGTGAAGCTCACACATCACACACCTGCAAATATTTATGAGGCATTAATCTATTTGTGAGCAGAGCGTGGACTACCAACAACCCCATGAAGAGAGGGGTTTGTGAGAGTTTGTGTGTCAAAATCATCAACGCTTGAAGCTGTTTGAACATGACTACCTAACAAGCATCTTCCCTTCAGCATCAACACGCATATACAGATACAGGGGTATACTGTACATGATTTTCACTGTGCAATAGGCCCCTTAATAATGACTGAGCACACAACAAAGTGACAGAATAACACTGTGAGAGCATTATGGCAACAATATCAGGTTGCCAAAACATTACGGCATGGCTGGAGGAAAGCCCAGTGATAAGTGATACAGCTCCCTCTGGCAGAGTGCACTGCTGGCTATTCATTCCCACCACCCAGTAATAATAATCACCTCTGCTATGATAATCAGTCAAACTTCAAACTGGCCATGTGCTGCCTGTCTTACACCCACACACACATGCACAAAATCCCCCTATGCAAGTGCACAAACAGCATATACACAGAACACATAGAGGGCATGCAAACACACACACACACAAACACACACTCACACACTAAAACACAGGGTGACAGAAAAAGGAACAAAGACTAAAAGCCAAATCACACAAGATCCATCATCAAAGAAAACATTTGTCCCAGACTCTCATGTTTCATCTGTCGCAGCCCTTTGCCAGACAAACGCTCTTTATGAGTCAGGGTGATAAAGTCAAGATCCAACAGACCTCACCTGCTCACGGTCCTCATATTTAACCCAGTGACAGGCTTTTTGCTAACACAACACCACTTCCCCAAATTGGAGAGAAACTCTCAGCCCCCTTTGATGATCTTAAGATACACATTAGAAAGTGTAAATGCTCGACAGCCCTGCAGCCATGTGTATACACTGGCTGACACCACTGGACTGCCATATCTTGCTATCTCTTGACTGAATGGATATATCTTTAGTATCTGATGTCTCATAATATAGCATCCATCTGGAGTTCATGGCAAAATATCAGAATAAGCAGCTGTGGTTGGCCTGTGTAACGTACTGCAAGGTGCTGAACTTGCAAGTCGTTTGTTGCAAGTTTTAACATCAATTTCTGTACATTTGACACACCATCCGTCAGAAAATTTCAGCGACGTTGTCATCAGCCCACATAACCACAAGGTCAAGATTAGATCAGCAGAGTATGGAGCTGAAAATGAGCACTGTGACCTTAATGTTATCTGCAGTGCCAGGTAGGTATGTGCTGCCTTTGCTTGCCAGGTAAGAGAGCGAGACGAGGCATGATTCACAAAGCCAGAAAGCCAAGCTATGACGTCTGATGTCAGCTTTCATTTCCAAAGCAAATCAGGCAGCTGTTTATCACCCTCCCCAAATATGTATCATCCACATATCCACGTACTAAAAGGCTGTGGAAAGTACTTTTTCAGATAGGTAGCGATTTATACAGTATGTTATGTACCTGAGATGGAGATGGAGGGTGTTCCTGGTTGCATTGTTCTGTTTTTAGTGTTGTTATACTGTAGTCTTCAGAGAGGTGTGTTTTTGAGCAAGAATAACTTGTTTGCCCGAAATCAGGTTAAGATTGAGAAACAGAGAACTCGCTAAAGCACAGATGGGATCATTACACACAATTGTAAAGATTCCAAAGCCTGATACATAAATATGTATTACTATAGAAATCAGCATATGGGTTTGTTTTGACCTCCATGTTTTGAGTGTTTCCATTTCAGAGAGATTCACTTTGAGTATCAGTGTTTGAGTTGCCAAACACTGAAATGAACTCCTGATGGCACAGGCTCTCACAGAGAGGGGCATGACGTCAGTGTACTGACCCTTTTTGTGTTATGGAGGAAGACGTGATTGTAAAAATTGCTGACCCAAAACCAACTATCCCGAATTGAAGAGAAGAGAAGAGAAGAGAAGAGAAGGATCTGGGTCACAATGGACTCCAGGCCACAGGCCATTTCTCACAGGGCTTTGTATCTACTACTGCTAACTTCCCGGCAAAGTCGATCTCCTTCATGTCCAGGACCCAGTGACTAAGAACCCCACTCTGGGTTAATAACATTCCCAAATACCAGATCTGTGACTGAATGTAGCCCCCTGGGAAAAGTGTGGGCTTCAAGGAAATCACTGACTCCACACAGCACAATGGTCCAGAAATATTGTTATTGCAGCACAAAGTAGGGATCTCTGTTTAATATAGGCAAAAGTGGATTCCATTCTCTATAATGATCCAGAAGTAGTTCATTGGAGAGAGACTAAAATATATATTAAATGCAGCTATATGGGTCTATATGAATGACTACAGAAATGTCACTATCTGGTTTTCTTAACCTGTGCGAGGCTATAGTCGGATGGATGAAGGACATTACAATGACATTCTGATTGGTCAGTCGATTAGTCTGTCAAAAACAAGGTATTGCCAAAACAGATGGATATATTTGCTGTGAATATTGTTGATAAAACAATCTCACAATCTCAACTCAAGGTCCATTTACTGGCTTGTTCTGATGCAGGTGAAGTTTGCTCAGATGTCATGGAACTGGCAAAGTAAGCTCATACTCCCCTGAAGACAAACCCTATGATTTCTGGACATTCTGTGCTTACACCAACGTCAAGCCAAAATTAAGCACAGGTGAGCATATAATCTATAATGCTACAAAAATGTCTTGGCACATGTTCCCAAGTCTCATTTAAATTTAATGACAGAATGGCCTTTCCCGAAGGACAACATTTTTAACCCCACCACAAAGGCTTAATGAGTCTAAAATCGTCAGTGTGTTGTTCATTCCTTACTTTGACTTTATACCATGGCCACTGAAAATATTCAATTCTGAATGGCAGGAAAATGTATTACCTTTTAGTAACCGAAAGCCTATGAAATACATGTTTCATTGCAGATCTAAATTAATATGCCAATATTAAACTGTACGTAAAGACAGCAACAGTTAGTCAAGCTAAAGAGCTTGGTGCAAAGGATTAGCTCCAACAATTAAGCCAAACCATTACCAGCTCCAACATTGAAGTCATGTACATATGAAGGCCTCAGTAATTATCATTCATTAATATAATATACTTTATTATTAATTGGGCCACTCTGTATAATGAGTACTTTTACTTTTTATACTTTAAGTATATTTTGATGCTAATGCTATTTTTGTACTTGTATTTTTAATGCATGACATTTATTTATAACAAAGTATTTCTACACTGTGGTACTACTATATTTGATTAAGTAAAAGATCTGAATACTTTTGCACTGCTAACTTAATAGTGTGGGTTGTGATGAACCTTGAATCTTCCCGGGGCGGCAAACAGGCATTTAGACTTTTCATTTGTTTTCACACATGCATCTATAAGATAGCAGAGGAATGCCAAGGCTACATTCTACTAGTCATCACAACCCTCCCTGATTGGCACAAGATGGGTGAAGTTCAGGGCCAGCTGTGAGACACCACAGACCAACCGACCAAAGCAATCAAGCAGACGATATGCTGTTGCCGGGCAACATAGTCATGGTTGGTTACTGAAGGACTAGCAGACCCAGTCCAGTCCAGTCCCACAGGCAGGCCTGTTAATCCCCAGCCCAAACTTTGCTTACGCTCTGGTTGATTCCAAATGAACAGTCAGCATAGCCTGCTGAGAACAAGAGTGCCAGTTCTCCCCCTTCCCCCTGTGCATTAGAAGAATCTGCTTGTAAAATATCTGTTTTACTAGGGCTAGACAAAGCACTTGACATCATGTTACATCAACAGAGGAAGGGTATCATCTTGACCGCAGAGGGCAGATGACAGATGGCTGTGTAATGCACAGGCAAAATGACAACATAACAACAAAATGTCTTCTTCTCCAATGTCTCTCACTGCCATTAAGTTCTACTTTACACTAGAGGATAAGAAAACTGTAAAAAATGTATATGGTCTAAAATGTACAGAAAA